>NW_024704743.1:40027926-40521183 GCF_018977255.1 Callorhinchus milii
CCTGTAAAAGAAGTTCAGAAATCAGCTCAACTGACAGTTTTAAGGTTAAAATGGAAGGAAGGAAATTATGATAGATTGGTACAACTTACCAACTTCAGACATTTCAGGAACTGAGGCAGAGAATGGACCTTCCAAAAAGTCTGGTGCATTGTCATTTATATCCTGCACTTTGATGATGAACTCGGATTCAGGTTCCAGAGGCTTGCTTGTTTTTCTGTCCAGCGCCTGGGCATGAAGAATGTAATGTGTCTTCTGTTCACGATCCAAACTTTTTGTGGCATGAATGTCTCCTGTACTGTCATCAATAACAAATATAGACCCAGCTCCTTCCCCCGAAAGGATGTACTTGACTGATCCATCACCGTCATCTGCATTTGAGTGAAGCTGGAACAAAAGATATTGGACCCATAAATGGATGTGAACAAATAAATGTGCATTTTTAATCAACTTCTGTTTTTCATCTTCTACATTACATTTCTGGCAACAAACATTGATATTCAAACAGCAATCATCCAGATAAATAGGTCATACACATCATGATGGTTTGTGGGGCCTTACTGGTTTGTTTCTTGTCCTCTGCTTTTCGTCAACTATCGGCAGTCAGGTCTTCAACCTTTCTGCCCCTACCCTCTAGAACTGAATCTCAAAGTCACTTTGCCATGCTCCATTCCCTGCCTCCTTCAAGATCTGAGTCAAGACCTTCCTTTTTGACCACATCTTTATTCATTCTGCTATCCCAACCTTCCTTGGCCCCCAACCCTCCTTGGATCCACCCTCCTTGGTCCCCACCCCTCTTGAATCCAACCCCCAGCTCCGGTGCAAACCTTCAACTGTCCAGTGCATTGGGACATCCTCTCAATGTTGAAGGTGCCATATAAATGCAACTTGTTGTCGTTGTTCAACAAAAATGGCTATAAATTCAGTCAATTCAGGCAAACACATAGTCAGTGGTCCTGACATTAATTAACCATGAAGGGCTGCAAGATGTTAAAATTGGAGATAATTTGACACTCTTGGTTTTTTGGTAATATTTTTACACCTTATTAAATATTTATCTCATGATTTTATTAAGTATAGCCAGTATTGGATTGATTGCAGTCACATGTTAGTCACCAGGGCCAAGAGTGGGGGTGGGGGAGGGGGAAGTCACTCTCTGATCATCAGTGAATCAGTGCTCCAAGATGTTATGCTGTGTGAAATGCACTATAAAAATGCAAGTTGTTGTTGTAATGATGTTAATGGGCAAAAACAAAGGATTATTTTCTGATCAGTAAAATACAAGTCATTGGTCAATGAGTGACATAACGCTTTCATTTCAGCTGCTGGCCTGGCTCAGTTGGTAGCATATTCATCTCTCAGAAGGTTGGGAGTTTAAACCCCACTTTAGGATTTTGAGATCATAGTCTAGGCTGGCACTGTATTACAGTACTGAGGGAGTGATGCATTATTGGAGGTGCTTTTCTTCAAAGAGATGCTAAACCAAAGTCCTTTCAGCCTACCAGGTGAACTTTCAAAATCGTAAGGCATGATTTGAAAATAGAAATAAGGTTTTTCTGGTGTCCTTGCCAACCCCAGATAACATTGCTCATTCACTTCATGGCTGTTTGTGGACACTGTTGTGCATACAGTGGCTACTGCATTCATTCCCCTTTAAACACTTTGATGACATGATAAGGTGCCATATCGAATACAAGGATTATATTTTCTCTCTGTTTGTTGTTCTTGTTTGCAAATTACGCACCTTATTTTATGTTACAAAAATCCTTAAATCAAATATTCTTTTGCAAAAGAAACCCTAGATCATATCTCTCCCAAGTCCTTTTTTCTCTGATTAAAACTATTCAATTCACTGCAATGTTTTCAATAATTTGGGTCTTAAATATTGGGATCATTCTTATCACTCTTCTGTCAACCCTCTCCAGGATATCAATGTCCTTTGTAAGACAGGCAGTATTCTCATCCCAATCTAAATTGATGTGAAGAATAACCCCTAGGGTGCCCAAAACTGCATGCAGTATTCCATACGTCGCATCACCAATGATCATGTGCACAAGGTTAGAAAAGGTTGCTTCAGATGCCCTTGAAATGTATCCAATTAAATAGTTAACCTCGGTGATAGCCCATGACTGCCAAAAGATTATTTCACCCAAGGATATTTAAAGGATCAATCGTTCCTTGTTAGTATCCACAATGACAGTTAATAGGTTAAATTTCACATAAAAATAAAAACAGTACACATTTTATATCTGGCCATTATATATATACAATAATCTGGAATGCAGATATCCCGAGATTAATAATACAGTGTCTTTATCGTAGTGTTTACAGAGAAGTGGAACAGGGACATTTGAAAGTGACATTTGTTGAAATTCAGTTACTGGGCCCACTTTGAGGGGATTGTTTCAGCGACACATTGATTTGCATCTCTGCAAAATAAACACAATGGATGTGAGTCAATTTGGCTTCTGCTCAAAAATGGTTCTGAAGCTGTGGTTTACTGTCCAACAGATAGGCCAAGAACTTTGAAGAGGACATTTTTTTGTTAATGTAGCAGCAATGTTTTATAAAATTAAAAATATCACACACAGCACTGGAGTTCAGCTAAGGAGTTCATCACATGTTTCAGTGCTCAGGTGCAAAACTCTCCTTAGTCTCTGGTTAATGTGAGTAAAAGTAGGAAATTTCACTTAGCTTTGGCCTATAAGATCAATTAAAATTCTTAATTTCAACCTTCATTTGGAAATGGATCTTCTGTAGATCTTTAAAAGAACCAGCTGCCAAAGCAAGATTGAATTTAAATATGTTTTTCACAATTCTGTGTCATGTTAACCTTAAGACAACATTATTTTTCAGGCAAAAACATGTGGGATGTTATGTTATTCAACTTAATGATAGATTGAAGGGAAAATTCACGTTACCTCCAGTTATGTGATTGTAATAAGATTTCTCCATTCACAAGAGACAAGGACATAAGATTGGCTTAGAATGAAAAAAGGCCATTCGGTCAATCTGATCTCATCCTTCCAGAAAACACACCATAACATCCTCCCATCACAGCACCAAGCTGCTTTTTCAATAATAATAATCCTTGCATTAAATATAGTGTTTTCAAGACATCTCAAAGAGCTTCATAGAATATACTGTAAAGTGAGTATATTTTGTGGGTGAAATGTGGCAGCCAATTGTGCACAGCAACAACAACAACAACAAGATTCCATTTATAGAGCGCCTTTCACGTCGGGAGGACGTCTCAATGCGCTGTACAGTTGGGTCAGGACCCGAGCAGGGGGGAAATGGTCAGGCTGAGGGGAGGGAAGGGAGGGGGCGAGGAGGGGTAGAGAGTTGAGAGGGGAGCTGAAGGCACGGTCAAAGAGAAAGGTCTTGAGACTGGCCTTGAAGGAGGAAAGGGAGGAGGCGGCGAAGGCACTGGGGGATAGAGTTCCGGAGCCTAGGGGCTGAGAGGCTGAAGGCCCGGCCACCGAAGGTAGCAGACCGGAGCCAGAGGAACGGAGGATACAGGCAGGTAAGTAGGGGGATAGTAGGTCAGAGAGGTAGGAGGGAGCAAGGCCGTGAATGGCCTTGTAGGTGAGGATGAGGATCACAAATAGTGTCCCACAAACAGTCGTGGACTGTGACCAATTTTTTTTCAAAGGAATTATTAGCCCAGGAAAAGCGATCCTCCAATTGACTAACAACCGGGTTCCTACTTACAGCTAGGTATGGAAACTTACTCCACAAGTCCAATGTCCTGACCTCAACCACCCTTCCTGGCAACATGCTTCAGTCATTAATTACCCTCTAATAAAAAAATCCTGGTGTCTGTCCTGAAATTGCCCTCTGCAACTCCAAACCTATGCCATCTTGGTGCATCTTAAAGTATTGATCTGGGTTTACTTTTCAACTCCATTTAAAATGGTGTACACCTCTGTGAAATCCATTCTCAAGACTAAAAAGAGCTACCTTGTCTAATCATTGGTCATAGCTCATTACTCTAACACTGGGGATTTTGTGGAATTACAAGTAAGTTCTGTAACTTTACTGGTCAGTGGAATTTCATCTCCTTTGTGTCTACTGCTGCAGAAATAATTGCATGGAGGGAGCATACTGAGAGTTGTAGGTAAAGGCTTGATAAGGTTAATAGCAGCAAAATATCGGATGTGAATCACCCAGGATGAATGCTCAGTAGGGAAACCATTGAGTTGGAAAAGTTATCAGGAGGTTAATAGCCCTGGAGGATAATAGAAACTATAAGTGAGATGGAGAAAGTGGATCAGGGTTCAGACACAAGTCAGCGGCAATGAGATTAGTGGAGCGATGGGGAGGTCATATATAGATCTGGCAGTGATCAAATCCCGAGTCAGGTCTTTGAACTCACATAATCTAGGATGGCACTTAAATACAGTAATGGGGATGCACTACATTGTCAGAGATGCCATCCTTTGTATGAGATGTAAAAACAGAGGACATATCTGTCTGTTCAGGTGAAATTAAAGTTCTTATAGCACTACTCGAAAAGGGATGCGAGTTTTTCCTGGTGTCCTTGCTAACAATCCCCCCGAGATACAATTGATCATTGACTTCACAGCTGTTTGTAGGGCATTGCTGTGTGCAAATTGGCTGGTTTGTTAATGTATGAAATCCACAGTGACTGCACTTCATAGTAAACCTTTGAACCGCTTTGAGACTTCCTCCTGATGTAAAAGACACTATATGAAATGCAAGGATTATTATATTAGTTTATTATTATTAATGATTAATGTGATTGTTTAATGACTAAAACCATCAGCTGTCAGGAAATAAACTCAGTAGAGAATAGACTTGGGTAGGTGTAACAAATACAAGATTGGATTAACCATGGATCGGGATATATTACTGCATTTATGTCTGCTACACACATCAATTTAAAAGCATCTTTATCATACTGCAAAACACCTCCATGCATGGATGAGCTGAAATGATCGGAATGGATTTAGTGAGTTATTTTAGGACATTAAATATATGCTTGCTAGTATAAAATCCTTGAACTTAATTTGTTTCAGTTTAAATGACTGAAGCTGGAAATTGTTGGATTAGAGGGCAGGACCAGATACAAAGAGAAAAAGAAAAATAGCAAATGCCTCAAATTTAAACTATTAAATGATGAAAATATGCAGTCGATCAGTTATTGTAACTGAAAGAGAAAGACAGATTAGCATTTTGAGTTTGACATGTCATCAGAAATGGAATGGTTGAGAGAAGACTCAATACACTTCAATATAATGATACCAGGTACAGTATTTCAATCGGGCGATACTGGGGTTGAAACAATAAACATATGAAGAAGGGCTGGCTAAGTTTATCTATTTTTACTTGAGCAGAGGTGGCTGAGAAGGGATATGATAGATGTGTTTAAGATACTGAAGGGACATGAAAAGGTAGAGAGGGAAAAAATGATATCCTTTAATAAGGGGAATCAGTGACAAGACAACATAGACTTTGGTTTATTTGAAAAAATAGGGGAGAGGTTAGGAAGAATTTCTTCTCTCATAGGCTTTGGAATTGATCATCAGCAGTAGCTATCCAGGCTGGATCAATAGAACCCTTCAAAAGGGAACTAGAAAAGCACATAGAGTGTAAAAACGGTAAGGGATGTGGGGAGAGAACTGACAAGTAATATTAATAAAAACAAAATCACAATTTCCAAAGGACAAAGTGTGGATGTGATCTTGGGACTTATAAGTATTATAATTCAGGTGGGGGTTGAGTTGACTCTGAGATTCATTGTCATCCTGGTTATGACAGGCGCAGCATTTGCTCCACAGGGCACCATGCAAAACTCGATTCCAGGGCCACTACAGGTTGCCAACAGGTCCCCAGACAACCAAACTTCTGCTCTGGTGCCACAGCTAAATGCTAAAGGGCAGATGATGTGCGCCCAGAGCGACCACGGATTAGCTGTGGACAAGTGTTTATTAGGCACACCCCTCCCTGCCCCCAACAGGCTAGGTTGATGGGGAGGTGGTTTCAATAGATTTCACGATGGCTCCTTTGTTGCCTCGGAACCACATGCAATTGCATGGGTTGCATTTGGTTAATGCTGCCTGTGAGTTATGATACAACAAGAATCTTGTTGCCATTTTAGCTAAAGAAAAGGGAGAGAAACTGTGAGCATGAAAACGTTTCCTAAATAAGCAATCTTGTTCGAACTCTCTGTACGTTTTCACCCACAAAGTGAAGCACTTTGAGACTTCTCAACAATGAAATAAGACGCTATATCGAATGCAAAGATTATTATTATGCTGGGCCCAACTGTCTCACATAGAGAGGGTGTTCATGGCAATAAAGAAACACATTTTATATTTGCTGCCATTACCAATGGTGGGAGTGGTGGATGAGTGAATCAAAGCATTGCGAGAGATTCAATTTCTCTGAAAAAGCAGACAGCAAAGAGGAGGAGACAATGTGTCTGCTACTGAAATCAATTTGTAGTGATGGAAATATGGGAAGGCATGTCAAATAGAGGTGGTATGTGACGGTGGTAAAATTCAGTTAAGGAAATGAGTGCAATGTAATAGGTCTTTAGTCTGAAGTTAAGCAAACCGATACCATCATGCATATACAATTAAACTCCTCACCCCAAAGGAAATAGCTTAAATAATACTAATAATAATCCTTGCATTTGATATAGTGCCTTATCACATCTTCAAGACGTCTAAAAGCATTTTGTAGAATATATTGTAAAGTGAATTGACTGTATATTTTGTAGGCAAAATGTGGCAGCCAATTGCGCACTGCAGTGTCCCACAAACAGTCGTGGATTGAGTGACCAAATAATTTAATTTATTTTAAAGCAATTATTACCCCTGGAAGAGCGATCTGCCAATCAACTAACAACCGGTTTCCTACTTACTGCTAGATAAATAGAGGTGTGTGGAATAAAGAAACTTGCCCAACATTTTGCCCTACCCAGGAATCAAACCAAGGTCTATTGCTTGTGAGGTGAGTACTCTAACCACTGAGCGACAGGAGCTACAGGACTCCTTATCAGAATTGACTTGTTATCCAAGTGTAGTATCACAAAAGCACAAAGTACTTGAATCAGAGCACAAAAAAGTTTCTAAATTTCTTTAAGATTTTTATTCAAAATAGTCGCATAAGTCTTATAGACATTTACAGTGGTTCCTACATGAATGCAAAAACTGAATTGTTTACCCTAACTGTGTAGATACATAAACTGCAAGCAAGCTGATAACACAATGCATAGCACAAATGACTACCGACACAAAAATACTATCTGAACTCTGTAACTGATCAGATGTATGAAACTGAAGCATAACCCAAACAGGATCACAGGATAGTGAACCTTTTACCTGCGTATCACACTGCATGGGTGGATGAAGTTAGTGGATGGAGGAAGATGGGGAAGCTCAGTGTGCCTGAGACAAATGCCTTCTCACACATTTTAAAAATTCCTGAATCGCTTTGAAGACCAAATAAAATTCTGAGTTGTCAGAGGTATGTAAAATGGAAACATTGTCTTAAAAATGCAAAAACCTGAGTAATTACAAGATATCCAGATATCCAGTGTGACTAGTTATTAGAAAATCATAATTCACATTCTTTTTGGGAAACGACTGGAATATTGAGTGAGTAACTAGCGGGTTGATCGCTTATTCTAGGAGCAAGTTATCAGAATTTGACTATATATACTTTACAAATGGATAAAATTAATAAATAAGACAAAAATACAAAAAGATTTGCATCTGGCTCAGCTTTTCACCTGTACATGAGTCTTTTCAAATGTTTTCATTTAAAGAGGACGGATGCTATGAAAATAAATACACTGTAAATGGTGAAGTTCTGAATGGCGCTGAGCAGCAAAGAGCGTTAGTGGCACAGATACATAGAGCTTTCAGATGGGAATTCAGGCAGAGAAATCCATAAGAAAAAGACAAATGGGTTTCTGTGATTTGTATATAGGGGCGTTTAACGATAAAGGGGGAAATTATGCAAGACATTGACCAAGCTACAGTTGGAATACAGTACTGTATGAATAAAAATGTGGGACCCCATTGCAGAAAGGTCATCAGAGCCATGGAAAAAGTATAGCATAGGTTCACAAGCATGAGAAATTACAATTATGAGAATTGGCTTAGAAAATTGGAGGGGTTCATTTGATCAGAGAAAGTTAAGAGAGATTCTAACAGAAGTTCTTCAAAGTTCTGAAAGCTTTTAAGAGATCAAATAGTTATCGATTTTGCTTGTTGAATGGTAAAATGGTAACACGAAAGCATACACTAGACAAAAAGGGAAATGGCTAAGCATTTCAAGAGAAACAATAGGAGAGAAATTCCACCAATTCTAGATTTACTCTCTTGATGCAACATTTAAGAGAGTCATGAATTTGGCGAAATCATTGAACTCAATCTCAAGTTTTAAGTTATCTTTCTGTAGATCCTAAACTAAATTGGCAGAAAAATGGCTTCAAGATTAAGGTTGAATTTGAGAATTTGCCAAATTGGAATGCTCTGAAATGCAATTATAAATAGAGTAAATCTGGACTGGGGTAGATTTCTTTCTCAAACATGTACAGGGGCAAAAAAGATGTGAAGTTGAATTTGTTTATATAGCTCGAGTGACAAAACTAGCACCAGCTATTAATATCTATGATTTTGTGCCCTGTACAAACATGAACATTACAGATGTGAAGAAGCACATGTAGGAATCAGTTGACAACACATTGTTATGTTCCACTGTTAAAAATGTATGAAGAAAATGTAATTGTTGATAGGAATCATGTTTATATTTCAATTACCAAGGATAGGGAAACACATGCTGATGAAGAGATGTGAAAGTGAATACATTGAGTGCATTTAGATAATTACTTGTATTTTCTGCATTGTTACAACTGTAATTATGGTATTAACATTAATTAATATTTCATTTGCACTGAAGTATTGAAATGTGGTCATGTATTACACCTCAGCAGCAATGGATAATCTGGAAAACAAACACAAAATAATGGACACCCAAGAGTGATCACAAGCTAATAATGTGGAGAACCTGAGCGCTCAATGACATTTTATATCACAAGGGTGAACTTTAAGGGGCTCATAACAATCATTTGAATGCCAAGATTACATTAATGTCTTCAAATCATTCCCGTACCACACAGGTATTGCTTGTTATTCAGTTTAGCGTGAGATTTGTGCTGACAGTACCTGTTGGTGTGCCGTGTAACTGTCAGTATGATTCATCTCATTTTGAAAGGCGAGATTCACGCTGGAGGGTTAACACCACAGCAGGTTTATTGAAAAATCCCTGAGTTTAAAGATCAGAAAATTCTAATATCTATTCATTTTGATGCCGATTTGTTGAGTGTTATTCAAATAATGGGGAGGAGTGAAAAAATGCAACTTGATGTGCAAATTCAACAGGGTGATAATTATCACATTTTTGAGAATTGTGGCAACAAAGACCAGTCAATAACTGACGAGCTTGACATCACCTATAACCAGTTCATAGAATAGCAGATAAAAGTTGAGATAAACATGCCAAATAAGAGATTAAATGGAGCGTATAAAGAGCACTACAAATGTGGGTCTGCAAATACCAGTCAGACCTGTTCCTTTCAATCAGTGGTCTAACAGATCAAGAATAAGAGCTACCAAAGTGTAGTCATTTCACGAGATCAGCAACATTCTGCTCAAACACTGAAACTGCAAATTGACTCCAAAAACTGTGCAAGCATTTGCAAGGCTAATAGTTTTGAATCTTGGGAACTGACACCCTTTCAGTACATATCAAATTGTAAAAATACTGTTGGGAAGATAGAAAAACACACAACCATTCCAAATAAGCTACATATCACTTGAGACATCTGCTTGCTCAGATCTGAAATCGGCAGTCATAGTCAATGTACACATGTTTCTGCATGTAGGTGAAGAATCTTGAGATTTTGGAAAAATAGTACATTTTCAAATTATTTTATATACTGATCATCTGTTTAAAAAATAGCAGATCCTGGCAGGTACATTGCCTACTGGGGCACCTCACTAATATGGCTTTTCTGACACAGGAAATGCACAGAGGGAATTCACTGATTCATTAAGTTTTGTTCTCTGTTTATCAAAGATATTATTATTATTTTCCCTGCTCATTTGCACCATCCACTAGAAGTTGTTAATTTAATTTCAAAATCGGATTAGGTTCCGGAGTTCATTTCAACACTTTTTGTGCAGGACAAAAAGAATGGTAATTGTCTTCCCAACAAGCTCTGTCCTCACCACTATAGGATACTGCTTGATCATTTACACAGTGAAAACTTAGGAGTGCTTTGTAATTTTAGATACGGTTATTCATGAATGTAGATCAGCTAGTAAAATAATTCCATGAAATCACTCTATATAATAGAAACATAGAATTAGGAGTAGGCTGTTCAACCCCTCGCGCCTGTTCCATTATTCTATAAGATCATGGCTAATCTGTACCTCAAATCCAATTACCAGCCCTTACACCGCTTTCCTTAATACCCTGCCCTAACAAATATCTATCCACCTCAGTATTGAAGATGTGAATGGATCCAGCATCCACAGCCTTTTGGGGGAGAGAATTCCAAATTTCCACTACCCTTTGGGTGAAAATCTGCCTCCTGATTTCACTCCTAAATGGCCTAGCTCTAATTTTAAGATTATGCCTCCTTGTTCTAGATTCCTCCACCAGAGGAAATAGTTTCTCTGCATCTATCCTATGGAATCCCTTTATTATTTTAAAAACCTCAGTCAGATCATGCCTCAACTATCTAAACTCAAGGGAATAGAGACCAAGTTTATGCAACCTGTCCTTATAAGTTAACCCTTTAGCCGTGATATCATTCTGGTGAATATGTGCTGCATCCACTTCAGAGTCAATATGTCCTTCTTCAGGTGCATTGCCCAAAACTGAATGCGGTACTCCAGATGAGGTCTGACCAAGGTTCTATTTAATTGAAGCATCATTTCTTCAACTATATGATAAGTAGTTCAATGTAATTCCATGTTGCTCTGCTCCTTTTATATTGTACCATTTGTGTGCCAGCTGCTTATGATTTTCTTTGATTTTGCCTTGTACAACCAAGTGCCCTGGGGGTCTATAGATGTACACAACAGGAGAATAGCAATTACATTATTATAGTTGCACTAAAATGCTAATGGTTAATTAAGTGATAAATTACTACCCCAATACAATGAATAATTGATTACCAGTGACCCTGTAATCTAGCTAGTACAGCATCAGCTTTCAACACAGAGAGCTGTTTGTTGTTTTCTACTGAATTAACATTTGTGGTGTGCTCACCTTAGGTAGGGGTGAGGATGTTGGGTTAAACACTGTGCAGTATTGGTGACATTCACAGAGTAAACCAGTGATCACTTAGCAAGGAGGAGGTAAGTGCCACTCATGTCCTCTCTTCAATCTCAGGTGGGTTGTCGAACTATAGCATTAACATTAGAGTACTTTAAACAATTTGTCTCCATATATATATAGCTGTGCCTCCAGATCAGGGCTTGAATGAGCATAAACTTTGTGTAACTGAATGTCAACAAGACAGAAGCCATACTCCTTAGGTCCTGTTAATGAGTTCTGTCCTGTGGCTCTGAACTTCTCAACCTCCCTGGCCTATCTCTCACACTCACCGAGCCAGTGTTCAATCAAGATTTGACCCACAGCTGTCCTTCCTTCCCCACATCCGGTCCCTGACTAGGACCTCCTTCCACCACCACACTGCCAGTCTCCAACCGAACCTTACCCAATACACAGCCGAAACATTTGTCCATGCATTCGACGTTCGTCACCTCCCAGCTCGACTTCTGAAATGTCCTATTTGCTGGTCTCCCCAGCTCCTCCACAAGATCCAGCTGATCCAAACCTCCGCCACCAGCATACTCACCCATACTAAACTCCCTACCCCCATTACACCTGTTCTGATGGGGCGGAGGACAAAAAGTTTTAGTTAAAATTTCGATTAATTTTCCTATTGATAAAATATACTGATGTGAAATGGGTTCTGTTTTGAGGCAAAATAAAAGTTTCTAGTGCAAACTCAAATCTAGGTTTATTGCCATCTGCTGTGTAATTTGATCAAATCTGTGTATGGATCTGTGTGCGAAGGATGTTTAGAGTCTTTTCACCATAAAAATTTTGATATTGACAGTGTAAAGTCAGACATTATCAAGCACACTCTCAAGCTCATAAGGAAACACCTTTTGGACACACGTTTTTACACTAGAATACATTTTTTTTCAGTATATTGTAAATGAGAGGTACATAAAGGATGTGTAAATTTCTTGAATATAAATTTTAATACATGACTGAATAATAATAATAATCCTTGCATTTGATATAGCGCTTTTCACGTCGGGAGGACGTCCCAAAGCGCTTCACAGAACACACTGTAAAGTGAATTGACTGTATATTTGTGGGCGAACGCGGCAGCCAATTGCGCACAGCAATGTCCCACAAACAGTCGTAGATTGAAAATGACCAATTTATTATTGTTTTTGGAGGGATTATTATTAGGCGTGTGGAGTAAGGAAACTTGCCCAAGGTTTTGCCCTCTGCCTGGAATTGAACTCAGGTCTCTCGTTTGCAAAGCGAGTGCTCTAACCACTGAGCTACAGGACTCTGAAGAAGATAGCTTAATACAGAGGGTCAGGATGATACCCTCATAAATCAGCCACAACATGAACCAGATCCACAATAAAATGTTCTGTGTTTTAAACTAACATACCCTAACCCCAGCCTCCTAACAGCTTCCTTAACTGCACTGACTTTTCCATTAGCCAGACTGGCAAAATTAAATGCGATACTGTCCACTCAATTAAACTTGGATTATTGCTGGTTTTGCTCTGTGCACATATGTTCTCTTCTGAAAGGCGCTATACAAGTGTAAATAGTATTGCATTTTGCAGGATCCGTGTTTTGACTGATCAAATCCATGCAACACTGGTATTATGAATGGGATGCTGGTTAGATTTCCCATTCAAGGTGTCAGCGAACAGAGATTCATGATGCTGCAGGAAGAAAAATTCTGCACAAAATATCTGCCCCAAGGTTACTAGTAACCAGTATATAAACTGAATAACAAGAAGAAACCAAGCTGATATCCTGCTCTATTCTTTCATTGTGCACTTCTAATGGGATTTCTCATTATAACAGCACACTGAAACATTCATCTTACTTAGTGAATGGAGCAGAAAAAGGCCCTTAGAGAAACCAATAAAATGAACAGATAAGTGTCTTTTTTTACATTTAGGATTAGCAATTCAGTAGAATCCACTTCCCTTTTAACAATAAATTGATTTATTTTGCGGAGGTGCAAATTGCTCCTTCAACTACCCCCAGTGGGTGGCTTAAAGAGCATAGGAAAATAGGAGAACAGGAGGAAGCACAACAAACATATTCCACTCTGCTAGTAATCACAGGATTGGTTTGGATGAAAAAGTCCCTTGACCCATCTGATCTGGATACAGTTCAATATCCTAGCCTCAACCCTCCTGACAACTTATTCCAGTTCTTAATTAGATGTTGGTAGATCGTTTAATCACAATTTCCCACCTCTTCAGCAAACCCCTCAATACCTCTACCTCCCAAGTACAGTAGAACTAATTCTGTTTTGAACATTCCCATTGATTCTGCCTCTACAGCTTTCAGGGAAAGAGGATTCCACTTCTTCACAACCCTCTGTGTGACTTTAGGTGTCAGAACCTACATTTATACTGCACATTTCATGGTGAATCACTACCCAAACTGCAGGGCATCAAACACATTCTAATTATTAATGGGGCACAGATCACCGACAAGAGTGAAGCAAGTTTCCAACCTGTGATCCAAATGCAAAGCAAGCAATAGCTTGTCTCTTGATCTGGTCTGTTCTAAGTTATGAAACAATGCTTTGATATAAAAGCTAACCACATTGGAGATAACTTTGTTGGTGATATGCTATAGGCATTTTCACATGCACCACAGCATCTAGCGATAGAGCTGCTTAAATACAAGCTGCAAAGGAAAATGTAGTACAGTGCTCAGGAATACAAATGATGTAAACAGGTTAATCCAAGTAAATCCAGATTAGTTTTGGATGAATGCGTTGCACCTTGCCAATTAAATCCACCGTGCTTCACAATGAAAGAAATATTGACAATTCTTATCCCAATTCTCATCAGTAGTTAGACAGAATTCACAACAATAGAAAATGCTCGTGAAATGAACTGGAACCAAACTAATGGAATAGGTAAGTTATCATGAAAGAGCATTTAGGTCTGAAAAAAACAGTTGTGTGTTGTTTCTTTTTTTCTTGTTGACAGGACATCACAAATTGAAAATGGATTGTAAGTGTGTGATTGACTAAAACTCCTCTGACGTTGAAAACGTTATTCTAAAACACTGGTAAAATGTTTATTTTAGACTTCAGAAGTGTTTGAAATAAATTTAACTGCTAACGGCAGAATGCTTTGCCCTAGTGCATTGAAACAAAAATGGAAACTGGATGGATCAGAAAGGCAAATGCAATGCAATCTCCTCTCTGAAAACTGCTGTAATTTATAGTGAACATGAATCTATTGCAAGATCAACCCCTTTCTAAAATAAGTATATCTAGTGGAAAAAGGAAATGTCAATTCTCTGCAGTTCCAACCCTTTACAAAATTACCCAAAACACCAGTACTAAATTGAACAAACCTGTTTTTTTTAATCCAATTTAAATTATTATACACATCGATAAGGTCCCTCTGAGATGTCTCCTTTCAAGGTTGAACATTCTATGTAACCATCCTTGCACCTTGTCACAGACAGGTTGCACAAAGGGTACCCCATGAAATATTGATTATTGACAATTAATTTGGTATCAAAATCTATCTCGGGGAATTGTAGCCCATTTTATTCTAGAATTTATAATCCCACGTGAAACTGGTTTAACTACCATTGAACCATCGGTAAATTGAGAGCAACTTTGCAAATAAAATCTACGCTTAGATCAGAACCTCGCCAAAACCACAAGTCAAATAAGCTGTTTATAAATCATGAACAACTTAAATTGTAATTTGAGTAATTCCAGCTAAATAAAATTAAGTATAAAATCTCACAAAAGGAATTCAATTCTAAAAGTGCTGCTGACTCCATGTGAAAAATGTTTTAATGTCTTAATCTTCCTTGGAATGCTGAGTATTAAATACTAAATAACTGGAAGAACGCACATTTTATGTTTGGATTAGATTACAATTTTGAATTAAAATTGAGTGCTTGGATCAGGAGATTTGTCTGAGAGCATTTAATCGGAAGAGGATTAGTATTTTTAAATGGTATGTTTGAAGCAGGTGCGAAATGACCTGCAGTTCGATATATATCATGCTGACTACGTCATCAAATTGGGTCTGGCCATTTGATAATGACTTCCTAAGCATTTTGACTCTGAAATATCATTCTTCATCATCAAAGATGGCACACTAAAAAAAACCTTATGTTTGAAATAGTGTCTTTCACCTCATGAGGATTTCTCAAAAAGCTTCACAGCTACTGTTGAGTGATTGTGTACCATGAGGACATATGATAGCATCTCAGAGTTTCTTGTGATAATACTTGGGAAATAATTAGATTGAGAATCAATTTGAGCTTTTCACAAACAGTTTTTAATTTTGTTTTGGTCAGCTGGATGTCTGACACATGGAGAAACTTATTGCCGTGCTCCAGACCAAACTACTGGGAGTTCCACACATGTTTTTCATCTGCCTTGACTGGAATGTGCATTCTCTCTTTGTTTTTTCCTATTCCAGAGCATTTAGGTGAAGGTTGGCAAGTGCCAATGCTTTGGAACCCCAGAATGGGCCCTGATATACTGCTGGAGTTTAATCAATCAGTTAAAACTGCAAAACTTACGACTGCAGAGCACACTCCAGCAAAGTTAGTTGGAGATGACGCTAAGAATGAATTATGCAGAAACCTATTAAAATGTTTGACAAGCATCAATTGCATTTCAGTTGAAGGTCACATATATGTCATGACAGTATGACAAAACTAATATCTTACCTTGCCAACATACTGAGCTTCTGGTCCTATGTGTTCTTCTAAAACAAAGAATTGGTTCCAGACCCAGCCTCGTTTCGGACGATGATGAACTTCTTTCTTTCCCTCCAAGTGCTTACTTTGATTTTTTGCCACCTTTAAAGTGTTCTGGAGGGACGTTGTTAAACCAACTAAACAAAAGCAGACAAACACCGGGCACAAGGAAGTGGTGAATGTAAGTTTCATTGTGAGAATAAGTCTGGTTTCAGTGAAGTTCCTTTAATTTTTCCAAATGCTCTTTTAAAGTGCAACAGAGGCACCGATATATCCACTATCAGAAGGCAATCCAAGGAAACCTTGATGGTTCCATGACTGGACTACCCACTAGGGAGAACGTCAGACTTTGTTCACATCATGGAAAAGCCTTAGCAACCTGGATGTATGTTCTGTCGATCTCATCAATTCTTCCTGTGGCTTAACATGTTAGACCTATTGTGAAGACAAGAAGAAATCAATCAATCATTACAATATAAAAGATGTGTATTGACTAAGTAAATTGGCACATCAGAAAAGTATCTACATATTCACTATTTTAGCCAGTACAATACCTGAAAACAGATTGCAATGCCCTTTCCTAATGCAGGAAATTAGGTATTATCATAACCTTTAATCAATCATAAAGGAAAAAAGGGGGGGAAGGGAATGATACATACAAAGAATCTGGGCAAAATTAAACATTAAACTGAAGCGCCACAGCAGAATTCAGACACTAAGGAGCAAGATTTGACTTTTGTCATCACCACTGATCATTAAGCAATTGGAGATTCCACAAGTAGCGGAAGTGGAATCTGTTCGTAGGTGATAGATAAAGTCCATAATATCCCATGAATTTGTTGGCTCACTGCATTACAAAGTGTCAACTTCTGGGTCATCAGGTTGTTACAGGAAGTGTCTTTGGCAGTAACCTGTGGAGTCCTGCAGCTTAGTGGTTAGTGGACTCGCCTTGCAAGCGAGAGACCTGGGTTCGATTCCCAGCAGGGTAAAACCTTGGGCAAGTGTCCTTACTCCACACGCCTGATGATAATGTCTCAAGAGAAAAAAACAATAATAATTTGGTCACTCAATCCACGACTGTTTGTGGGACACTGCTGTGTGCAATTGGTGCCACGTTTCGCCCACCAATATACAATCAATTCACTTTACAGTATATTCTGTGAATCGCTTTGAAATGTCTAGGAGACATGAAAAGTGCTATATCAAATGCAATTTTTGTTTATTATTATAACCTCATGATCCAAAAGTTGGGCATTGGTTTAAAAATGTGGGGCTCCAGCCAGCGAGTGGGAAGACAAAATTGCTGACTTCTAGTCATCATGACCATCCTACAGGACCTGATGTTGGCCACAAACTGATGACCATTTTGGTCAATTGGTCATCTTGGCTTCCTCTGTGCCTTCAAAGCACTGATGGAGTCATTGTGTGCATTTTAGATTTTTTGAGTAAGAAACTGCTAGGCGTCACACCACAACTGTGCAATAAGTGAATCTATAGCCACAGCTAAATGCATTATAAGGTTGTTTCACTGAATGTGAAGATCAAAACAAAGAGAAGCAGAAATGAATGTTAAAGAGGCAAGTGTACATTTTCTTAGTAAAAACAGAAGAAGATTCCAGCTGGACTTCAGACAAAAGCAATTTATTAGCATTAAATAGCTAGAAGCAAAATACCAAGAGTATTGTAACTGGATCTAATAATAGTCACGAAAAGTGAATAATATAATGAAAATCATCTTCTAATTAACATGCGTCTTGGGGGAAGTTCAGCTTTTACTATCTTTTGTTTTACTTGTGCCCAAGTAAATAAACAATAACACCACTTTATATTTTCTCCTAGAGGAATTATCCTCAAGTGAGAACAGGAGATGCATGATTCTATTCATCCTACCATTCCCTGATTTCATTCCATTATATCTTCTTCTATGACATAAGACTGGTTTGCAATTACAATTATTTCCAAATAATGAGGAACTCAGTTGTGGGACTGGGCAAAACATGTGATAAATGCTGTGCTTTCAAAACAAGGCTTTGAATCCTACCTAGCAGACCAATAGGATTAAATGCTCCCATCCTTGCTATGCTAGATAAAATAAATGTGTCTTGATCCAGACACCAGTGGTTAAAAATGAACAATGTAAATAGCTCATAAATCAGACCTATGTGGAACTAATAATAATCATAATCCTTGCATTTGATATAGCAGTGTGTTGGGAATATGTCTCAGTTCTTCAAACAAAGAGCCAAATAGCCACCAGTCATTTTAATCACAAGGAGTTCACATCCTTCGTATATATTTGCGAGAAGGAGAAGAGAATGGGAAATGCTGTATGCAGTTTGCATGTTAAACTTGAAATGAAAATGTTGTTTAAAATCTCTTTGTTAAATTGGTCATTCACTTCATGCCTGTCTATGGCACATTACTTGGGGAAAATTAGCCGCCTGCAAAAAACAGTCACTGCGCATTACAGTAGATCTTGTAAAGTTCCTCCCACTGTGAAAGGGACTATATCAAATGCAAAAGTAGCGCTATCCCAGGAGAAGTGCTCAAGAGTCCATGGACCGCAGTGGTCATTTTTACCGATCTCAGACTTAGAAAGGACTGACCTTTAACTCTTGGAAATCCTGATCTTTCAAAACTGAGAGCTCATAAAGCAGGAATAAAAGCTCAGTCCTTTATTCAGCTGAAGTCCTTTATTCTAACATAAAGCTTAGCCAAATAACTATTATTAGGTTTAATACTCATTGGATGAACTTAAATTTAAACTACACATTAAACAGCTCCTTTTATTGCTGTGTACTGATCTCTAAGCCCTACAAAATAATTCTTATAAATCAGTTGGAACGTGTAAAATTTACTGTGTGGTTCCCAGTATCAATGATAAAACTGTTGTAAAATTGAGAATAATATTCAGAAGATAATGTCGGGGAAGAAAATCTGCCCAGATTGAGGCAACTTCTTTTGTTCACAAAGGATCCCCGCAAAACCTGATGTCAGACAATGACCTTCAATCTTTCATGCTGGAAGTCAGTTGTTTTCCCTGGTTGAATTCCTTCCTTTCATTAACATTTTTATCCCCACAGTACCTAGACTGTGCTATAATCCGGGGTTAGAAAGATTAATCCGCCACCATGGCTTTGCACATACTTTCTCAGCTGGAGCTTGGCTTCTTTAGAAATCTGAATTAAATACATGTTAAGATAAGTCACCTAGCACAAACATTACAGCTTTCTTATTTTCTTGGCAAATTTACTTCCAATGACCTGACAGATCATGCACTGTTGGTTTATGAGTATAAGTAACAACAAAGCCTTTTGGATGTATTGACCACTTATAAGTCTATCTGATACTTGGGCAGGTAATCTTCAATTCACTTCCTCCATTTTTGGTTGATGTGTTGGAATCTAATTATTCTATCTTAAAAGATAATTGCAGTTGTGAACCAAACCAGAGAGTGAATGACCTGGAATCTAACATTTACTTTGCAATATTCTTTCACGAGAAAGTGGTCAGTGACTTTCCATTTTTTTTACAAGCTTCCCACTGCTACTGCCCTGGGATAAAACTACTTTTTTGGCTTTTGGCTTACTGGGCGAACAAGAGCTGAGTGGGAAGAATCCCTATTCAATTTTGTACTTGCCTGCATTGCACAGCTGCAATCAGATCAACAACACCGAAAGTTTACATTTATATTACTTTTCACATTAGGAGGATGTCTTAAAATGTGTCACACAACTGAATGGGAGCCCAAGGTGAGTGGTAGGTGAGGTAGGGAAGAGGAAGTTTGAGGAGGTGGTCAAAAGCAGAGTTGAAATGATAGGTGTTAAGGCAAGTTTTTAAAGGTGGAGAAAGGGATGGCAATGGAGTATTAAAAGATATGGGAAGTGACATAGAAGAGTGGGATTAGATCAAATGTTTAGAGAAAAGCACTTTTGATACATCCCCATGACCTGAAAAGAATTATATAAGTATAAAGTGTATTGTAAATTGTATAAAAACACCAGCTCAGATTTGATGGACTGAATGTCCTTTTTTGTATGTTATGATTACAATCGGTCAAGAAAACATTTGAAAGCAGCTTATTAATGTCAACTAATAGTCAGTTTCTCTTTACTCAATGGCTTTGATCCCATGTGGAACAGAAAACTAAATTCAGACTTTCAGATGAGACATCAAACCTCAGTCCCATCTGCCTGTTCAGATGGACATTAAAGATCCCATGATACTTTCAAAAAGAGATGGAAGTTTCTCCGGGTGTCTTTGCCAAAAATCCCTAGAATAAAATTGGTCATTCAATTTATAGCTGTTTGTGGGACAGTCCTGTCCACAATTCCACTGCCACATTTACTTACAGTCAATGCGCTTCACAATAAAAACAACAAAATTACATTTATATAGCGCCTTTCATGTCGGGAGGATGTCCCAAGGAGCTGGACAGACAGAATTACGGACCCGAACTTGAGGGTCGGGGTGGGGGAGGGGGAGTGCAGGGGGAAGCAGAGAAATTGAAAGCACGGTCAAAGAGGAGGGTCTTGAGGTGGGTCTTGAAGGTGACGAGGGAGGGGACGAGACGGAGGGACTGCAGGATGGAGATCCAAAGGGTGGGTGCAGAGTGGTGGAAGACCCGTCCATCGATAGTGGGGCGAGCAAGGTAGGGGACATGAAGCAGACCAGAGCCCACTGAGCGGAGGGAGTGAACAGGATGGGAGGGGTTTAGGAGGTCGGAGAGGTAGGTGGGAACAAGACCATGGAGGGCTTTGAAGGTGAGGACCAGGATCTTGAACTGTATCCTCTGTGTGATGCGAAGCCAGTGGAGTTGGGCAAGGATGGGGGTGATACGGTCATGGAGCCTAGTGCAGGAGAGGACAAGGGCTGCAGAGTTCTGGATGATCTGCAGCCTGTGGAGGGAGGAGTTGGGGAGAAATCATGCATCAACAACATAATAAGTTGCTTTACCAAATGCAAGGACTATTATAATTCTAAGGAAAATATTTCATAGTTTTGGGTATGGGCAGCTCATTGCACAATCATAGCAATGAAAGTGGATGTTGTGTTAACAAACTATTGTAAGTTATTCAGCATTTCAGTGATTCACCTGATAATCAACAAGGGAGTGAGACCCAGTGCAATTCATACCCGATACACTTGTACTGCAGCAAATCTAGAAGGCTTCAGGAGATGAGGCTCAATGCGGATTTGCATTAGCTCAATTTCTACTAGATATCTGGTGTTGAATCAAACTGATTGAATAAAATAAATCATACATATCTTCAAGGATATGCCTATACCCATTGTGGTGGGTGACGAAAAAAAGTTGAAAAACATAAACTGCCAGTTGCTTTCTGACCTTTACCTGTATCTGCAATATGTTTTACAACCACAACTGGCTAGAGCAAGCTTCATGAATGGCAAGCATCTCAAGGGATGTGGTGACAATGGTTTTTTGACATAGTTTTAACCCATATATATGGAATTGTCATGTAGCACACTCTCGGGGTACTTGTTATTTTACATATGTCATAAAAAGTGTGTGAAATACTGCAAATTAGACCCCCACATTTTTTTAAAATTCACATGTACATTACATGGTGATTGCTTTTATGTTAAGACTTTAAATATTAACATTCAGCCTTCTTGATGAGATTGTAAGATTCTTTTTTCATGGAAAATGATACCGACTTCATGGAAACGTATTCGGAAAATAAATTATATCAAGACTCAAATGTTGCATTGCTTGAATGAGATATGACGGAGATGAAAATAATGTGCAAGACTTCTTGCTGTTCCTCATCCATTAAAACATCAAACGATGGTATACCTCTAATACCCACAAAAATCCTCCAATTCTGGTGAGTACCACTGACTGCTACGATTTAAATCATTACTTCATAAAGAAATTCAATTGAAGTCAAGTGGGATTTCATGAGAATGTCAGACAAGGATAGGAGAGCTGTTTAAGTGCTGTTTTATGTTATTTTATAATGTTGTCAATTTCAGCATTATATAACAGTCTAAATTAGAACTACACTACAATTTGTTTGTGCATTTTGCAGCAGGTTGCAAACCACTTGTTCGGTTCACTCAGTTGGTAAAACCACTACAATCAGTGAAGTAGTACCAGACAGACCAGGAAAGCAGTACATTTGATCCCCAATCTACGCTGCGCTAGTTGATTTTGGCATATAGGACTCTTCAGGCTTATAGGATTGAAAAAAGTAAACTTTAGTAAACAATACTTTAGGACACAGCAAGATTGTAGAACTTAATAATAAAAGTAATAAAAGATATTAATGAGAAAAAATATTTAAAAAAACAGATTTTTGTTACATAAGGGTATCAAGGGATACCAGGCAAAGGCGGGTAATTGGAGTTGAGGTATAGATCACCAATGATCTAATAGACTGGCGGAACAGGATCGAAGGGTGAATGGCCTCCTCCTGTTCCTATGTTTCTATGAAATTATGTGTCAGCCTGTCTTAGCTGGTAGCACTCGCACCTCTGAGTCAGAAGTTGTGGTCAAAGGTGACACTCCAATGCAATGCTGGGGGTGTGCGGCAATGTGAATTGCAGGCTTTCAGATGAAATGTGAAACCAAGGCTTACCTGGCTGTCCAGTTGGACATTCCATGGCACTATTGAAAAAGAGAAGGGAATTTCTTCAATCGGTTCCACTTTTGCCAACAAAAACACTTTCACTGCACTTTACAATAAATCCTGTGAAGCGCTTTAGGATAGCTTCCTAATGTAAAAGGAACTATACCAAATGTAAAGATTAGTATTATTATACAAGAGAACTTGATTTTGAGTTGTGAAGGTCAATTTCAGGACAGACACCAGCTTTTCTTTATCAAGAGGGTAACTAACAATTGGAACAGTTTGTCAGCAAGGGTAGTTAAGATGAGGACACTGGATTCATTAAAAAACAACTTGATGCTGTGATGCGAAGATGGAAGGGAGGGTAATCTGGAAGGATGAGATGAGTTGGGCCGAAGGGCTTTCTTCATCCAAACCAATCTTCTGTTCTTATGAGAGGAATTTTTTTCTCTTTCACCTGAACAGGCAGACAGGACATCAGTTTTACAACTCATCTGAAGTACAGCATCTCCAACAATGCAGCACACCCTCAGTATTGAACAGAAGTACCAGTCAAGATGACGAGCTTAAATCTTGGTGTGGGGTTTGAACCCAAGCTGACACACAAGCCATTGCATCTGACTTCTACTGTAAGTAAATGGTGGTATATCCATTTCATACTGGATTGGCCAAGAGCTGTACATTCTCTCTGTTCTATGATTGTGCCAGGAACATCTGCTTATGTCCACTTCCAGAATAATGTGGGCACATGAAAATATACAATGATAAATACAGATTAACACTGCAGCATATTTAAGCACAAAGTATTCCCTGCCCCTTGGGTTCCTCTTCATCACTTTCTGCCATGCATTAGCTCTATTACTTCTCAGAAATTAACTTCTGTTTATCACTCAACAAAGTTGAAGTAATTCAGTTGCAATGAATAATTCTTCAGTGCAGACATAATCAGTAATGGACAAGCGTCTGGCACAGAACCCTCTACTGACAAATGAACAAACCGGAACAAAATAAATCCGCCCTATAAACTTTACATTGGACATCATTTATAAAAGTGAATACCAATGGAGGGATTCTCAGACTGAAAATCCATCTCAGAGTCTGAATGCACATTATTAATATTCCAGATTTATTCTCTCAAATTCTGAAATCATCGAGACTTCAAAGAGGTTGGAAATAAAGAAAAAGAAAAGCTGGAGAGGCTGGGAATTGGAGAAAACAGAAATGACCATGAATTCAGATCAGATTAACCAACATCTAAAAGAGATGCTTCAGGAATGATCAGACATCAGTCAATTGAACTGAGGAAACTTCTGTATTCTAAAAGACAGAGGAGTACAGCAAGAAAAAAATGCACCAAGAAGCAACAAAAAATATATTATGATTGTGTTTGGTCAGCTGGGTGTCTGACAAATGTGGCATCCCATCACCAAACTTAAGAGTATCCAAACCAGATTGTGGATTCTTCTGCACAACTCACAGTCTGGTTTGGATACTCTCAAGTGTGGTGATGGGTTGCCACATGTGTCAGACACCTGGTTGACAAACCCAAAAGTCTCAATTATGCATGAAGACATCTTTATGTAAGGAAACATCTTTATATTATCTCTAAGATAGATAACATCTACCTGACTGACCAGGACCGCTTTTTTCCATGTCTGCCACATTGCCCCACCTCCGTCCATACTTCACAACTGACGTAGGTGAAACCCTCGTCCATGCCTTCTTGACATCCTTGCTCAACTATTCTAATGCCCTCCTCACTGGTCTCCCCAGCTCGACTATACACAAATCCAATTAATTCAAAACTCTACCGCCCAGATTCTCACCCACACAAATCTTTTTACAACCTTCACACTTGTCTTTGCCTGGCTCCACTGGCTCCCAATTATCAAACAGATCAATTTCATGATCCTCTCACGTATTTTCAATCCCTTCATGTCCTCGCATCTACCGACTTATCCCACCTGCTTACCTCTCACTCCACCAATCACTACCTCTGCTCGGCTAGCTCAGGCCTCCTGAGCTATTGCTACTGTCAATGTCTAGGCAGATGCTGTCAATAAATGTAGGTGTTAGAAATAACAAAAAGATTTGACAAGGTAGACAGTGATAAAACCTTATTTTCTGGAAGTCAGAACAAGATGAAGTAATTTTAAAATTAGAGATGTTTAAGAAAGTGTTTAACTCCTTATAATAATATTAGTATATTAATAAAGATCCTTGCATTTGATATAACACCTTGCACGTCAAGAGGATGTCTCAAGGTGTTTCATAGGATTCAATCGACAAAATAATCAATTGAAATATTTCTGAAGAGGGTGGAAAAATATTTGGCTATCAAGGGATATGGTCAAACTGTATTAATGTGCAGATCAGCCATGATGTTACAAAATAGTTAAATAGGCTTAACATCTTCAATGATTTATCCTAATCTTACCCTCTTACAACAACAACAACTTGGATTTATATAGCGCCCTCCACGCCGGACGGCACCTCAGAGCACTTCACAGTAACGGATCTGGGGACCGAGCCGGGGGGAGGGGGAGGAAGGTGACCAAAGGTGTCGAAAAGAAAGGTCTTCAGCAGAGACCTGAAAATAGGAAGAGAGGGGGCAAGGTGAAGGGAGTGAGGAATGGAGTTCCAGAGTCTCAGGGCATAGTGACTGAAGGCACGGCCGACGAGGGTGGAGCGAAGTACAAGGAGGAGGCCAGACCCGGAGGAACAAAGACAACAAGGCACTTTTGATGAGAGAGGAGGTCAGAGAGGTAGGGGCGTGCAGAGGAGTGGAGGGATTTGAAGAGAAGGGTGAGGATCTTGAAGTCGATCCTCTCTGGAACAGGCAGCCAGTGCAGTCTGACAAGGACTGAGGTGATCGGGGAGCGGAGTTTGGTGTGGGTGAGAATGCGGGTGGCAGAGTTTTGAATAATCTGGATTTTGTGGATGGTAGTGAAGGGGAGACCGGCGACGAGGACGACATTAGAATAGTCCAGCCGAGAGGTGACCAAGGCACCTCTTATGTTCTTAAATTGTCTATTTCTATTGTTTGTTTTGAACATAAGAAAATTGGAGTTTGGAAAAGGCCATCAAGTTTGCAGCAAAGCTAGTTCCTCCAGTAAGTGGCACCGTGGCATCTTAATGTATTTTGAATCACTAGAATTTGTCACCGCTTTTGCCTTTCTTGGCAGATATTTCCAAAAACGCATCTATCTTTAAATATGATTTCTCAATATCTTTTTGAAATACACTTTTGATTCCTTTCCATTTAACGTTCTCCATTCAAAACTAAATGGGGGTGGGTGGGGGAGAGAAACCTGCAGCTACTATTAATAACTGGGAATGTGGAATTAAATGTAAAAAAATCTTGGCTGTGTCTGCATATAGCTGAATAACATGAGCACAGTGCTTCATGGAATTAACACTATTCAGCAGCACTTCTTCATGAAAAAGTCTCGCTTACTAATTGTGGTTGTCTAGTACAATATGTAGTATTTTTAAACAGTTGCAAGATACAATGAAAAATGTAGCAAAAGAGTATGTAATGAAAAAAAGGCCATTGGGGCCATTAAGTCTACAATTTTCTTAACCACACATGATCTACCCTATCATTGATTCTAGCCAACCTCCACTCAGAAATTAGTTCTACAAAAATACTTCCTGATCTTTGGTCATCAAGTCCAAATTCCAAAATATTCATCCAATCCCATATCTATTCCAATTACACCTGACCTGCTACATTAGAATGAAAGGCATGTTGTACCATATATCCCTCCATCCAATAACCTAAAGTCCTATGTAACCTAATTCAAGTGGCACTTTACCCACCATGTTTTGATGTATCATGTTCTCTTTTGCTTTTCAGCCTCTTTGGTGATCTGCATTATGGCTGATCATCATTCTCTGAAAGACTGTATTTAATCTTTCACAACCCTAACTCTGTATCTTAAACTTGCTGTAATATGATATATTAATATGAACAAATTTAAATGTAGCTCAGAAAAGCAGCTCAACCTGAAATATTCAATCAATTGAAGGTTCAGTAAGGACCTGTCACTTTTTACTCACATCAGCATTGGAGTAACCCGGCAGCCAATTGCACAACAGTTTCTCACAAACTGACTTGTATCGAGTGACCAAATTATTATTATTTTTAAATTTTTTTGATGCGATTATTACACCCGGAAAAGCAATCAACTAACAACCATGTTCCTATTTACTGCTAGGTAAACAGAAGCATGTGGAGTAAAGAAACTTGCCTAACATTTCGTCCTGCCCGGGAATCGAACCCAGGCCCTCTCGCTTGCGAGGCAAGTGCTCTAACCACTAAGCCACAGGACTCCACATGGTTTGTTTACCAAAATTCTTTGTCAACAGATTGACCATTACCTACTTTGAATAGCACAGAATTTATAATAAACTTCCCAAGTTCCAATCATGGGTAAAAAAAGTGTTTGTAAGCTCTTGGCCCTTCATATCAAAGTATATTTATAGTAACCTTTATCCCTGCTCAATATCCAGCAAGGCAACAGGTAAAAAAAAGAATATCATGTATCTTCATTTTGACAAACCATGTTCAGGATTCTGCTGCAAGTGTATAATTAAGCATGCTGTCCTACTTGAATATTCTTTTACAGCTCCAATGAGAGTTATAGCTACTCTATTACCTATGCACATAGCCAAGGAAAAATAGGTCATGTCACCAATGGTTATTCATATCAATAAGAAATGTCGGTTGACCATTACCCAATTACAATTCAGAGTTTTATTCTTTTATATAGTTGTGATGAATTAAATCTTAATTATGAAAAATACAATTTAACTATAATCCCCATTTCTCCAGATTGCCTTTGGCAATAAATGTCTCTTGCACTTTTATTAAATGTATCGGCCTGCAGGCTTGGCACTTCAGAAGCTACAGAAGAGTTATTTATCCCTTATGGAAGTAACAGTAAATTAGCGAGCTGGGCTCAAAGTGACCAAGCAAGGGGAAGAGAAGGTGATAATAGGGCTGTACTGAGGAAGCAGGGGGAGGTGTGGGGAGCAGTGGCAGATTGTTTTCAGGATTTCCTGCTATTCACTCCATTCCTAAATTACCTCTTGTAACATTAAGACAGAAAAATATGAAATTTATATCAGAATTTTCACTCGTGATATTTGATCACATTCTGCTCTTGCTGGTGCCCAATTCAAACACTAGTGGAACCAGAGGCCATGACCTAAGATTGAAGGGGATACATTCAAAACTAATCTGCAGAACCCTATTTCACCGGATGAGTATTAAATGTATGGAACAGGCTCCCTAGGAAGATGTTGGAAGGAGAAAATGTTGATTCTTTCAAAAGTAAATTAGATTAATTTATTTTGGGAAATAATATCTTGGGATACAGTATTTAGTTTGGGACATGACATGTGCATGCAACTGCCAGGATGGAGGAAGGCAAACTAAATGAACCTTGGTCTTCTTTCATCTAGCAATTCTTATGTTTGTCAATGTTACCATTCACATCACATGAATCACAAATTTTATCCCACTGTATGCAGTTTTGGGACATCCTTCAGGCAGGAGGCATTTGAACCATTGAAGAGAGTTCAGAAATAGAATAAAAGAATGAATTTGGGAATGAGAGTTATTGGTCTTCAGAACAGATGCCTACAAAAAGCTGTGTTTATTAGCTCTTTCAGAGAAAAACAATAAATAAACTCTGTCTCTGAAGACAACAAAGACAGATTTTAATAATAATCTTTACATTTGGTACAGCAGCTTTCACATCTGGGGATGTCCCAAAGCCCTTCACAGGATATACTGAATTGTCTAGTGCTTATGCTGATGTTTATACTGCCTCGCACGCTTATGACCAACAGAAGTTACAGCAATTCCCCCCCAGTTATAAAACAGTATAATGCTTAACATGCTTGAAATGTCAAGACTTAAATTTTTAAACAAATGAGTGCAATTTTTTAAGAATATGGACATTTATGCTCACTGTAAACACCACATAACATTTTAATAGAATACGTTCAGAATTATCTGAAACACGATTTGTCCAAAACTAATGCCTGGAAATATGGATAAATGTCATATTATATTCAAATATGTCTCAGTTTTGAAGTTTAGATTAAGCCAAATCGAATCTCACTGGGTGGTATGATTCAGATTTCACCCTCCTATTATTATTTTCATAACTGACAGTGAGTGTATTTTTAGGCATAGCTAAGCAGATAAAACAAATTCACTTATTTCAGAAAGAAATTCTGAAACTTCCCTATACATATATATATATTCCCCAGGGATTTGCATGTTCGTGGTGTGCCTACAGGTCTGAGATAACTGAAAAATGGTTTAGCTTCACAGTTGACTTGCTATGAAAAAACGTTACACTAGCTGAATCAAATACTAACTTTAAACTATTATTTGAAGATTTAGAGGGGATTAGAAGATCATGTGGAGTATAAACAATAAAGGGTTAGTTGGGCTGAATGTCCTGCTTTTGTGCTGCAATGTTCTACCTAATCTAAGCAGTAAAATAGTAGAAGTCAGACATATGTATATGTATGGATTGAAATGTGACAATTCTCTGGTATTCTCACAATGAACACCTTTCTCTTTATACATACTCTACAGCACATCCACTAGTTGAAAAGCATAATGAATAACTATCAGAAATTTCTTCTAATGGTTCGGTTAACTGAGTGATGGCTAACATATCATCCATAATAATAATAAATATGATTATTATTATTTTTAAAAAGACCCAGAATTGGAACTCGGGAGCCATCAAGAACATTTGCACTAGTTTGGGGAAGTCCTTTTAAAATCAATAATGTGTTTCCAGCTTTTCTTGATTGAACATTTCTTGATTTATGGCACAAATCAAGAAATATTAAATCAAGAAAATGTATTTTGTTGGCCGACCGAAAAGGTCAACAAAATAAACTAAAAGGGTTGGCCACCACTGAGTTAACTGGTTCAGTAAATCTCGGTCAACAGAACAAATTGAAAAGACAAAACTTATCCCAAGCTTTTTTTTACTTCATTAAGCTTAATCAATCAAAATTAAAAGCAAACCACACTTTAACTATTAATAGCCCCAAGCAACTTATGCAGATTTTTTTTCCTTATTATACACTTCAGATTTCAATGCTGAGCCTACTGTAGTCAACACCCAATGACATTCTTGGCTGTATCCTATGGATATCTTCTGCCTCTACTGCTTCGGCTGAGTGAACAGCTGTTCAACTTTACTCAGTTCTCCATAAATATTAAAATTGATGCTTCTTATTGAGAGTTTCATTTGTATTATTAAACAACTGTAAGATCAAAAGGGATTAGGATTCCTGTGTGATAGCCATTGGAAACAGAATGAAACAGAAATTGTATTGGCTATTGCGATGACTCTCAACCCCTTTGATGGCTAGCCTACAGAGATGTCTTTCCGAGAGACAGTGAGCGAGAGTGAGAGAGAGAGATAAGAGATACTTGAGGAGAATCATCTCCAAAGGGATTTTGTAGTGATAGCCAATGGAAGAAGTGTGATGGAGGCTTAACATCTGCTGATAGCTGCCTCTGGTATGCGACACTTGTCTTATATAGATTGTTACATTTTTAAAAACACCAAAATAAAATGTTGTCTTCATTTAGAAATACGTAAATTCTTATGGGGTGAAAAGGATGAAGATTTATAACAAATTGGATGTCATAAGAATCACATGAAGCCTGCTATGAAACATCAGCATTAATTATCGACTGGTTTATGGGTGTGAGATCTTCTGACTTTGGTGCAATGGGTGTGACTGAAGATTACCATGCTCTCTATGATGAGCTTTTTTTGTACAGCTAAATATAGGACATCGGATAACTCAAGCGCTACTCTAAAGAGCAGGACTCACATACTGATAAAAAGGTTGATTGGCATGTTTCAGCTAAGTGGCTGTCCAAAATGGTAACCAAAACAATTTTGAAAGGAGGCCTTGTACTGAACCATTCCACCAAAGTCGAGGAAAGTTTACATCTGAAACCAGCCAAAAACGATCACCTGAAATTCCATTTTTTTTAACACATTAAATCTGATATTAAGCATCATATTTGGAGTAGACAAAATGTATACTTAAAATAGATTTTAAAAAAATTACATGTTTTGGAAAACAACTACGTGTTGGAGGTTCTTCCAATGTGATAGAGAAGCCTATAATTTTAACTTAACTCTTGCAAGCTTATACCATATAACAATTTTTAGACACCACTGTACTCTGAACTAGCCCTTCTGACTTTTGCCAACAATTCAAACATACACTTAGTGGGTTTGATGAATCAAAGTAAAAGTTGCCATCCTGTAACCCAGTGGTTAGAGTGCTCGCTTTGCAAGCGAGAGACCTGGGTTCAATTCCCAACAGGATGAAACCTTGGGCAAGTTTCCTTACTCCACACATCTGACAATAATCCCTCAAGAAAATCAAACAGTAATAAATTGGTCACTTCAAACCACGATTGTTTGTGGGACACTGCTATGCACAATTGGCTGCTGCATTTCGCCCACAAATATACAATCAATTCACTTTACAGTCTATTCTGTGAAGTACTTGAGACGTCTAGAAGATGTGAAAAGCGCTATATCAAATGCAAGGATTATTATTATTATTATAGGCCTGATAGTACAAATTTCACAATCCAGCAGAAGAAAAAGAAAGAGAAACAAAAGAAATTGGATGTTTTTACTATAGAGATGTTCTTAGTTCACACTACTGCTTTCAGTTGATTAACTGAATTGCTAGAGGCTATCTCTCTGTGTGCGAATCTTAAATTGCATCCTGAATAAAGTGGAAAAATTCAATCAGAAACACATATATAGCATTTATTAAACAATAATAAACACATTTGATAGACTGAGGACTTATTTAGCTGGAAGCTAGCGCAAGCAGGAGGTGCTTTAACATGTTAAAGAATACAAAAATGCCTTGGGCTTCATTAAATCCAAGGTTATATATACTATATTGTTTGAAGCATATGATATGAATGGATCTGGACCTAACCAAGGTTTGCGGGAATACTTTCCTCATTGATAGAAAAAGCCTACTTCTTAAAGTAGCTTCAGGGAAAACTATCAATTGCATATTCAGCAAATGCATCAAGCCTTTAGAAGAAACAGACAGTATTTTTTGTATAATTTAGAACGAAGGATTCTTAAAAGATTACAAGGAACTAGAAATCTAGGGTACTAATAAAGTGACAAAGGATCAGTCAAAGACTGGAGCCCTAATGTGGGAGAAAGAGAGAATTATAGGATGGGCCATTATTCAATGTTTAAAAGCCATAGTGAAATAGGAGGTACAAACAAACAATTTATACTTATATACAGTAACTTTCATGTTGGGGGACATCTTAAAGTGTTCAGCAGAGTAGCAGAGAAGATGATACCTCACATGAACTCCGCTATATAAATGCAAGTTGCTGTTGATGAAAACTACTCTACATCATACTGCATAAAAACACTGAGAGCCGGCTACTGAGGAATTGTGAGGTAAATGGCTGACTGAGATAATCCTGGTGTAGACAACCTCTGTCTGTGTGTGTGTCATTTACTTGAACTCCAATTAAGATTTAAGGAACTGAGCAAATAGCTTTCAAAATACTTGAATGAGTTACAATTAGCGAGATAGGAACTGATCATTGCAAACCATGTTGCAAATATACTTTTGAAATATTATTTGATCTTCAATAAATAGAACATCGGGAAATTTAAACATCAGGCTGTGGACAAAAGATTAGACAGCTTGTTAATGAAGGAACCGAGGTATTTAATTTATATTCTCTTTGATTAAGAAGATTAAAATAAGCTCCAACATAAAATGCACTTCATACTTTTAATCAATTTTAGCATGAATATTTCATCAAGTCAACATATGTCATTTACATATTTTATCCTTGCTTAGTATAACAGGATTTACTGGCATGAAAGCATAGAAAATCGTGAACGCAATTATGTTTTTATTAGAATGTTGTTAAGAATAGGTGTGAAATGCATGGTGACCACATGTTGTGATGCTGTTCTTCATAGTTGTTAACGACAACCTAGTCTACCTTTGAATTAAGTGTAAGACATCAACCACAATTTCACTATTGTGTTTAGGACTTTGGGTTTTTTCAACCATATGACTGAGCACACTGTCCATTGCCAAAATAGGCAAGCTTTGTTCAATGAAAGGTGAAGCACCAAATCCTATTTCAGCACCATTTTGATACCATATACTATTTAATGTTTTGTTTTCATGCATCCTGCTTCTTATCCAACGTTATCCAATGAAGACCGATTGCAGGAGAGAATCACTGCTGGAGGTTGCGTCACCAGGAACTTAACCAGGGATTGATTAAACAGGGATATGTGAGACAAAAAATAAATAAATTAAGGAATAGTTGAAAACAGATTGCTCTATCTTTCAGATGAGTTTAAATAACCACAGAAAGGAAATATATCCTTTGGAAAACAAATAAAATAGCTAGAAAAGAATTATTTCCCCAGAGCAGAAAGGTCGAATAAGGCTAGGTCAGCCTTAAGTATCGGAATTAGCTTGAAAGATACAACACATCAAAATGTTTTTTTAATGCAAGCAATACAAGTGTTGGTAATAATGATAATAAATAATAGAAGGGATCAACAGTTATAAGATTATGTTGCCAATAGCAGCAAGAAGCATAGAATTTAAAAAAAAAATCTATTTGTGAAATATTTAGTGTTAAAAGTAAACAGATTCTTTAATAATACTTATATTTGGTATAATGCCTTATCACATGGGAAGGATATCTCAAAGTGCTTCACAGGATTTACTGTGAAATAATAATATAATCCTTGCATTTGATATAGTGCCTTATCATGTCTTCAAGACATCTCAAAGTGCTTCACAGAATATACTGTAAAGTGAATTGAATGACCAGATTATTATTATTTTTTTGGAAGGGATTATTACCCCCAGAAAAGCAATCACCAAACGACAAACAACCTGGTTCCTCCTTACTGCTAGGTAAACAGAGGCATGTGGAGTAAGGAAACTTGCCTAACGTTTTGCCTTGTCTAGGAATTGATCCCAAGTCCTCTCTCTTGTGAGGCTAGTGCTCTAACCAATAAGCCACAGCTTTCTCCATAGTGTCCCCTATTGTAAACACCAGCAAGTTTCCACTAGTTGTCCAGCTAGGATCAAGCTACCGGTGAGGGCTTTGGATTGCAGAGTTAACAGGGGCTAAGGTACTGTGTATTTGTAGGCAAATGTGGCAACACAATTGAGCACAACAAAATTCCTTCAAACAGCCATAAAACAAATGGCCAATTTTATTTGGAGGATTGTAGGCTAGGACACCAGGAGAGAAAGTCCCTTCTCTTTTCTAATAGTGCCATGGGATCTTTAACACCCACATGAACAGGCAGGCGGGACCTTGGTTTATCGTCTCATCCAAAGGATGGCATTTTGGACAATGTAACACCCCCCACACAGCGCTGCATTTGAGTGTCATCTTAGACTATGTAAGGGACTCAAACCAACAACCTTCTGACTCAGAGGTGAGTGTGCTTTAACTGAGCCAAGCTGACACTTTTTAAAGGACATGTTAAGTGTTTATTGTGTAAAGTGAGTAAAGATGTTAAACCAATTCTTCAATTCAATGTTCATGAATGAATGAATAAACAAATATTCTGGATGAATTTCAAATCCAGTGAAGGTGCTGTGGGAATTTACATCAAATAAATGTAGGGAATGTGAGGTGTCAACCTAGCTCAGTTGATAGTACTTTCGCTTCTGAGTCAGAACATTGTGGGTTAAAGCCCCACATCATGATTTTGAACTCACAGTCTAGGGTGTCAGGCAATGTGAAAACTACTACATAAACTGCAATGATTACTATTATTTTAACACAAACTCAAAATGATAAAATGTTTATCATCTTAGCTGGAGCCAGATTGATATTTCAGTCTTATTTTCAACTGGTTTGGAGCAGATTAAATGCAATCAAATGTCCATAACTGCATGCAACAACTAACGCATCCATCACAATGCCTTAACAAGTCCTGCTGGTGAAAAAACAAGGTATTGCATTACCAGCAGATGTCACTTGTAACTACTGGGAATTAGCACCTTAAGTATCAAGTAAGCTACTTGAATTAATGCAAAAAAAGTTTTTCTCCACTGCACATAAGAGTAAGCTGTAAAAAAAAATCCACACTTTATCTTAGACACAAAGACCAAGAAGATATGCATTTCTAGTTTGTTGACATGAAAACTTTCCTACAAAAAATAACATCCCAACTTCCTCAAATACTAAAGAACATTGAAATAGCAGCAATGGCAAAATACTGATCAACCCCAAACATCCTTGAGCTACATTCCAGGGCTCAGGTTCACCAAATCACAACAAGTTGAGTTGTGACATAAAGATCATGGTCAAAATATTTCCCAATTGGAAACAAAAACCTGACACCACCTTGCTCCAGTGATTCTGGTGAAAGCTATACTATTTAATCAAAATAACATTGCAGTATTGCAGTTGTTACTGTTTAATCTATTACCATTGAGCATTCTAATGATACCAGGAATGGGGAAGCTTAGCTATGAGGACAGGCTGGAAAAGTTAGGACTTTTCCCATTAGAGCAGAGGAGGTTACACGGGGACCTGATAGAGGTCTTCAAGATCATGAAAGGTTTCGACAGGCTAGAAAAGGGAAAAATGTTTCCGCTGGTAGGTGTGTCTGTGACTTGTGGTCACAGTCTTAAGATATCTACCAAAAGAAGCAGAGGGGAGGTTAGAAGAATTTTTTTCATTCAGCGAGTTGTTCGAATTTGGAATGATCTGCTCGAAAGGGCAATGAAGTCCGATTCGATAACAGCTTTTAAGAGAGAACTGGATAGGTATCTGGGGAAGACGGGTTTGCAGGGTTATGGGGAGAAAGCTGGTGAGTGGGGTTAATAAAAGTCAGTTGCTCTGTCAAAGAGCCGGCACAGACTCGATGGGCCGAATGGCCTCCTTCTGTGCCATAACATTTTATGATTCTATGATATATGGGCATTAGAATGCTTTAACCTTCTTGACCCATAATTATTTTCTTTTTGCATTTTAGTTCAATAATACCAACTTTCATGTACAGAATTCTTGCAAGGACATATCGTGACATTATACAGAGCTTATGCAAAGTCCAACAGGAATTAAGGAAAAAATTGCTCTAACAGAGGCCTGTAGGGCAGTATATTCAACACAAATATTCTAAAATATTCAGATATTAAGACATGAATCAGAGTTATGACCATTTAGTGTAATGTGAGTTGCTGAAGAGCATTTTATGAGACATCATCAATGTTCCTTTAAGGCTGCATTGATATTGCATGTCTTGCAGGAAATCATTGCAATTTTGCCAGAACTTGTCAGTATAAATCAGAATTAAGTCCCCCTTCACTGTGCTGGAACCCCACTCCTAGCATCACCAGGATTAGATTGCTTCAGAACCACTTTGATTTGTTCCCCTGCATTTTCAACATAGTAATACAAATGGATATAAATTCTGTTCCTCAAGAAGATTCCTGGGTGCTTCAATGAACAGCCCAGGTCTTACAAAGAGGCATTTTCATTAATGTCAGCAGAGTCTGTTGTGCAACTGGCTATTAAATAACATTCTCACTTTGATAAGCACAACACCTCAAAACTACTGGGATATATTTCAAGGACATTCAAGGGCTATAAACTAAAGCATGTCATTTTAAATATCAATAGCTCTGGTAAAGTGACATTTGGAATGTATTGCACGTTTTAGGCATCTTGCCTTTGTTAGGAGAAAATATTCTGTGTTTTTTTTAGATGTTTTTAGAAGTGGAAAGGAAATATTACACTTTCCTATCGGAAGGAGAAACAAGGCAAGAACCGAGACCACTGTGGCTGATTTATTTTGGTCAGTCAGGTACATGATACATGTGAAATCAATCACCATGAGTAAGAGTATACAAACCTATACAAGAAACATGCACACTAGCTCCCTGGAAATGCACACCATGCTTATTTACTTCCAGAGAATATTAAGCACAAGTTAACTAGAGGCTTGGGATCTCAGAATGTGTGTTGGGGTACTATTGGGAGTTAATCCAGTTAACTGTATAGTTTTCCAATGAGAGCATTGTTCAGCTAGTTTCCTGATGCTTGTCCAAATAGGACCACCCTAAACAGAACATTTTTTGACTTGCAGGATAACAGGAGCTGAGCAGAAAGAATGCCTCCCAGTGACTGGTTGCAGAACTCAAATTACAGATCCAGTAATTTTATTTAAGGAACCCATAACATGCATTGATATTCAGCAATAACAAATTATTAAAAACAAAGACTTATAACAGCAAAGTGCATTCATATTATTTCTTTGATATAGGATCAACATTTCAAAGGGCTTCACAGAGATAATATAATAATTCAACACCAATTAACACAAACTTAACAAAAGCAGTTCATGTCATTGCTGAACCATGTACATAATAATAATAATAATTCTTGCATTTGATATAGCACCTTATCATGTCATTGAGACATCCCAAAGTGCTTTATAGGATATATTGTAAAGTGGTGTGACTGTATCTTGCAGGAAAATCCGGCAGCCAATTTGAACACAACAATGTCTCACAAACAGCCAAGGAGTTAGTGACCAATTTTATTTTGGGGTCTGGATTGCTGGCCAGGACACCAGGATCTTTACCTTCCACCTGGACTGGTCGATAGAACCTCTGGTTAGTGCCTCATCCGATGGATGGCACCTTCAACAATGCTGCAAACCTGCAGCACTACAATGAGTGTCGATATAGACTATATCAATTCCAAATGGTGATGTGGGGCTTGAACCCACAATCTTCTGATTCAGAAGCAAGAGTGCTACCAATTGAGCCAGCACTGATCAGCAAGAGCTGGTGCAGAGAAGGCACCTAGAGCAGATGGATTTTTAAATGCTTTCAGAAATGAGAAAAACTTAATAAAATATTGCCTACATTTTCAAAAGTAGAAAAATTAAATGCTTTCTTACGGAGCTGCCAACTCCATCTCTCTCTTGCTGGGTCCAGGCTGTGAAGGGTGAAGACTCTGAGCTGCCCCCAGGCCACATGACTGACCCCAGGTTAGTTAATGGTTAGAGCACAGTGGGGGGAATGCAAGAATGTGGATCTTTAAGAGGAAGTGAGCTCAGGTGCCTGCACTTCACCATGGGTGGTTGTGTTGCTGTCAGTTTTCTTGGTTTCCCTGCCTTAGAATAAACCTGTGTTGCAGTGAGTCTCCACATGTGTCTGTATCTACATCATTCAAGGGTGGTTGGAGGCACACTACAGTATGGAATGGTTTTATATTGATTAATGCCATTAACTTACTGGTTATGGGTAGGTGATGACTCTGGCTGATCGATTTAGGAATGAACAATAGGGGTAGAAGTTTCCACCTGGATCCAGATTTATTCTGTTTATATAGCATTTCTGAGCCACCAGAATTTGACAATTTCTTAAACACAGGCTTAATATTGAAATTGATTTCCTTTAAATTCTTTTAAATATAGAAAGACAGCAGCAAGGTTAAGACTAAATATAAAAATTTGCGATAATCTAAAATACTACCTAAACAGAGTAAATCTAGTGGAATATAGATAAGAGGAATAAATATTGTTTGAAGTAAATGGAGATAAATCCTGGTGAACCTCTAGTAATATTGGCAACTCATGGAATTTCCTATTATAATTAGACCAAATAATCACCAAAGGCACTGCACAGAATGTTCACCGGACGTTTTACCCAATAGTGGTTCCAATGTTGACAAGACATGGAAATATGCCAAGAAAGGCAAACAACCATACAATAGGACAACCATACAATAGGATTGTGCACTGTAGTTCTTACTTAATATTGAGCGATTGGAAGAAAAACAAACTGCTTGAATATCTTGCAGGAACTAGTTTGGATATAGGGTTAACTATAGATAGATGGTTGAATATTCCATAAATTATTGTGGTTCAAGTCTTGTGTGGACTTTAGGGAGTACTATCTATGGAACACAGTGTGGAATAAAGTAGATTGCTGCATATTGTCAAGACTGATAACTTCAAGCTTTTGCTCATTGACCTGTGGGGTCATGAGGAGAAAGAAAATAAAATTTTCTGCTCTTAGACATTTTCTGTGTGAATTTCACTCCCTCTTAGCAAGACTGAATGTGAATAAGTGCAGTTTCGACATGGCCTAAAGGAAAATAGTGCCTTTGTGAATTGTTATCACTTTCTACACAATATCATTCTTATGGTTTAACGTCCATAGTGTTTGATTGATGGCAAAGCAAAATCATTTCAATGGTTAGAAATTAGTATCAAAGCTTAATCCGTGGCAAAATTATTTTGACCCACCAATATGGTCCAACTTTATGCAGTAAAATTGTGTCTGAAACTATTTTTGGCTTCAATAATATTAATAATCCTTGCGCCTAATCACATTGCTGAGACGTCTCAAAACGCTTCACAGAATTTACTCTAAAGTGAATTGACTGTGCACTTTGTAGGTGAAACGTGGCAGCCAATTTTGCACAGCAGTGTCCCATAAACTGTCATGGATTGACTGACCAATTTTTTTTGAGGGATTATTACCCCCTGAAAGTGATCCACCAATCGACTTAACAACAACAACAAATGACATAGATATACCGCCTTTCACGTTGGGAGGACCTCCCAAGGTGCTGGACAGTCAGGGGTTCAACAACTCGGTTTCCACTTACTGCTGAGTAAACAGAGGTGGATCGAGTAAGGAAACTTGCCGAAGGTTTCTCCCTGCCCGGGAATCAAACCCAGGTTCTCCTGCTTGCCATAATATGCAACCTTGGTCATTTTTACATGTCAGAAACACTTATTTTTTGTGACAGAATATAATGCAGTCTTGAGTGAGTTGTGTGTCACTTGTACAATGAATCGTCTCAGAATTCAAATAAATGATAAACTTATCAGGCGATTGAAAGACTGGATAAAAGACATAACCTTTACACTTCCATCAGCAATGGACAAAAGATATTTGAGGCATTTTCCTTCAGTCATCAAGATAATAACATTTAAAGCCATTTGTGCCAACTGTATTGATTAAAATGAATGGTACCACACAAAATGCAAAACTTTCAACTCAGATTAAATGCTGAGAGCGTCATTTAGAATCAAACTGAACATGTAATGCAAATTCATTGAAATATATAGACCAGTATTTATTTTCTTCTTGTTCATTTTCTCAGGTTAACTTTTGAGATTTTTACTGAGGTTACTGAAGATGTTCTTCCTCTCCTTTCTGGGTCATTTTCTGTGCTCCAAAGGGAAGAGATTAAAATATTAGTACGTGGGAAATGAAACACTTTTGCCAATAGAATGACAGATCAAGGACATTTTGTGCTATGAGTCTATGATTAAATGTATGGGCAGAATTTTGCATGAGATAGGGATGGAGGCAGACGAGATGGCAAAAGTGAAAAAAAGTGACCTTGTTTATGAATATGAAGAAGTAAAGAGAGTTGCAAAGGTTTTACACTCATCGTGTGAGTCGAGGGAGTTGAGGAGATCAGAGTCAGAGACAGAACTGAGATTGATGGCTTCCCTCTTGCCCATATTGATCTGCAAAAAGTTGAGGCTCATCCAAGTCCTTGATGTCAGCAATTTCAATGCTTCCAGTGGTTCCCGGATATCCTGCCTACAGGGCAGATGGGCATTCAAGGAACTGAAGTCTACTGTAAAGGTAAGATGAACAAAACCGGATGCTGTATGCAGCAGTGGGTTAATTTAAGATCACATTTTGCAATTGCGTTGCAGAAATTGATAACTCTGCATTCTTTCTTCTCAGAGGAAGAAGGCAGCAGTGTTGAGGGGAAAGGTGGAGGGTCGCACCTCATACAATGGCATATGTCATAGCTAATCACAATTCAGGAGGACATAGGGGAGCTTGAGGTTGCCTTGAGGTACGAAACATAAGGTGCAATATTACTAATCATTGTTTAGAGATAAGACATTAAGCTGTGCCTGGACTGCATCATGAACTTCAAATGAGTAAGTCTGCTTTGTTAATGAAGGTTGCCCATGTGCTAACTCATTTGTTTCTTTCAGTCTCCCTGCCGCCACCAGTACGTGTTCAATCTATTCTCCTGTCTGTAAGCGGCAGAAAAAACAGCAGAAAAGGAAACCTAGGGGAAAGATGGCTCTCAACATCATTCTCATCTTAATAGCTTCCATCCAAGAGGCCAACCCGACAGCAAGTGGTACAATTGTACAGCACCAGATCAAGGCACTACTGTTGGCCAGGTAGATGATGGCAGCACGTAGCACAACAGAGGTCAAATGTGTAGAAAGCCATTTCATCCATTTCTTTGGAAGGTGAGAAGTGCCACTGTACATTGAGACAAATTAATCCGATATTGCCTTATTGCCTCCAAAAATAGTTCAAACGACTTAAAAGAATTTTGCACATCTACTCACTTATATCATTAAATTTTACTTTCCAAATTATACCACCAATCTTATATTTGTCATGTGTTTCTGCATTGCCATCATTATCAAAAGTATGGCCTGAAGATTTCTATCGATTTACAGTGCACAGAATTGTCACCCAAAAGTCTGGGGAAATAGAGTTTGGGCTCAGCCTCAGGAGAGATGATGGGGTCGAACAAATGCAGCGGAGAAAAAAAATCTAATCACAAAATGAATATTGGTTACATTTTGAAGTGAAGTGCAATGACTATGTATTTGTAGATGAGCCCAGCAGCCAATTTGCGCACAGCAATGTCCCACAACAGCCAAGAAGTGAGTGACATTTTATTTGAGGAATTGTTGGCCGCTACACAGGGAGAGATTCCCTGTCTTCTCTTTTTGAAAGGTACCATGGGATCTTTAAAATCCAGCTGAACAGACCGAGGAGCTTCCTCTTAATGGATCATCTCAAAAGACGACACCTTCAACAATGCAATACACCTCCAGCACTGCATTGGAGTGTCAGCCTAGACTGTGCGTTCAAAGCGTGGCAAAAGAATGGCAGCAAATTACAGAAATGCAACAGTAAATACAATACAATTTTATACTGTTTTTCATGTCAGAAAACCTTTACTAAAGCATCCACCTGAACAGGCAGGCAGGACCTCAGGTTTAACATCTCATCTGATGGCACTTCTAAGAATGCAGTACTGTCCGAGTACTGAATTGGACTGTCATCCTAGGCTATATGAGCCCAAAGTCACAAGGTGGGACTTGAACCCACAACCTTCTGACTTAGAGGCAAGAGTGCTAGCAACTGAGCCAGACATAAAGTGGTAGAAATTCCGCCTGAGTCTAGATTTATGTAGATTATGTAGATTCCAGTGTAGACACAATTTAGCAAATTCTGAAATAGTTTTAATTTTGTAACTACTAAAAGTTATATAATACCTTCAAAAAAGCCTCTTCAAAATGAAGACTGATTACAACCATTTGCCAAGTTCTGGGTGCACTAAATTGCCACCTAAATAAAATAAACCTAGAACCCCTGCATTATACACAGTGGTGTGCCGTGCAATTAACAAGCGATGAACCATATTGTGATGGCTGAAAATTGTAAATAAAATGACAAGCATATAGAATATAGAAATAAAAAAATAACAACAACTTGCATTTATATAGCGCCCTCCATGCAGGGTAGCTTCACGGAGTGCTTGACAGTGGCGGAGACTGACACGTGGCCAGGGAGAGAGGGAGGTGACCGCAAGCACAATCATTAAGGAAGGTCTTTAGGGAGGAAGTAAGGTCTTTTTCCTGCCTAAAGATCTCAAGTGCATAGTTAAGACCCTATGTGGACTATTCCACTCAAGATATTAAGCTAGTGTTCTTCAGTCTCAATACATTTTGAAGGATAATTACAGAATGCACTTGATGATAGTCAGCCAGGGGCACTTACATTTGTTGTATATTATTAGACGCATCATCTAAAGTGTTTCCTTGCATTGATGTCTTATATACAACATGGGGCAGTAGATATTAGAAGTGATCAAGAAAGCAAATGGGTAACAAGGGAAGTCATGGTGGAATTGTATAATATGTTTGATCCTATATACTAGATCCACTACTTACTTTTTGGGAATATTTGGGTATGCTGGAAGCGCAAGATCAAATGGGCCAAATAACTTTCTGAGTCCGGATCACTCTTGTGATGTGATGCTGATGTACAGATACGGAAGATGCTGGGGACTTGATATTGCTGTTGTGACTCCAACCAGGATATGGGTTTCACTGAAGATGTATAAGGCAGCAAATATACCAAGCTCATCACAGATGGTTTTCGTAATACTCATACACCCATGCAGCATATTTTGAAAAAATGAATGTTAACATTTATTTGTTTAGGGGCGATCAAGCCCCTGAGGAAAGAGCAAAAGCAGAAGGCTAGCGGGTTGCTGAAAAAAGTTAACTGAGGTTCCCCTTATGACTTCCTTCTATGTGAAATATTTGTATATTTTTATGTAATACTGCACAGGAACAGAACTGAAAACTTGAATCAATTTCCAACGAATTATCTGTAACCCACTGAACAATTACCAGTTGCTCAGAATTCTCTCAACCTATTTGATTTTCAGTACAGCTCGAATACTACATCAAAAATTATTTTGAGCTATGGATACCCTCTACAATCACTTTATATGAATATGTGTTAAAAAGACCAATTATAAATACAGGCATTTTACTTCTACATCCATACTTTCACAAACTCTGTTGGAATAATGATAATCCTTGCATTCAATATAGCACCTGATCACATCATCTAGACGTCTCAAAGCATGTCACAGAATATACTGTAAAGTGAATTGACTTGTATATTTTGTAGGGGGAAACGGGGTAGCCAATCGCTCGCTGCAGTGTTCCACAAACAGTCGTGGATTGGGTTTTCAATTTATTATTATTTTTTGAAGGAATTATTACCCTCGGAAAATCCGCCAATCAACTAACAACCAGGTTCCTACTTGCTGCTGGGTACGCAGAGGCATGTGGTGTAAAGAAACTTGCCCAGTGTTTTGCCCTATTGGGAATTAAACCCAGGTCTCTCAATTGCAAAGCAAGTACTCTAACCACTGAGCTACAGGACTTCAAGTAATAATATTTTATCCACATTATATTACAAACTATTTTTTCTTCTAGTATTTGAGTGTCTGCCTGGTTCATTTGTTAGCACTTAACACCCTTGTATTTGATCACTTTTAAAAAAAAATTAACACGCTGCTTTTTTTCTTACAAACAAAGCACTTAACAACTGGCTAGGTTACTAGGTGGAGTGTATAGAGTAGGATGTGGGACTCCTTTCAGAAATAACTAGATTCTGTAATGGAAAGATGGTGGAGTGGGTATTCTGGAAGAATGAGATTAAATGGACTGAAAGGCTTTCTTCATTATCAACAGATGTGTAATCTTGTGAAGTAGAGAGTTAGAGCAGCATGTTTTGTTGCAGTGTTCTTTGTAGCATATATAGGAGAAGCTTTGCTGGAAGGTACCATGTTTGCTTTCAGAAATGTTGAAAATAATAAACCCATATTTGCTTCTGACAGTATCTGTTCTTACACTATGAAACAATTTATTAGAATAGGACAATTTTCATTTCCAATCTTCTCTTCCAGATATAATTTGTCCTCACTTTTCCCACAATGCATTCAAACACTCACAACCCCATTCACCTGAGTGTGAGAGATCCAGACTTTGGCTGCTGCCTTTTCAGAATGCCAATACTTCAATCCCTTTGCCTGACCCCTCTCTCCCCATTTTCAGGTCATGCTTCAAGACCTTCCTCTTTGACTGTACCTTCCCCCTCCCCCTGTCAGCAGCAGGCTCTGCCACTGTTAAGTGTCCCGAGACGCTCTCCGGCGTGAAGCGTGCTATATAAATGCAAGTCGTTATTGCTGATAAAATAAGGCAATGTGAAACGCTGTCATCTTTTGCTTCCACTGAAATCCATCACTACAACAAGGCAATCCATCTTGCAGCCCAGCCAAGAATTAATGAAATCCATCCTAACCTTGGCAGATGATTCAAGTGTTCAATATCTGTGGTGCTTAAACCCATCATTATCCCATTGGGAACCAGATATCATGACTGCAATGTTCTAGGATAGAATTTAGAATAATTTGAGAAAGTTGTCAGTAGTATGATGTCCCTGTTATTATAGTATTTACTGATATCTGACTCTCAGTCTCCAGAGGAACAACGCTAGAAGATTGTCAAACATTTATGTGCCTTTACTAATACTTTCCAAATTTATTTCTTAGAATTCATGTTTAGTAATGAGGTATTTGCCATCTTGTGAGGATACAAGGTTAACAGACAAATTTGATGGTTTGTTAACTATTTAAAAATTCAGTGGGATCTCACAGCCATTTTACACTGGAGCTCTATTAACTCTTCCATTCCCTCTGCCCCAGAGGAAAAGAACAGAAAATGGTATTCGGATAACAAAAGTACTGAAGGCAATTATATATTCCTAAAGTAAATTTTCTGGGATGACATGATCTACCAGCTTCAGCAACCATTTGGAAAAAGATGTAAAGGAGAACAATAACAACTTTTTCAGTTATGTTAGAGTAAAAGAAAAATGAGGGATGGAATAGAGACATTGAAGGTGGGATTGGGTGAGGATATGACAAATAATGCTACACAAGCTGCAGAAGTACTAAATAAGTACTTTGCCTCAGTTTTTAGTAAGGAGGAAATGGGAATTTATTGGACCAGAGAGTTGAAGTCCACTGTGGGTAAAAGTTATGGAGACTCTTATTAAAAAATAAGATCATGAAGCATCTGACCAGTAATTAAATGATAAATTTCACTCTCATACACAATGGCATCCAATACCTTCAAGGCAGCACATCACCCTTTGCCAACCTCTCCATATCCACACAACACCAAATAATATCCCTTCCTAGATTTCCCCGACACCCTTCCCCTCTGCCCGAGACACACACCCCTCTCCCCAACAAACTTATCTCTCTGCCCAACCCTCTTCTCACATGGAGTCTTGTAGCTCAGTGGTTAGAGCACTCATCTCACAAACAAAAGGACCTGGGTTTGATTTACAGTCACTTCAATCTACAACTGTTTGTGGGACCCTGCTCTACAATTGGCTACTGCATCGCACCCACAAAATATACAGTCAATTCACTTTACAGTATATTCTGTGAAGCACTTTGCAACATCGCAAAGATGTGATAAAGTGCTATATCAAATGCAAGGATAATTATTATTATAACCTTAGGCAAGTTTCCTTACTCCACACACGGCTTTGTTTACCTAGCAGTAAGTAGAAACCTGCTTGTTAGTCACTTGGCCGATCACTTTTCCAAGGGTAATAATCCCTCCAAAATAATAATAAGAATGTGGCTAATATGGGTTTATGAGTGTGAGATCTTTGCAAACTCATTTACTGTTTTTCTTTAAATGTGTGACAAAGGAGCTTGATAACGGTAAGGCAGTGGATGTTGTATACTTGGATTTCAGTAAGGCCTTTGCTACAGTTCCTCATGAAAGGATGGTACTGAAAATAAAGAAAGCAGGAATCAGAGGAAGTATCTTGCAATGGATACATAATTGGCTACCGATAGAACTCAGGAGGTGGTGGTACAGGGAATGTCATCAGGGAAGGAGAATGCTACCAGTGGAGTTCCACAAAGGTCTGCTTTGGGACCTCTTTTGTTTAACATCTTCATAAATGACCTAGATCTTAGAGTCACAAGCACAGCGGCTAAATTTGCAGATGACACAAAACTAATGAAGGTGGTGAATAATATAGGTTACAGTAGGATTTGAACATTCTTGGGAATTGGGCAGATCGATGGAAGATTAAATTTACTGTAGAGAAATGCAGAATGCTTCACAAAAATCCAGGAAGGGACAATTTAGTGTTATGTGGATAAGGAGATGTTCGAAAAGGGTGTTGACCACTATTCAAAAGCTCCAGCTCTTTCAGAACTCTGCCACCTGCATACTTACCCGGAATCAAACTCTGTAACCACATCTCACCAATTCTGGTCACCTCCACTGGATCCCCATCACTGAATGGATCGACTTCAAGATCCTCACATTCATGTTCAAATCCATTCACTCCCTGGCACCTCCCTATCTCTTCAACTTCCTCACTCCCCAATCCATCACCCGGCGTCTCCGCTCAAGTGGCACCGGCCTCCTGCTCGTCCCTTGCACCCTCTGCTCCAACATTAGAAGTCGCGCTTTCAGCCACTACTCCCCAAAACTCTGGAACACTGTCCCCCAAACTCTCCGCCTTGCCCCCTCTCTCCCATTTTTCAAGTCCCAACTGAAAACCTTCCTCTTCGACTGTGTTTACGGCCATCTCCCCACTCCCCCAGCTCGGAGTCAGGGCTCCACCACTGTTAAGCGTTCTGAGATGCCACCCTGCGTGAGGGCACTATGTAAATGTAAGTTGCCGTGAAGGCATTGGATGCCATCGTGATTGTGACTGAGATCGATTCGATCTGCTCTCTGCAAGCTTGCATGGTTGGATTTCAAGTGATGAAATTAAACAAAGTTGTACAACAGGTGGATTTGGTCATAACCTGCACAGGCAACAAGAATGTCATTACATTGACATTTCATTCGACAGCTCAATCGGATGTTTCTATTGTTTGTAACATGGGACATTCAAACACTGAGATTGATGTGGCTAGTCTACATACCCGAAAACTGACATGGAATTGCGTACAATCTCAAGTTAATCACGTGATCTGGCATGATGGGATCCTTTTTAGGTTTACTTTAGCCCCAAATTGGGAGTTTTGGGCTCAGTTCAAACTAATACAAAGGATTCTTTTGGTTGAGGGTCGACTCCTTAACCCAAGTTGTTCAACTGTGCCTACGTTTGTACTTTCAATCACAGTTACAACTCAGGCACTGACTCTGATAGAGCTCTACAATGCTCCTAAGAGATGCTACGAACAAGACGTGTCCCTCTAGCCTAAACAGATGGATAAATACGTCACCAGTTTGCATCTGCCAACCTTTGAGGCCCAACTGGCCAAATTCACAGATGAGCAGGCAAAGTATCTGGGCCTCAACAAAACAGACCTTTCAAGCCTAATTACTACAGGTATTAGGTGCACAAATCAAATTGAATGAAAGAAGGAGCAATTTGTTTGAAACCTTAATAGAAGAATTATAGTAGGCACCAGCCTAGCTGTTTGACTGCTTACTAAATGTATTTGAAGAGCACTTCTGCACTCCTAGGCATCTCATTTCTTTAACGTCTTATTCTTTGCTTGTAACCTTTTTTCCCTTACTATTTTGTGATGATGATCATAAACTAGAGCATTTAGCTTCCAATGTACTGCTGAAGGGTGCAACTGTCCCATTACAATGCGACAAAACAGTCTCCATCAAACCTCTTGAGCCTGTATGATGATCAATATTTTAGCACAAAATTTGAAGTTTTAGGCTCAATTCAAATTATTCCAAAGGCTTCTTTTGCGCTTTTTTTTAAAAACAAGTCTTCTTGAGTGGCAGAGTTATGGGATATTTTGGTTTTCAGAAAGCATTGAAGACCATATAATAAATGAAGTGTATCACCTTTTAAATCAACCCAAATCAGCAACCCAAATGATGCAGCTGTGAATACCGTTGTGTCACCAAAAGAATGTGAATGGTCTTGTGACAAGGCATCTCAGTTCATGTCACCTTCATGCAATGCAATGATCAGCCTTATTCGTACATCTTCTAGATTGACAGCACTGGACACTAGAAGGGTGATCACCCCTTCAAAAAATAATGGTGATGGTAATAATTTGGTCACTCACTCCACGATTGTCTGTGGAATACTGCGGTAAGCGATTGGCTGCTGCGTTTCACCCATAAAATATACAGTCAATTCACTTTGCAGTGTATTCTATGAAGTGCTTTTAGATGTCACCAAGACATGATAAGGCGCTATATGAAATGCAGGGATTATTATTATTATGTATTAATAAATGGTAAGAAAATAATCTGTTCAGAAAATGAAAAGGACCTGGGGATCCTGATTGATAATACATTGAAATTATCTCAACAGTGCTCGGTATCAGTGAGTAAACCAAACCAGATGCTGGGCTTTATTAAAAAGGTAATATTGAGCCGAAATAGTGGGATAATCCTACCACTTGATAAATAACTGGTGTGACCGCACTTTAAATACTATGTGCAGTTCTGGTCACCACAATATAAAAGGATATTGCAGTGATTGCGAGAATACAGAGGAAGGCAACCAAAATGATTGAGGGGATGGAGGGACTGGATTACAAGGAGCAGTTAGATAAACTGGGCATGTTCACACTGGAGAAGAGCAAGTTGAGGGGCGATATGATTGTGGTCTTTAAGTTTCTGATGGGAATAGATAATGTAGACCATAATAAGCTGTTTTATCTTGTACTGAACAGTAGAACCAGAGGACTCGGCCTGCGATTGAAGGCGGGTAAATACAGCACAAATTTGTGGAAACACTTTCAGTGAGCAAGGAGTAAACTTATGGAACAGGCTCCTGAGGGAGACAATGGAAGCAGATGATTTCCTTTGTTTCAAGAGTAAATTAGATAGATTTCTGCTTGAAAATAATATTACAGGATACAGTAAATAGTTTAGTTTGGAACACAACATGTCAAGCAACTGCAAGGATGGTGGAAGGCAAACTAGATGAACCTTGGTCTTCTGTTGCCTAGCAAATTCTTATGTTCTTATGATTGTTCCACCAATTGTCAATGGTATTGTACTCACTTTATTGTATTCTTCCACCCACCTTGTTTCTGCAACACTACCAGTCGTTTCTACCTTCAAAACATCACAAGACACTGCCTTGGGCTATTTTCTTTTGACGTGAGGGGACACAGAAAGAGGAGAAGGAAATAAGCTCAAGCAATCTCTTTCTATTTTTGATAAAACTAACAATAATGGCTCTAAATAATTTAAGTTACAATGTTCTTGCTTCCTCCATTTGCTTTCTCCAGATCAAACAATGAACTTACAGAGAGATTTAGTGCAACCCAATCAAAATTTTAGTGCAGAATCCTTCCAACAGAATCTTTAGTTTCAAACTTCTGACGTTCCAGCTGCCTTGCTGCACAGTCAGCACGTGTTTGCATCAGGGTCAGAAGATAATGAAGGCAGCACACCAACTATTCCTTTGTTAATAGCAACTATTGAGAAAATGAGAACAGCGAAGAGTATACTTTGCTTTTTAATACAACCTTATGTATGAAAATGCATTAAAATAAGATATATCTCTCTTTTACACAGAGGAGGTTTAGATTGTATCACAAGTTAAGATATGCACTGCACTGCAATTTACCAACCTCAAGCCTGCAAACAAAATATAAGGTGTCTTTATAAAATTATCTTATTTATCCAGTGAAAACAGCTCAGTTGGGCAATGCAGAGCAGAAAGTTTCCCGAAGCTACCTAATTTACTTTGGTGATTGTCATCTCTGAGGCCATTCAGCTGAATTAATGAACACGACCCAAGTGCAACATGTTCTTTACGAAGAGTTACTTCTAAGAGCCTGTAATGGACTTGTTACAAAGGATGGATTCCTTACTGCAAATAATTAATCTTAAATGTGGGAAGGTGAATATAAGATCACTGTTAGTGAATACAATGTTCTCAAATTCAGTCCAAAACCTATTAGTGCATACTGTTATGTTCAACATGACTAGTATGGATGCTTCTGATCACCCATAACTGGTCTCTGCAAAATTATTAATTGATAGATATAAGGGTGAAAATGTGAAATGTAATGTGATAAATAGCTGAAAATTGTAAACAAGTCAGTCAATAATTTTTGACTTCTCTGTAAGTGTGAACACTTCCAGCCCTTGACTTCAGTCTGAGAGTATTAACTTACCAATGACTTTGGCACAATGGTTGGGTCTGAAGGTGGTCCAAAGCTTTCTGTGGCTACCATCATTTTTGAGTAACAATTGAATGGAAATCCACTGAACATAACTTATTCTTCGTGCTCAGTATTTATAGAGCTCGCTACATACCACATCGAGTATAGTAAGTTGATATATTGGAAACTGCACCTAAAAATTTGGAGTCTACAAGGAGTTATTTGAGTGTCTGGTCTATAAATTACCCATCAAGTCAAAGCTACAAAGTGGTTCACCGAATTGGTTGCAATGCTATAATCAACAAATACAGTACATGGAATAAAAGCAAAAAGTCCTTGAATAATTAGGCACATTATTTTTACTTTGTTGTTGTTCACAATGCACAACACATGTGTAACTTTCAGTAGATAAATGCTGTGGGTAAATAATTAACACAGCAATAACCCTTCCAATTAAAATCTAACATTTTGCATGGCCAAGTTACGGATATTAGTCATAAGCAGCATAGTCCTAGAATTATTAGAGGAGAATCATGGAACAAGACAAGAATCATCATCACTCAGAGGTTGTTGAGGAGTGTGGAATTCATTACTGCAAGTGGTTATTGAGGCTAAATCAAAAGAGCCATTCAGAAGGGAAATGAATAAGCAACTGAGTCAAATTAACATTAAGGGATATGTGCAAAGAGCTGCCAAGTGGGATTAATAAAATGGATTTTTAGAAAAAAACAGGTAGCAGTAGTACAGACATAAATAATGGATCAAATGGCCTCCTTCTGTGATGAAAATGTTTATGTTTCTATATGTTAAGAACATCATGCACCCGAAGCAGTGAAGCAGTCCTAGACAGTAAGGCTCGCTGCACTTGATCATGAAAGAGACTACTGTGTTAATTTGCATAAAACCATAAAGTCTGGGTGGGCGGGGGGGGGGGGGGGTGGCACAGTTCGCTTTCATGCAGTTTAAGACAAATTACAAAATGCAAAACAAAAATTCTGCCAAAACAACTACGCCAGTGGTTGCAGGCTGTTTGGTGTTATCCTGATTTCTCAAGCACTCTGCACTCATATCTTTTTTTTAATCTCACTGTTTTCATGTCTCTCCCAATCGCTTCATTTTTCAGCCGTGCAATTTTCTCTCTGACAGGCAGCAGCAGATTTGCCACCACTTCTGCCAGAGGAAATACTTCTCATGCCCCTCAGTGACACTTATTCTGTGCTGTGACAATATAAAGAAGAAATTCAATATTCTAATCTCCACCAAAAGGACTTCATGCACTGCAGTGGATATTTTCTTAGACTGCAGGTGGGGAGATCATTGCAGAGATGTAATGATCTCACATTACTTTTTAAAAAAAAATAGCTTCCCATTTATTTTTGTTCATTCTGTGTTTCTGAATCCCCACTGACTGCAGACCATAACATGGCCCTAGCAAACTAGGTCTTGGGTTGTCAGTAGCCAAGGTTAATTAAGTCTCCTTTCAGGTTGGTTTTAGATCCTCCAGCAGTCCTACTGACCCAATATAAGTCTTATTCAGACCTTAATAATGGCAGTCTGGTGTCAATGAGCATTTTGTTTACGTGCTCATGTTCAATGAAAAAATTAGGTTGTATTATATTGATCATGATATCTACAGCGACATTTCACCAAGTCATAGCAAAAAGTGACTTCCAGTTATAAATAAAGCCCATTAACTTATCACTGGCTCTTTCACCCAGTTGCTTCTTTGCATGTGTTTCTAATCTGTGGCTACTGAGGAAGAGAACCCAAGCTCACAGTAGTTGAAGGGCACATGTAATCTGCTTTCCTCCTCGAAGAATTGCGAAATGCTTCAAGCATATACTTGGCTGGTGGGTTCTTATAAGAGATATCTCTGTAGAGATCCTTGCAGTGCTTTGCCAGGATCCAGATGGGCAGCATCTGGTAAAAGTTGAGGAGTTGGGGAATATTTTCATTTATAGAATGTTTGCTCTTCCCAACAGTGAGATGGGTGAGTTGTTCCATCTGTCCATGTCCTCATAAAATAGAGGAGTCAGGAAAGATTTTGCTCAAAACAAGTTGGATGTTTGGATATCACTGTTGAGCAGAGATGTGAAAGACACATCTATACACAGGAAAAGGCATTTGGTGTTGAGATATTGTGTGAAAAGGGCCCAACGTGATGTAGCTGAGCGAAAAAAGGAGAGAACTTTGCAGATATCTTTGGGCCACCAATTATACCAATGCAAGATGAGAGGGAGGGAAATGATTGCCTCTGGCCTTAGCATAATAAATAATATAATCATTGCATTTGTGATAGTGCCTATAACAACATCCCAAAATGCTTCACACATAATTGGCCTGATGCAAAGACATTGGAGGACATTTGAGTGCAGCTAAAATGAAGAATTTGTGAAACATCGCTTCAATACTGCCTACAGGATTGAAAAGAATAATTCAGAGGCTGCTGGATACCAGGCAAAATGGAGACAAATATAAAAATAGGATCAACCATTATGCTGAAATGAGAGGAAAGGAGGCATTGAATTGCATGGCCAGCCGAGAGATTGAGAAAATTATTACATTAAAAATGGATAGAAATAAAAATTAAAAATGGATAGAAAATTACCGTGTCTTATAACAGACTTAATAAGTTGTTCAATAATGATTGAAACTGTTCTAATACGTAAATTTCTTCCGCCATCCCAAAATGTCAAATGGCTTATTATTTAAATAGCCGCATCATAGAATCATACAGCATGGAAGAAGACCATTCGGCCCATTGTGTCTATGCCGGCTTTTTGAAAAGTGCTATCCAAATAAATCCCACTCCCCCACTCTCTTCCCATAGACCTGCAAACTTCCCAAATAATTATCTACTTCTCTCTTAAAAGTTGTTATCGAATCTGCTTCCATCACACTTTCAGGCAATGTATTACAGATCCGAACACCTCGCTATATAAAAAGATTTTTCCTCATCTCCCCTTTTGTTTCTTTGACGCGCGTGAAAACGACCTTCTACTCCAACATCATCCTGAAGGCAAAAAAAATCCCGAAGTTCTCTTTTCCAACACCCACTACCTCCTCCATGCGCCCCCTCAGGCCTCCTCAATCTTCACATCTAATGCCAAGTGCACGGAGGTCATGGACTTCTTTTCATCCAAAATACACAACATCCACCAGGCAGCCTCATCCTCCTGCCTCTTGTCACCCACCACCACCCCCTCTCCATTCCCCTCACCCTCCCCATCATCAGCTCCTACCACAACCCCCATCCTACATTCCTTCCTCCCCATCTCTCCTTCCTCTCTCTCATCCATCATTGCTTCAATGAAATCCACCACCTGCTGCCTCGACTCCCTCCCCACCAACTTGCTGGTCACCCAGCTCCCCCTCCTCTACCCACAACTGACAGATGTCATCAACCAGTCCCTTTCCTCTGGATCAGTCCCTGCCCCTCTCAAAACTGCTGTCATCACCCCCCTCCTCAAAAAACCTTCCCTAGATCCCTCAAACCCCAGCCACTACTGCCCTATTTCAAACTTGCCCTTCCTCACCAAAATCCTAGAATGCATTGTTGCCAATCACTCCCGCTTCGAACCCCTCCAATCCGGTTTCCGTTCTCCCACAGTACAGAGACTGCGCTTGTGAAAGTCTCAAATGACATCCTCTCTATGTATGACCAGGACTCCCTCTGCCTCCTCGTCTCCTGGACCTCTCTGCTGCTTTCGACACAGTCGATCACGCTATCCTCCTCCACTGCTTTTCCTCCGTCATCCACCTCAGTGGAACCGCACTCGCCTGGTTCGAGTCCTACCTCACGAACCGCCAGCAGTACATCTGCACCAATGGCTTTTCTTCCCGCTCTCACCCGGTTACCTGCGGGTTAACCCAAGGATCCATCCTTGGCCCCCTCCTCTTTCTCATCTATATGCTCCCTTTTGGGGATGTCATCCGCAGACATGGGGTACACTTCCACATATATGCGGACGACACCCAACTCTATTTTGCCACCTCTCTTTGCGATCCCCAGTCCCCTGATGTCCTGTCAGCCTGCCTGTCAGGAGCTGGATGAGCGCGAATTTCCTACAGCTAAATGTTGACAAAACAGAAGCCATACTCTTTGGCTCTCGTCAACATCTAAAATCACATGGTTCTCACCTCCTCCACCTACCCGACCACCCCCTAAAACTCTCACAACCCGTATGCAACCTAGGCGTCAGGTTCGACCCCCAACTATCCTTCCTCCCCCACATCCGGTCCCTCACTAGCACCGCTTTCTTCCACCTCCGACGCATCGCCCGTCTCCCCCAATACGTCATACCAAAAGCTGCTGAAACCCTGATCCATGCCTTTGTCACCTTTCGGCTGGACTATTCAAACACCCTCCTCACCGGTCTCACCTCCACTACCATCCATAAAATCCAGGTCATCCAAAACTCTGCCGCCCGCATTCTTACCCGCACCAAACTCCGCTCCCTGATCACCCCAGTCCTTGCCAGACTGCACTGGCTCCCTGTCCCAGAGAGGATCAACTTCAGGATCCTCACTCTTGTCTTCAAATCCCTCCACGCCTCTGCATCCCCCTACCTCTCTGACTTCCTCTCTCCTCACAACAGTGCCTGTTGCCTTTGCTCCACCAGGTCTGGCCTCCTCCTGGTCCCCCGAATCGTCCGCTCCACCATCGGCGGTTGTGCCTTCAGCCACTATGCCCCGAGGCTCTGGAACTCCCTTCCTCACTCCCTTCGCCTCACCCCTTGTCTTCCTATTTTCAGGTCTCGGCTGAAGACCTTTCTTTTCGACCGCTCCTTTGGTCACCTTCCTCCCCCTCCCCCTGGCTCGGTCCCGGGATAAGTTACTGTGAAGCCCTCTGACATGCCGTCCGTCTTGGAGGGCGCGATATAAATTGAAGTTGTTGTTGTTTCTTTTAACAACTATTTTAAATCGGTGTCCTCGGGTTACCAACCCACCCACCAGTGGAAATAGTTTCTCTTTATATTGACTTAGAAGCACAGAGAACATACATTTTAAAACTTACTACAAGGAACACAACCCACGAGCCCAAATGAACAAATTTGTTTCAAGGAACAAATAAAAAGCAAATGATCTCTTGTCACCTTGCAGGATGCAACGGAGCAACTATCAAAGCTGAGATGTTACGGAGATAATAAAAATTCTTGCATTTGGAATAGAACCTTTCACATCAGGATCTCTCAGCATTTGACAGCATTTTACTGTGAAGTAAAGTGACTGTGTATTTATAGGCAAATGTGGCATCCTACTTGCACACAGCAATTCCCACAAATAGATAGGAATTGAATGAGTAATTTTATTTGGGGGATTGTTGGCCATGATAAATTTTCATCTCTTTTCCTCTTTAACATCCACCTGGACAGATAGACTGGACTTTGGTTTAACTTTTCATTCGAAGCATGGCATTTCCGACAATGCGAGCAATGAAATGCCAACACAGACTTTGGGAGTTCAAGACCTGACGTGGGGCTTGAACCCACTACCTTCTCACTAAGAGGTAAGTGTGCTACCAGCTGAGACCGATGATGATAACATTTGCCATTGTATTCATAGCATAACCCATGAACAGTTTGAAATTTCAGAGAACAAGAAGAAAATTATGATTAAACCCAAAAATAATTATTTATACTGAATTTTGTTGACTATGAGCTTGAAGGAGTAACATTAAAACACTTAAGTTAAAATAACTAGTTTAATGCAAGTTTCTGATCAGTATAGCTATTAGTCCAGACTTGGACATGACCCTGATTTAAGGATAATTTTGTAACCAGCCTCTGGTTGTAATGTTATGGTGTGCAGGACAAGATTACTGAAATTTCCCTGGGCTTTTTCTAATACACTAATAAACATGCATTGTTCCTTGCAAACTCTAATTATGTCAGTGGGATTGTTTATCATTTAAAAGCTATTTGAATTTTACTGCCAAGGGTCACACCAAAGCCTCCTTGAAAAAAATATCAAGGAATAGTTTGTAAACCAAGAAGACCATGCTTTGATGCACAGGGCACACAAGCATAAATTGTTTGTTTTGAAAATTACTATTTATTTGAAAAGCTGTGTGATAATTTTCTATATGTAGTGTCGATTTGTAAAGACACTTGAAGTGATACTCTGTATTTAACATCAATAATCTTAATATATTTTCAGCTTTACTTGAAAATTAATGCTCTATGCAGTGTTCATTCTTGGCGTAGAATACTCCCACGTGAAAATGCCATGTTTGGAATGAACATAGGAGGATGCAATTTCTTTAAACCCAATAATGCCGCTGCACCCAGCTCTTAAACATTAGTCCCCATAAAGGTGAGGATGTAAACACAGAGATCATTTCTTTGTTGATTGTGAATTTTTAAAATTATCCGAAATTTAATGTCACTTCAAAAGTGATGTTGTGGCCCTGAATGTTTATGGTGGCGTCATTTTAATTTGAAAATTGCTGAATAATCAGAAAGGTGGAAGAGAGCTGGGCTATTGCACGGTTCAGTTGAGTGAATCCAATGCAGCAGAAATTTTGTTCTTACCAACCTTCAAACATTTGCTTTTCAAGAAGGTGAATCTGGTTTATATACGTACGTAACCAATTGCTTTTACAGTGGAATACTGGTACTCACTGGAGACAGCAAGGAGAAGCCTTTCTGAGGTTGAGACTGAAACAAGAGCTTTATTCCATATCTAACCTTTTTCCCAGATTGGGAATGCTTGATGCTAAAATGGGGGTATGTTTGGAAAAATGTTCGATTTCACAGAATTAACAAACTGCACCCTGATAAGCAAGGAAAAACAATTCACGAGAAAAAATTAATATGAACTTTTTTTCCCCTTCACTGCCTGCCTCACTGTTGTGACTGTGTCCTTATTTCACACACCATCTATTTCACAATAGCCATGCACAAGATTCATTGCCAAGCTAAAACTGCTCTTCAGCTCTCCCCCGTATAACAGTGAACACAACTCTGGCAGACGACCGTTTTCCAATCACAGGTCAACACACACAGATTATTGAACTTATCACCAGCCAATAACTTTTCCTTTAGAATAGCAACAAGTGCAGCTAATGTACGATACCTTTCTTGCTTACCAACTTGAGAAAAGAAAGCTCCTCTCTCCACAGGGAACACTCTCTTATCTCAAAGATGCTTGCCTGCAAGCACATTTTTTTTCTCTGGATCAAAACATGTTTGGATAATGTTGAATGCAGAGAGGAAGAGGGATATTAATTGGTTGCATTCCCACTGACATATCGTAACCTGAGATATACACACTTTTTACACATAGCATGATGGATTGACTATAAATAGCAGTAAGTTAATTTCTCATAACACTGATGAGTTATTGATCTGTTTATCAATATTCTTTGCTTATGTTTTAGATTATTGGCTTCCAGTATCATTGAAAGCTGCAGTATCCTTCAGGATAATTGGCTCAAACTCTAAAAACATTTCAAGATAAGGAGTTGATAAACCAACTTGAATCCATTAAAGCCATTTAGACATTGTCCTGATACTTAAAAGTTATATAGTTCTTTGGTGGTTAAAAAAAATGTAATAATAATTCTTGCATTGGTACAGCACCTTATCCGTAATCAAGATGTCTCAAAATGCTTCACAGGATTTACTGTTAAATGGCGTGACTGTGCACTTTCTGTAAAATACTATTGAATTTTAACACTCTTTAAGACATCAATTCAGTTTCCATTATTTCAAACCTATTCCCCAAAAAGAATATTTTCATGCTTTACCACAGATGTTGATAAATGGAAGTAAAATGGAAATACATGCGGTATCACACAATTTTGGTCAGAAAGTGCAGTCTTGATGGAAACAACAACCACCTCATTTCTCCAAGTCTGAGCCATTTGTTTTTGTCATATATTTTCAAGATTAAAATGTCTAGGAATAGACAGATCACTACCACTAGAAAGAAAGGTGTTTGTAGGTACAATGAAAACAAAACATGAAGTCTGCAGGTCTCATTGATCTGCTTTAGATTGTGAGCAAAAAATAAATAAAACATATGAAAATATGGAATAAGAAATGTAGGTAGACTGGACATAAGAATAAAAGGTGTGAATACACGTTAAATTGGAAGGCTCCAGACAGATGATAAGAGATCGACCCTTATAACATTGTTCCCAAACACGTCTGCATCTAATTTTTTTGACATTAATTAAATAATGTACTTCTTGAGGTTCATATGAATGAACTAAGTGACTTGAAAAGTAATGATTACAATGTTGAATGACAAAAAGCACATTGTGGTGGTAGTATTGTAAAGAAAAATCTAACTTAACTGGAAGAAACATTGCCCCAGAGACAGTGATGTCTGGTAAGCTTGTGCACCAGCACCTCTTTACATGCAATCTCCTCATTCACTAACAGCAGTTGGAAAACCATTGAACATAAATTAAATTTCTGTACAATATAATTTACATCAAACCTTTCATGTCAGGAGAACATTTCAAATCGCTAAACACTTTTTTTGGCATTCAAGCCGAGGCTGGGAGCCAAGATGGGTGGGGAGGAGAAAGATAACTGAAAGCGTGGTCAAAAGTGTAATATCTTGATATGGATCTTGAACGACGTGAGGATGGTGCGGGTTGAAAGGACTCCGGGATGGAGATCCAGAGAGCGGGGACAGAATATCAGAATATCTGCCTACTGAGAACAACTATCACTCTCTTAAATAGTTAAGAAACAAATACAGGGTATGGTGATGCGTGTGTTACAGTTTAACTTTAGCGGATAGGGTAAGGGAAAATGAAACAGACTGGTGAGCGAGGGGTGAGACCGGTCGGTAGGGTGTAGAACCCCAAGAGCTGTTTGGGGTTTGTTAATCCTACAATTTCATTTGTAAACCAGAAATCGCTAATAGCGTGGTGATTTCTAGTTTGTAAATTATTGCATTTTTCATCCCCAATGCCCTTTTCCAGTTTCATTGAATGAGTTATCATCTTTCAGCTTCAATCTGTCCATCACATAATCCATTAACATCTATAGAGCATTGAAGAAGCACTATCGTAGAAGCCTGATATTCTCTGGTCAGGAGGAAACGAGTCACAGAAGCACACAAGGATCAGGAGACCACAATCTGCTCCGGAGTGGCAAAGAACCTCATCACCTGTCAATGGATTATCCACACAGCCTGCATGGAGATGCCTCAAACATTCAGTTTGGTTGGCAAATACAAAGATACATCAGCCACAAAAGACAGATGTCAGTCACAATAAATTATTGCACTAACATATCGGTGCCTTGCAGAACAAGCCATGGCCATGGACAATACTCATGCTAGTGTCTAGTCCTGCAATACTTGCTGTTTGGTGAGATACTTTTCCTGCTAAATGCAACATTCATTTATATACCACCCTTCATGCAGAGTACCATCTCGAAGTGCTGAAATACTATTGGGCTGGGCAAATCTGGCAGAGCACATGTACTCTGATCATTCTGCTCAGTATTTGGTGTCTAACCAGCAGTCTTTCTCCTTGATTCTCTATGACGCAGTTATTCAAAGCCCTCAAATAGATATATGAAGATTTTTTTTAAACAGGTATCCACTTCATTCATGGCTAAAATTTACCCCCCACCCACCCCACCCCACCACGTACAACAACAAAATTACATTAATATAGTGCCTTTCAAGTCGGGAGGACGTCCCAAGGTGCTGCCCCACATACACAGTTTTCAGATTTCACCAAGGAATATTTCTGATGGGTGTGGTTTCCTGAAGTTTCGTAGTGACTTGCTCTGACATCATAAAAATGTACCAAGATATATGCAACAATGCCTATATGTTACTAGTGCTCATGTATTCAGCACTCTTTATTTTTTACAATGCTTTTCATAGAAATGCAAGGCAATAGTAGACCTTTCTCTGATGTGCATTTTGATAGTCTGATGCAAACTATGGCAGAGCAAACTAGAGTCTTGTGTATGTATTGCCTTTTAGAAGATGATACAGTAACATTTTATTTACCTGCCAATGTTTTGTTGCTTTAGTAAAAGACATTTTAGTCCACTCGCTTGTACCTTCAGTTATTTAATTTCCTTTTCAAAGCCAGCCTTTTAAGGCTTTCACTGGAGAATGGTTTCTATAGCTTCTTATTCTCTTTGGTGGAATTAAAACCAGTTGTGGAATATTCCTTCAGATTTAGTGCTATTTTCTGATGGGGAGAACGGAGGTTCTGATAATTTTATATGGGGGTGGGCACCCTGTTTGGTGTTCCTATCATTGCAAAATTGCAGTTATATCTTTCTGCTACATGTTGCACAATCATGCAATCCTGTAATGTGATACGCAGAAAGCTTACAAGCATAGAGAGAGCAGTGTTCAGCATATCTTCATCTATGTAAGTTAGTTGTTTTAATTACCACGACTGAGCAAAAGAGAGAAATTAATTCTCTTCACACGGGCTCATGATAAATTAATGCCTGGTTTGAGTGCAACACAAAGCAAACATGTCAGAGTATATCCATTATATTACGATTTTATAATTCCTTCCTGGCTAAAATTAATATGATCCATTCCATAAAAATTGCTGCTGTTAAAGCAATGACTGGAGTAAAACATTTCATCTGCTAACTTTTAGAACATTCCAGTCTAATAATATATAACTCTGTACTTTAAGGCCTGTCTGGACATTGTGTATTTGGTTTTAGGTGGGCATTAAAAATACCACTTGATGGGTTATCAATTTCAACATAGTTTGCATTTAAGCCAGCAGCTAGAGGGCACATAATCTTGCAGAGTAACTCCAAACAGCCTACAAAAATAATACAAAATAGAAGTGGAAATTGAGCGCCCCATTAAATGTCAAAAGGCACATCAATAGTTATATTCTGCTAATTACCTATAGGATCAGTTGTTCTCACTGACATCTTGCCATGTTTTCTAAGAGCAGAAACATACACTACTATAGGAGTTTTGAAATTGAAATTATTGATTATCTTCCAATTGAGGATCGATTTTTTTAAGAAGACTTTTTCATATTAAGTTTTTCTTATTTGGTGTATACTGCAGTCTCATTCATACCATTCTGTACATGTGTACATACAGACACAAACACACACATAAATTCACACATGCTTTGTACTAACATCCCCTTGAAAATAAAAAGTACATCCTAATATATCGGGGGAAATGCTCATGAATGATTAATCAGTCAAACCATCCAATAAATATTTAAGACAGGCACGTCTCAGTTAAATGGTTATGATATGACAGCAGATAATAATGCACATGTAGTCGATAGATAGCCTTGATTTTAAAGATGAAAACATCCTTCTTTATATTAAATATGAGACATATGCTAATGTTAGGCTGTTGTAACTCAGAATCTTCCAATGGGAGCAGACTTACCTTGTCCGGTTTCCCTAACAGTTAATAAGCCACTCATTTTGTAAGATTCAGTCGTTTTACTCTACCTGCTGATCAGCTGCTCCTAGTCCTTTGAGAGCCATGGGTCTGTGACTGTGTGATTTCAAATCTCTAATCTCAGATGAACAGTTTCTTCACGTCTTAAACTGCTCCCTGTGATTGGCTGGGCTTTTTGTCCAAGCCTTACCACCCTCTTTCATACTTTTCCCCTTTCCTGTGCTCTCAGGTACTTCAGGGCACAACAATGCATTTGTCGGAGAACAGAGTCCCATTTTCCGAGAAAGTTAATTAATAAACGCCTTAAAGCCTAATTTGTATCCTGGCTGAAAAATGTTAGACGCTGAGCAGCATTGTAAACTCATCATTCCTGTGCAGAGCCTTGCCAGTTAGATGGAGTCAGAGAGCACAGACAGAGAGATATGAGCCCTTCGGAAGAGAACTCATAATAAATCAACATGCTGTGTGGAAAGTCGTTGCATCTACTAAACATTTAACTTATAGCTCATTCATCAGCAGTTCACAGCCCGCTAACTGCATGGTTGTGCTCGGGAGATGTCCTTTAGTGTCCTGTTCCTGAGCGTCTCTCGGCATACAGAAATCATTTGTTGGATAGGATCAGGGCAAGAACACTGTGGAAAAAATATGTAAAGTATGCAGCAGCTTTGTTTCAACCCATGTCTTTCAAATTATAGAACTGGATATAATATATACTCTGTCACATAAGGAACACCAATACAGATTGGCTTCATGCAAAATTCATGGTGAAATCACTACCTTTTTCCACTTGCTGTCTCTTTCAGTTGGAATGAAAAGTACTGTGAGACAAAGTAACAGCTGTGATTTTGCCCCGCACTGTGGGTACCCCTAGCTAAGGTATAATTAATGGAGCAGTAACAGCAGCTGTATCACTCCTCTGATAGACAGTGTTAGATTTGTAATCACTAGGGATGTTCAATGAACCAGCTCAGACAAGTGATGTGGGCCTGATCATTTGCACATAAACTTCCACCTCAGCAAAATGTACATCATTGAGTAGCCCACCATTTACTGCCCAGTGAATGTTACGAGCTGGTTCCCTGTGGTCTGTGCTCACCCCATCTCATGCAGCGTGCAAACTGAATGAAAGATCCTTGCCCAGCTTTATGGTCCGATAACAACAACAATCCTTGTATTTGATATAGCGCTTTTTCACGTCTTCTAGACGTCTCAAAGCGCTTCACAGAATAGACTGTGAAGTGAATTGACTGTATATTTTGTGGGCAAAACGCGACAGCCAATTGCACACAGCAGTGTCCCACAAACAGTCGTGGAATGAAGTGACCAATTATTGTTTTTTTTCTTGAAGGATTATTATCAGGTGTGCAGTAAGGAAACTTGCCCAAGGTTTCACCCTGCCAGGAATCGAACCCGGGTCTCTCACTTGCACAGTGAATGCTCTAACCTCTGAGCTACAGGACTCCACACTAATTTATTGCCGATCAGGACACCGCTGAGAAACACTCTTTCCTTTTTCGAATGTAATAGTATCTGTAACATCCACCCGATCAGTAGCCGGGATCTCGGTTTAACATCTCATCCGAAGGATGTCACCTCTGACAGGTGCACGGCTTCCCCCCAGAACAACAACAAGACCAAATTACATTTGTACATCGCCTTTCATATCTGAGATAGAGGGTCAGCCTAGACTGTGAGCTAACAGCAGAAAGGCAAAGCCGTAACTTTCAGCTTGGAGTCAAGAGAGTGCCTCCAACTGAGCCAAATGATAACCTAAAGCCTCGGAAATTTTCAGCGCATTAGGACATTTACCTAATTCCCTCTTCAAAGCTACTGTGGATTCTACCTCAACTAGTTCCAGACAGGGCATTCCACATCCCAGCTACCATAGACACCCATCAATCCACTCAGCCATGCCATGACAGCAAGCCTCAGACACAATACATTGTCTCACAACTAGATCCCCGGCAAAGGATCCGAGAACTGCACCTCAAGCAAAATGGTTCCAGAATGGTTCACACACGCAAAGCGATCATTATCATATTGTTAAAATTGTTGGGAGGATTGAGGATTTCCGAGTCGATGACCAGTTGGGTGAACGTTCTTTGACTTGCTGGACATGATTGGGGCCAAAGTCGCTTGTGGTGCTCCCCGAATCAGCAGCCACTGACATTTCAGTGCAGCTTCTTGGAATTAACAGCTTAACTCAACTGCAATAAGTTAATTCAAGTCAATGTTCAGTGTTGAACTTCAGAATAACAGGTTTAGTTTTCATCACACATGGCTTTGTATCCAAACACTTTCTTGAAGTCAGATGAGGGGTATGGAGTTCACCAGCTACTGACTAGGACATTGCCATGAAGGAAATTCCAATGAAGTGAAAGCTCACACCAATGCTAAATATCACAGAGGAATGTTGATTTTTTTTTTCATTTAACGATTACTACACAGACTAGAATGTCAGCAATTGCATAGAATCACAATCTCTGTGAGTGGTTTTACCCAACTGTCTGGCTCAGCTCGGACACCTGCACACACACACCATATTATTTCCACAGGATTGATACCTTCTATTAAAAAAAGTCTAGGTCAGAGGCTGATGCAATTACAAAGGTTGAATCGGTTGCCGGTTTTCCACTGATTTTTAATCAACAGAGTCCACAGATACTCACAGAGATGATAGATATTATAGTGTATCTTCAATACAAGTGCTTTAAAGAAAGAGACTGACCATTACAAATGGAGATGCTATTTCGCTTCTTTCTTCACTGCTGGAGTTTGAAAGGTCTCGAGTCTCTCCCAGTTTCCAGAGCAGACTCCCCAAACATTCCTTGTTCCAGTCTCCTTTCTTCCTTCCTTATTTTTTCCTCTGCTCCCCTCTTTACAGAGCTCTCCCTTCTCAGATTCCAGCCCAACACTAAACAGAAGTGTGAAGGACACCAGACAAAAATTACAGGATATTGTGACTTGGTATTGATTGTTGGAGTGTAGTCTGGGCATGGAGACCATTCATTGGAGTTTCAGTTGGAGAAACTATCTTGTTTCTCTGGTCTTCCTTTGATGAAGCAGAAGATGTTTCATCTGTGAGGATAAGTGCTCTGGGACGCTACCCTGTGTGAGGGGCACAATTTAAATTCTAGTCGTTGTTATTGTAATACTTAGTCAGAGTTGTTAATTGGTGCTTGGTGGGTCATTGTAATTGGTGTTGCAATATCCCTTTGAAAACCTAAGAATGTCCATCGACAATCATAGTAACATAGGAAGAGTGGTAGACCATTTGCTCCTCAAGCCTGTTCCGCCATTCTATAAGATCATGGCTGACCCTTACCTCAACTCCAATGCCTTTGTCCTATATCCCTGGATACCCTGACCTAAACAAAAATCTATCCACCTCAGTCTAGAAAATTTGAATGGATCCAACATCCACAGCCTTTTGTGGGAGAGAGTTCCAGAATTTCATTACCCTTTGAATGAAAAAAAACTTCCTGATTTCACTCTTAAATAGCCCAGCTCTAATTTCAACATTACTTCACCATGTTAACTGGTTTATCAGCTCAGCAGGGAGTGGAGCGATTATAGCCCAGCGTCTGGTTCCCATTTCTACATTTATATTTGTAACACATAGTAACAGGTAAATGTTCTGTTGCATCTCTGCAGTATGAATATTTTGCCACAGATTATTTCATAATCAGTTCAATGTTTGCCTAAGGAGACATCAGCTTTGTAAACACACACAAGGTGGCACTCCATGATGATCAGGAGGGAAATGCTCAGTTTAGCCTCAACAGAAGAAGTTACTACCTGTCTCTGCAAACGCCACAGCTACATTTCATTCCTACATGTCTGAGTTACAACACTGCAGTATATTTACACAGCTCCATTGGACTTCTACTGAAAAACTGCATTGTTAAAGCAACATCACTGCGTTCATGGAAAAAGTCAGTGCCAAACCTAGTCTTTTGAACAAGAAGCCTGAAGAAATAATTGATGTAAAGCACATCATTGCATTACTTGCACTTGATGTCATTAATGGCATGACAGGTGCCACACCTGTGTTTTTTTTTGCGAATCATGTTTTTTGCAGAAAGTCTGTGCCCTTGAAAGGCATAACAATGATAGTTGCATGTTTGCAAGTAATTGGTGAAAGCCAGTCATTGATGCAGGCAATTACACTGACCCTAATAATAATACTGAACTTGCATTTGACATTGGTAGTAAACATACAGGAGGTAAATCTCCCCTCTAAAATCATCTCAATCTATATCCTTTATTCATGACTGTTGAAATAGATGAACAGAGTTCCATTGAATACATTTGGGAACAAGGGTGTCTTACTTGATTTTTAGAAGAAAGCCCCAAAAATTCCTGGGAGTGACAACAGATAAACACATATGGGTCTGACGTGTGATTTAAAATTTAATTTCCATTTCATTAACAGTGCCTTTGGACATTCTTCTGATGTGAAACGAGATTTATAAATGTAAATTTGTATTGTATATCACTACTAGGTGATATCATCTGCAGGCATGCGGCTAACTTCTACAAGTATGTGAATGACACCCAACTCTATCTCTGCCTTCATTCAGTACTACTGCTGTCCTCACAGATTGTTTGTCAGACATCAAGTCCTGGATAATACCCAACTTTCTCAACTTGAATGTTGACAAGAAGAAGGCTGTCCTGCTTGGCTCCCATCAGCACCTCCGCATCTCAGATACTGACATCATCACTATTCATGGATTCATTCTCCACTTCACCGAGCCAGTATGGAACTTTATGTCTTGTTCGACCCTCAACTGCTCCTTAAACCCCACATGCATGACCCGCTTTGCCTTACCCCACAACCGCAATATTGTCCGCATTCCCCATTACTTCTCCTCCGTCATCCACCGTTTTCGTCACTTCCGGGCTATGCTAACTGTCTACTCGCCAGACTTCCCAACTGTTCCTTCCACAAGCTGCAGATTATTCAGAACTCTGCAGATTGTGTCCTCTCCTTCACCAAGCTCTGTGAGCCGATCACCCTCATCCTCACCCGGATCCATTGGCTCCTCAACCAACAGAGGATCAAGTTTAAGACCCTCATCCTCACTTTTAAAGTCCTCCATGGTCTTGCACCTCCTGACGTCTGATACCTGTTAAAACCATACCAACCTGCCCGTGCCCTCTGCTAAGTGGGGAATGGGCTGCTTCGTGTACCCTGTTCTGGCCACTGCATTATCGGTGGTCGGGCTTTCAGCTTTTCTGCCTCCACACTCTAGAACTCCATCTTGGAATCTCTTCCCCTTTGCCTCTATCAAGGTTCATCTCAAGATCTTTCTCTTTGACCGTGCCTTTGGTCATCCTCCCACCCCCACCTCCATCCCCCTTGCTCTTCACCCTCTTTATTCCGGCCCTCAGCTCTGGTACAAATCCTTGACTGTCCAGTGCCTTGGGACATCCTTCCAATGTGAGAGGCGCTTTTCTGAATGTAATTTGTTGTTGTATTTTCAAGTACCAGTAGCAGGATACAGACTTTACTAACCCCCAAAAAATTATACCAAATGAAACATCTCCTCCAGGGAATCCCACGTATGTCAACCAACAAAAATGTTGCTCTGATTGAAGATCTCAAAAGATGAAATTCTCATTGGCTCACATGGACTCACCTAGGTTCAAAGGTTATATGCACTTTACATCCAGTGCAATTTATTTCAGTTTCAAAGCGCAAATTATGATGCATTCTTCCAACTTCAATGATCCGTTTACGCCCTGTGCCCCACCCACCACCACAACAAATTAGATACCAATATCGCATGGAAAAATTACTCATATAAGTAAACTTATTCCAATTCGGTTCCCAACTTAAAACTTTTGGTGAGTCACACATATGGTGATGTCTTTTGTGTGCTATCACAGTGTTGCAGGGATGTCTGATGTGCTTTATTATCTCCTGGCATTTGAAAGAGAGACAGAGGTACTGCGGATGAGCAGATTCAGTGTGAACTACATTTCATGACTGAAAATGTGCCAAACTGGACGGTTGACCTAAAGATACAATTTTGCATCATACATAATACGTGATACAATACAATTTACATTTATATAGTGCCTGTCACATCAGGAGGATGTCTCAAAGTAATTTACAATGCTGGATGGACATCCCAGCTGAGAGTGAGACCGGTAAGCAAAGGGAGTTGCCGGGTTAGTGTGGTTGAAGGAGATTGTAGAGGTAGGGTGGGGTAAGACCATGCAGGTATTTGAACACATATAAGTAACAATAAGCTGAGAAAAGGAATATTCTAGAAGGCCTAGCAAGCTTCCTTTGATTATTAATATCAATTCCACCCTCATTCAGTTTCCCACCTAAAAAGACTGTTGCTATTGGAAGTGGTTTCCCACCTAAAAAGATTAAATCGGTCACACATCCGACAGCTGTTTGCAGGACATTGCTAAGGCGAATTAATAGCTGCACTTGTGTGCATGGCAACAGTCAAAGAAATACTTGTGCGGACTCTTTTTGTTTGTTTTGATATTCCAGTTTATTATATCAAAACATAAGTCGTGTACTTTATAAATTTGCCTGCCCTCTTCTCATCATATCCTTCAATTTCCTCTCTCCAGAAACTCATTCAGTTATCTCTTGATATTGTCTGATATTGTCTGCTTCAATGCTCTTACCTAGCAACATCTTGCACACGTCTGTTACCGTTCTGTAAACCACACTCTGCCTGACTAACCCACTTACTCCCAGTGTCCTTATTTTTAACCTGGTACCTTGAACTCGAAAGTTGCAGTAAAGTGACTGCAAATACACAGTCAATTCACTTTACAGCATATTCCGTGAAGCGCTTTGAGACCTCTAGAAAGCGTGAAAAGTACTATATCAAATGCAAGGATTATTATTATTATTATTATTATTATTAAGTGCGGCTCATTATAAACATTGACAGTGCCTGTTCTGCACAAAGATCAATAGTAAGCAAAAAATGTGAAATATAATCCAAATTTAATTTAAATGCCTACATTAGAGGAATGAAATTGTGATACAATACTTCAGCTGAAAAAGATGTCTCGCTTGCATTGAGTTTCTTTTACACAAGTGCAAGATTTGAATTAACCTGGACATGGTGTATATCTTTGTGTTGATGATCTCATTCAAAATTGACATAAAACTCTTACTTAGCAGGGAAAGGGTTTAAAAATACTATATGTTCAGGATCATATTCAGTAATGTGAAATAGCATCAGGATGAATTTATGCCTACTTAATACTGTACTATTGCAAATAATGTCAGTGCTGCTAGAAGCGATATCTCCAAATCATACTGCTCAAACACAATACAGTTTATGCTGCAAACTTTTACATCAAATTCATAAAAGAAAACTTTAGCATAGCTCAAATTCAAAAAAAGTTATCAGGTGTTTCCCCCCCCCAATGAGAGGAAAAATACTGTATTTAAGCACATCCTTTGAATCATATGTTGTCTTATTCAATCCTTCTGTTCCATTTCCATCTATTCCTGTCTGTTCACATTTTGTTTTGCTTGACCAATATTGGTTTATCTATATTCAAATTCTAGTCCCTTTGAAGACATGAAGCCGAACAAAATGATTGGTCGCGTGTCACACTTAGGTTGTAACTCTGCTGATAAATCTGCCAGGATATTAACATATTTATTAGGTAGGTTCAGATTAAAAAGTGTGCACTGATTTATACACAACTGAGATACTTTATAAATCAAAAGCATCACCGTGAAACTGAAATGGTGCAATTGCTGTGGTACAGCACATTCCACAACAAGTAAACTCTACATTCTGTTAAGTTTCAAATGGTAGAAATCAGACATTAAATGATTCTCAATATTTCTCCCTCAATATTTGCATTATAATAATAATAATAATAATAATAATAATAATAATAATAATAATCCTTGCATTTGATATAGCGCTTTTCACGTCGGGAGGACGTCCCAAAGCGCTTCACAGAACAAACTGTAAAGTGAATTGACTGTATATTTGTGGGCGAACGCGGCAGCCAATTGCGCACAGCAATGTCCCACAAACAGTCGTAGATTGAAAATGACCAATTTTTATTATTGTTTTTGGTTTTTGGAGGGATTATTATTAGGCGTGTGGAGTAAGGAAACTTGCCCAAGGTTTCGCCCTGCCTGGAAATGAACTCAGGTCTCTCGCTTGCAAAGCGAGTGCTCTAACCACTGAGCTACAGGACTCCATTTACTGTATTTAAAAGGCAAGTCGAGGTAAAGTATTTCCAGCTGAACGTACTCCCACAACTATAACAGTAAATGTTCTTATGAAATTGGGTTCCACTTGTATTGAGGATTTCTCACTTTCTTTCATTACTTGGAACCCACTTCCTCTATTATTACAACAACAACAACAACAACAAGATTCCATTTATAAATTGACATCACTGTGAAGGCAGGGTGATGAAGCTTATCTGTTGAGGTTATCAAGGACGGCTACTTTTGGACTAGCCTGCCAACCAATTCAGAGACTCCTCGTGCCTTTGTTGTTTGGTTATCGTGGCTTTTCTTTCCCCTCACATTTGTCTACTACTACTTGAGGTTTGTTTCTTTCATCTCCTTAAATTCGCCTTGTGGAGTCCTGTAGCATGTTTGTTAGAGCACTCGCCTCACAAACGAGAGGACCTGGGTTTGATTCCCGTGCAAGGCAAAACATTGTTAGGCAATTGGCAGATCGCTTTTCCAGCAGTAATAATCCCTTCCAAAAATAAATAATAATTTAGTCACTCAATCCACGACTTTTAGTGGGACACTGCTGTGCTCAATTTGCTGCCAGATTTCACCCACAAAATATACAATCAATTCACTTAACAGCATGTTCTGTGAAGCGAATTGAGATGTCTCGAAGACATGATAAGGTGCTATATCAAATGCAAGGATTATTATTATTATTATTCCCATTAACATGCTTTCTTCTAATATTGCTGCAGATTGAGAGCTGTTTTATGTCGATTTAAGCCAATCCACACTGAATAGCGTGAAGGAGAGGACTCTAGAAACTAAAATAAGTATACAGAGTTTTAATGATCAAACTTTCTAATTTGTACCAATCTGTGAGAGAAAGAGACAAGCAGACATTTGGGAAAGAGTTGGAAAGCCATTCTGTGAATTGTACCCAATTGTCAGATTGGTTACCAAGTAATTTAAAGCTGAGTACTTAAATATTTCCAATATGTTCTCTTTTCCATTTTTACTTTTGATTTCAACAGCGACCTAATAGATATCTCAAAAGAAATAATTTGTAGGCGTATGTCTAAAAGGCAGGTAAATGGGACCACATGGATTTCTCTTTCAAAGAACTTTCTCTTTCAGTTATAATCAAGAATTGACTATGTAGGGGATAAAATGCAATAACAGAAGTCCCAGCACTGAACTATACAGAGAGACTTTCTTTTTGATTGAGAAAGAGCATTTCCATCCTTCTTTCAAATAACACATGAGCACTAAGTGTGGTTGGAATTCATTTGTTACTGCAGGAATTCTGATCAATAACCTTTTGCATCAGTGCAAATGTTTTGTATGGTAAAGATTCCACAGCTAGATTCCTCTTTGCAATGAGCTTTACATAGCTCAATGACATTGATTGCCTAATAAGTCCTGCAGTCAGTATTACAGATTCTCTACAACAAAAATCATAAAATCCTAAGTGAAATGTAGCTTTGTTGATAGCTTTTCCACTGCAATTTCATCCTGTCTGGAGAGATTCTCATTATTTGCACTAATTACCTCTTTAACTGCTCACTTTGAGGCCTTTTTGATGAATTCGACTGGACTTTTCCGATTTGTTACATCAATGTTATGAACTACAAGCCTCATGATACTGCTCAATGGACAATTGCAGTTTTCTTTCCCTAATATACCAACGGCCTTCTTACTGGCTATAACCACTGGCATTAAATTTCCCCTGAAGTTACTTGGATATTAAGAGTAGCTTTTATCAATAAGTAAAGAGGTAACTAAAAAGAGATGACTGAAGAAAAAACTAAAGAGAGAAAGAAAAAAAGAAGGAAAGATTCCATTTGATATGTTACCTTATTACATCATTGAAACATCAAAAAATACTTAACAGGATTTATTACAAAGTGTACTGAATGTGTAATTGTAGACAAATTTAATACGAATACATGTATTATATTCAACTTTCAAGAATGATCCCCTTATTGTACCCTCTAATACAGTAACACTGCATGACTGACTTGGATACATTTGTCCTGCAAAACCCAACACCAGGCCTTGAAACCATTTATACTAATTGGAGGCTTTTATAATTCAGATCTAGGGCTATCCAAAGTATTTTAGAATACTTCAATATAAGGTAATAATGCTTGCATTTGATATAGTCATTTATAACATCTACTAGACGTCTCAAAGCGCTTCACAGAACATACTGTAGAGTTAATTGACCATATGTTTTGTGGACAAAACACGGCAGCCAATTGCGCACAGCAGTGTTCCCACAAACAGTCGTGGATTAAGTGACAAAATTATTATTTTTTTGAAGGATTTATACCCCCGGAAAAAATGATCCGTCATTCAACTAACAACTGGGTTCCTACTTACTTCTTACGTACCCCAAAGATCCATCCTTGGCCCCCTCCTCTTTCTGATCTACATGCTCCCTCTTGGGGATGTCATCCGCAGATATGGGGTACACTTTCCACATGTATGCGGACGACACCCAACTCTATTTTTCCACCTCACTTTGCGACCGCCAGTCCCCTGATGTTCTGACAGCCTGCCTGTCAGACCTCAGAGCTGGATGAGTACAAATTTCCTTCAAATTTGGTCACAATTTGAATTGATCAAAGTTTTTGCGTTTCAGCACATAGCCACATTTCTGAGTTCTGGAAACATTACCTCTCCCTGTGGAATAAAATCTATATTTATAATATTGAAACATATTATCATCAACCAAGAGGGGCAAGGGGTTTGCATTATTAATTTGTAGTTGTTATTTGAAATCAACCTGGCTCAGTTAAAAGTACTCTCACCGCAGAGTCAGAAGGTTGTGGCTTCAACCTCACGTTGGGACCTCAAACTCACAATCCAGTTGAAACTCAGTGCTGGAGGAGTGCTGCATTGTACGAGCTGACAAACATTCAGATCAGATGTTAAAGGAAGGTCCTGTCTGCGTGCTCAGGTGGAAGTTAAAGATTACATGCACCTTTCAAAAAGAGAAAGGAGATTCTCCCAGAGCCCTGGCTAACAATACTCTGCAGGTAAAATTGATCAGTCATTGCCTGTTTGAGGGACATTACTGTGCCTCAATTGGGTGCACATTTGCCTATGAAATATATAGTCAAAACACAATACAGTATATCCCGTAACGCATTTGTAGACATCTCAACATGATGAATCGGTGCTATATTATATGCAAGTATCACTAAATGGAAAGATTATCATTAAATAAAAAAATGCATGTCATTGGGATGAGTATCAAGACCTTTGACTGCACTTTTGGTCATCTTTCCCCTCCCCGTTCCCAGCTTGGATGCCAAGTCAATTTTGTTAAGCTCCTCAGGACATCCTCCTGACATGAAAGGCGCTGTAGAAATGTAAATTTGTATTTGTATTCCACTTTAATCACAGTCCTACCTGGACTAATTGAGAACATCTGCATGAACTCATCACATTATGTAACCATTTTTTCACACCAACAACCAACTGCATGAACAATGTCACTGTTGTAATGTTTTCATGATTTCCTTGCGTTTAACTACTTTGTTCTCCAATTTATGCTCAATGACCTAGTGCTAAGTATTCCATCTCCATTAGAACTATTAAACTTGAACACTGACAATATTTCTCAAAAGGAAATGACAGTACCTCATAAATCTGTGGTTTTACTCATCATGAAACAATGTTTTACACTTTGTCGAAAGTTAGCATGCCCTTCATTTTGTGGGCTATGGATAGTGAAATGGTTAGAGTTAATTCTACAGTTAATTTAAAAGTTGCACAGTATAATATTGTATCGAAACATTTTAAGTGTCAAACCTATGTGCATTCACATCAATCGGACAGGCTTTCAGCCATTCTGACCCCACTCTATGGAACTCCATCCCGAAGTCCCTACGCTTTGTACACTCCTTTATTTTTGTACGTTTGCACTCTCCTCTATTAATGCACATCTCAAAATGTACCTCTTTCAACGTACTTTCAGACATTTTTCCTTTCCCCAGCCCCAGCTCAAGTGCCCATCCAGCACTCTGAATGTGCTTTGGGAAATCCTCCATATTTATATAGTGAAAGCTGTTATAGAAATGTAAATTGGAATGTATTGAATTGCTATTTTTGTCATTTTCGGTCTTTCTTCAATCTTATTTTTTTATTTGGTTAAATAGTATTAGTGTCTTGGTACCAGTACACAATGCTTTCTAGTGCAAGATTAGAAACTTTGCTGTTAGTAATCAAAAACACTAGGACATTAGAGAAAACAAACAAGTGTATGTTATGAACTTTTAGGTTTTGCTTAATTTTAATTAATTTTGATTTAAATTAATCTGTGAAACCATCACCACCAGAGAAAATAAGGGGGAAGGAGAATTTTGCAAATTGTTGAATTCAGTTTTAACGTTCTGAGGAACGTACAGAAACTGGTGTAAAAATTAAAGACCATAGTTAAGACTTTGACAAATTCTGAATGCTCTTCTTAAATGTTCTGTTAATAGAGTAAATCTAGACAAAGGTGGAATTTTTACCCAGGTTGAAAATCCCACAACAGCACATTTGTACCTGAAATTTCCCCCTCCCCTCATGTGGGCAAACATTCTGTTATGGAACCACGTTGTGCATGCACAACAAACACACATCAAGAGTGTAACTCTCAGGGTAGCACTAAGCAGAGGTTCCCTCTGCTTGAGCTCTCAGTTGCCTTGGATCACGAAAGCAGAGATTCACGTCACACTGGTTCAAAGAAACTGCTGCAAAGCTCCAGCAGTTTTTGACGATTTGATAAAGCCAGCTCACTCAACAGGTAGGTGATTGTCAGCCTCCTTGTGCAAGAACCCAACTGAGGCGTAAACTGCAGGGGATGCATTGAGTTTAGATCATCAAGACCTGAACTGAAAGCATTCTCCATGGGGCCAAGTATAAAGGCATGGTACAAGAGTACATGTTTCAAATCAGTTTATGCTTTCAGTAAAAATTGTGTTTTATCAGATCACACAACAAATACTTATTAACCAAATTAATTTAGGCACTAAACAGATATTTCACAGCTAATCTGATACGCATGTGCTATTGTAAGGAATGAATTCATGTTTGAGAAGGACAGCAAAGTGCAGTACTTCAGACTTTCAATAATAATAATAATAAATCTTGCATTTGATACAGCGCTTTTCACGTTGTTTCAAAGCACTTTACAGATTATATGTAAATAATAATAATAATCCTTGCATTTGATATAGCGCTTTTCACGTCTTCTAGACATCCTAAAGCGCTTCACAGAATATACTGTAAAGTGAATTGACTGCATATTTGTGGACGAAACGTATTAGCCAATTGCACACAGCAGTGTCCCACAAACAGTAGTGGATTGAGTGACCAAATTATTATTAATTTTGGGGGCATTATTATCCCCGGAAGAGCAGTCCGCAATCGACTAACAACCGGGTTCCTACTTACAAATAAACAAATAACAGGCAATTCTGTCAACTAATTCCAATTATCCAAATTCACATTAGGCAGACGACATTAATGAACTTCAGAGCCCCTCTTATTAAGAACATGTCTACTCAGTAATCTATCTAGTATTCAAAAACAAACATGATTAAAGTTGTGTGCTGAATCCAATGGCACAGGATTTTATCTTACAAATATCCAGAAATAGGAAGCATCCTTCAATCAATATAAGAGGATGGCAAAGGTCCCCTCATGGGGCAGAGGCCTGGAATAGTCAGGTCAAAGGCTATGCAAAGTGTACCCGAATAATCATAATTTATTTATTAATTTATGAATGAATTTAATTACATCTCTTCCCAAAAATTCACAATTGCCACACGTTGACTTACATTTGCTATATACAAAATATATATTTCCTAGTCTGATTAGTAGATTAGTCAGTCCAAACGGCAGTCTCTGGGGTCAAGCACACATTGATTGCTAAACACTGTAATTTTACAACCATAGGATTACCACCATTTTATTAGCTATTATCACAAAGATCCCCTTCTTTGCTTATCTTTTTCTGCTTTAAACCTCTCTCTCCACTCAACAATATTAATGGATCTTTATCATGGAATTTTTATGAGAGAATTTAAATAAATACATGTGAGATAATTCTGACTCAACGAGACTACCCATACCCCTCACTGACTCAGTGCTTCTAAGATTATTTCCATGCTTCTACAAGTTATCAGAGGTCTTACGTCAATTCCTTTACACCTTTGAAACTTCCTCTCTCCTAACAACATGTGTTTTCTTCAGGCCATCTTCTCCCACCCCCCAACTGTGTTCGGAAATGTGCATCCTGTGCACCCTAACACTATATCTATATTGTACTTCCCATCACCACTTGCAGAGGGAGACACAGAAAGCCATATAATGGTACAGTTAAACTAGTATTCTCATTGCCAGTGAAAGTAATCTGTTCCAAGATTTCAGGCCACCTTATCTCAACAAAGCATATTGTAGCCACCAAAACAAAGTTGACAGAGGAAACCATTATCAAAACGTAGAAAAGTAGGACCAGCATCAGCTATAGACTAGAGAAAAATGTTCAGTTCACTAAGGAATACATTTCAAATGCACATTGAGAAGCTGGAAGACAGCAAAGGGAAATATTGTCAAACCAGACAGTGTATAGGCATGTTGAATGTAAAGTCAGCGACATATTGCAGAAGATTGCTGTTGCTATTCTTTCAATGAACCACAAAACAATAATTGATAGATGATATAATTCATAGAATATAAGCACCTCTAATGGGCATTTCACGATTTTCTCATTGACATCTCAGTCTGCAAGTTTCAGAAGATTTAAATTGCATTATATCCTGCAGCATGTGGGGGTGATAATTATACTAATCCTTACACAGGCCTCCGAGACGCTATTTTGTAGGCGATCGATTTGGGAGAACAGCACTGGCCTTGGTTCTAATACTCTGCATGGCCGGGTAGCCTGCTGACACTTTCTCTAGGTTTATGTATGAAGAATCATAGTTATTAATGCAAAGGTTGCAGGATCAGTTGAGAAATCGGCTTCAAAAGCATCAACTGCTTCTGAGTTGTTTCTCTTAAGCAACACGATTCTTTCCAACATTAGACTGAATCCAAATGAATCAATGCCTCAGAAATATTTCCTTTCAATAAGTAATCCCATTAGCCTGCGTGTGCTCTGATTTCTGTTTTTTTTCTTGTTTTGAAAATTCTCTGCCCTGATTTTCCCTGAAAATATGATAGTGAATAATAATCCTTAACTGCCACTGATTGAGGCAAAATATATCAGAAATGTAACGCAAAATAAATTGGGGTCTCTAAAAAATTTCTGAAAAAGCAGACTTTGAAAAATCAAAATGCTTTGCAAATTGGGTGCCACAATACCCTTCAATGGTAATCTGAGGACATCTGTGGTTACTTGTAATGAATCATTCAGCTTGATAGCAATGAATCGTTATTCAGTGCTCAGTACATATTCTAATCGTGCTATTTCAAAGCTATTAATCTGTTAACATTTAGAACTGATGCAGCTTTAGCTGAAAGCTGCAACTGATGAGTAATGTATCGGGGCAGCTCAGAGAAGCCAGATCACATTTTTCAACTCCAAGGTATCATTGCAAATCCAGGTGTGACTTGTTTTTAGTCACAGATTAGTCCTGTGATATGATCTTACCTGACTACTACTTTTACCTTGTTTGATCATAGGGCAAGAATGGATTTAAGAACATAAGCAGGTAAAAAATGGGGGAAATAACACAACTCCTACAAAAATACACAGTCATTACATTATACTGTGAATCCTGGGAAGCACTTTGTGCATTCTAGTGATGTGAAAGGTGCTGTACCAAATGTCACGATTATTAAGCAGAAATACAATGGGGAAGGACACTAAGAGAATTGGAATGGGGGAAGAACATAAGGAGCCATGGAATTAGAAAGAACATTCATAAACCCATCAAGCTATCTTAGTTTTGTATCATTCAAACTATTCTATTGAGGTCTCTACCCAACTACTTGTGGTGGGAAATTCTGAATAAATATTCCTGGATACCCATTCTCTGAAACCCAAATATAAAGCGGGCAAAACATTAGATTAATCCATCAGTCATTTTCAAACCGGTGGTAACAGCAGAGATAGAGAGAGATACGAAGATGCAGAGAGAGAGAGAGAGAGAGACACACCCACACACACAGACAAAGAGAGACAGATACAGGGACACAGACAGAGAGAGATACAGAGACACACGTAGACAGACAGATAAAGAAACACGTCCAGACAGAAAGAGAGACAAACACAGAGACACACATGGATACAGAGTGAGACACAGAAACAGATAAACATCGCTGGCTCTGTTGCTTTAAAATTTGTTTACATTTTTACATTGCCTATTCAAAGTTTGCATTGTAACTAAAATATAGTGAAATTAAGCAATAGAGTTACAACAACAACAACAAGATTACATTTGTATAGTGCCTTTCATGTCGGGAGGACATCCCAATTACACAATTTAAAACAAAGCATTTTTACATGATTCTTATGGGTTATGTTTCTGGAAGGGAAACACAAAAGTATTGCTTATGTGACCCCTGGACGTTTCTCAAATCTGGCATCTGGCCCTAAGCAGCCAAAAGGTTGGACCACTCTGATTTATACCATTCTCAAGCAGATCAGATGTGAAGTAATTGATTGACAGCATGGACTACATTTCTCTCTCACTAAACAAGGTATATGGGAGTCCGTTCCTCATATATTCAGTGAGAGAGAAGAAAATGTTTTTCATCATTGCAGTAGCTTGAGGCTGGTTCATTGTGAACTCATGCCCTCCAGTTCTTTTCTCACAGTAAGTCAAATAAGCATTCTCATACCTCCAACACCTTACAACAATTCACACAGTAGATTGGAGATGCACCAACTCGCTCGCCCTTGCCCTCCAATTTTGAAAGGCCTTGAAGGAATTGCAGTAAAACCCTGCACCACTTTATACACATGTCAGAAGGAATGTTGCAAACACAATTGTCCTTGATGGATTATTCACTAGGTTGATGGGGTAAGCTCTCAACTCGAAGCCTTGGTGGAATACCTGATACAGTGAGTCTGACAATTCATGATTTTTGCAATTTTCCCAGACTTGGCTCACCAACAACCTCACCCCACCCCTTCCCAACCCACCTTGCAACTGCAGCAGAGAGTGGAAGAGTTATAAAGGCCACCTCCTACACATTTTGAACATTAACATAAGGTTTGCATTATTTAATTCCCTAGATATGTGACTTTCACTGTAAATGAGATTGTGCACTATCCTCCTCCTCTTCAACTGCACATTTGCCTACCTTCCTATTCCTACCCTCCAAGCCTTCTACCTCCACCTCCCCGCCCCCGCACCGATCCAAACCCCCGGTTGGTCCAAATCCCTGACTGTCCAGCATCCCAAGACTGCCCTTGGGATGTCCTCCTGACACGAAAGCCGTTTTACACATGTAATTGTTGTTGTTGCATTTGCGACTATCTGAGGCTGAAATATAGAATTGCATTGCATGTGCAAGGCAGGAATTTCTGAGAGGTTTGGGGAGGATAAATAACTGGAAGAGTCAATCTGGTTTGGACTGAGAAGCTCATTTCTGCCTTACATTGATAAAGATGGAAACGCAAGTGAAAAGATGCTGCAACCATCCTGCAACAATTATAGTAAACAACTTGTGCAACCTTGCTCTGAGCTACTGTTATGTGATGGGATTTTGCCTGTTTGTGACTCTCCAAACAGGAGACTGGAGGAAGCTTTTATAAATACTGCCACGGATGTAATATATATAGCTATAGATATGCATGTACTGCTGTTAATATTGCTATCAATAGAAAGGGCATCATGGTATGCCTCAAGCTGACCAACCTTGTCTCAGTCAGACAGCAATGAAAATAACAGCTGGATTGCAAATGTTTGCAGAAACAATGGAGTAAGAAGAGTTAAAAGCATTACTACCTTTATTAGGTGTCAGCATGGCTCAGTCAGTACCACTCTTGCCTCTGAGTCAGAAGGATAATAATAACAATAATCATCCTTGCATATGATATAGCGCTTTTTACGTCTTCTGGACATCTCAAAGGATGTAGTTCAGGCTGGCATTCCAACTAGCTCACTCGCATTAGCAGCAGATGCATCAAATAAAGGCAATATAAATTTAATCCTCTGCTTTAATAAACACAAGGGAACGTGTATGTCTACCATAGATTTCTTTGAAGATGCAGGTCAGAGGAAATCGGAAACAACTTGAGAGGTTGTCTCCAAGTAGCAGTCTGATGGATCATTGTTACATATGGCTCAGACAATACATCTGTCAAAATGGAAAATACAAGTCTGTTTACATGCAACGAGTCTTCGCATTTACAAGTCTGTTTATAACGCAAGTTGTTGTTGTGCCAAGACATATCAAAGCTCACATAGTACACAATAGAGTGAAATATGGTTTGAAGATACTCTAAAACAATGTACAACAACAAATTACATTTGTATAGTGCCATTCACATCAGGAGGATGTACCAAGGTGCTGGATGGTTAGGTATCCACACCTGAGCTGGTGGTTAGGATCAGGAAGAGTGAAGTGCGACAAGGGTAGGGGTAGGAGGATGATCAAAGGCACGGTCGAAGAGGAGGGTCTTCAAACGGGTATTGATGGTGGCAAGGGAGGCGGCGAGGCGGAGGGACTGTTGAATGGACTTCCAGAAAGTGGGGATAGAGAGGTTGAATGCCCACCTGCCAATGGTGGGGCAGGCAAGGCGAGGGACGTGAAGCAGGATGGAGCCAGCTGAGCTGAGGGAGCGGACAGGTCGGTAGGGGATAAGGAGGTCACAGAGGTAAGGAGGAAAAAGGCCATGCAGGGCTTTGAAGGTGAGGACCAGGATCTTGAACTGTATCCTCTGAGTGATCAGAAGCCAGTGTAATCGGGTGAGGATGGGGTGATAGAATACCTGCACTGAACACCTGCTCATAATGGGTGATTACAATCTCCATTTTTTCACATCACATTTTTTCTCACATTGGCGTCACAACCCCATGCACCAGGGTCCCAACCAGTGAGAGGGAGACATCAGGGCGTGCTCACCGGGTAACTCAGGAGCGCATCCAAAACTGTAAAATTAACATTTGTGTAACCATGAAAATGTACAGGACACTCGAGATGTAAACAACGAACGTACCGAAAACTTATGTATGTCTACCTGCCTCCCATTATAAAGGGTGGGGTGGCAGGGAGTGAGGTAAAGGTTCACCGTCCTGTAAAAGAATGGCAGAGCTGGGACTAACCCTCCCGTGTAACTGCTCCCTGTAGAAAGACGGAACAGAATCCCGGCAAGGATGCCGCAGTGACAAGGGTGTGATTGGTTGGGTATACAGTGTATGTGTACGGGTGTGTGTTTGGATAAACATGTGCCCATATGGTGCACATCAGGGAGCCATCCGAAAGCGGCAAATGCGCCTTATCAAGGTGTGTGCGGGCACGCACATGGATGTAGTGCGGACAGGGTTGAGTCCTGACTATCTTAAAGGGAACGTCCAAAGAAATGTGTGCACATCCTGTGTGCTGTGAACCTGTCTGGACTCCCCACTAAGAGGAGAGGGATAGGGAGGAGGTACAATACCCCATTTGTCACTGTGCTCTGCAAAAGGCGAAAGGCGGCAGAACCCCGAGGCAGGAAAGTCTTGGTCCTCCCACTGCAAGAGGCCGGGTCTGCTGTATGCTACAATGAGATAATAACACGTTGCATCTTTTTTTCTGTAATGGGTTTGATACTATCAAACCTGCAAGCGTAAATATATATCAACAAATAAATATATCTTTTGTTTAAAAAAAAGCCAGAAGGCACTTCCAAGTAGTGTGAGTCCACAAGAGACACACAATGTCAGCGAAACTGCAAAGCTGCCCTGCATTTGCTATGGCCCTGTCTCTGCATTATAATGTTGCCTCTTCACAGTCAGGCTCAAAAATTGTTGCAGCCATTTCTCCATTGACTTATTCAGCAACAAAACAGAAAATAAATATACATTTTCAAAAGCTCAAGAATACTGGACAAAGGAACAAAACCAAGACAGATATTAAACTTGATTATAATTGTTTGTGATAGTTTGGTTGTTAATGATGTTAAGATTCCTCATTTCTTCAAATCTAGGAAACCTAAGGACTGTTGTTTCCTTATTAAAAAAACAAATCTGTCAGTTTGAGGGAAAGGAAAAAAAAAATCTCCCTTAAAATTTCTGGAATCGCATGTCCTAAAGCAATTGTTCAATAGGAATGGATACGGTTTACATGGTTACAAAGAACCGAAATAACTGTCTGATAAATCCCTCCATGTGCCCCAGGTTCCAGGAAAGGGCAGTAAATATGTATCTTGCCTCAGGCAGAATGACTTTCACATTAACAGCACAGGTTAAGACCCATGACTATCATTCTCAATTGAAATGGTCAAAAATATATTCCTGTTTAAAACCAAGTCCAATAGTTTTCTCTGCATGAATCAAATTTGGCCTATTCAATATGGGAGGCTAAATTGGGAGACTGGTAAAAGGATTTGTACAGTCAAAAACAAATTCTGGTGGCCAACACTCAGCAACTCTGAAGCTCATCTCAGCCTTCCGAGAAGTTGGTTTCCAAGCAAATCTGGCAATTTACTGGTTCACAAGAGACTAAATAATTCCACAACACTATGATTCCCCTAACATCACCACCTTCCCACCCATTACAGCATTCCTACTCAGCTTGTACAGGCATATAATAATCTTTGTATTTGATACAGCGCCTTATCACATCTTTGAGAGGTCTCAAAGCATTTCACAGAATATATTGTAAAGTGAATTGACTGTATATGTTGTGGGCGAAACTCAGCAGCCAATTGCACACAGCAGAGTCATACAAATAGTCGTGGAGTGAGTGACCAATTTTTTTATTTATTATCATTTTTTCTGAAGGAATTTTTACCCCCGGAAAAGCAATCCAACACTCAACTAACAACTGCGTTCCTACTTACTTAATGCTAGGCAAACAGAGGTGTCGAACCCAGGTCTCTCGCTTGCACAGTGAATGTTCTAACCACTGAACACAGGACTCCACATTATTCACATATGGGATGGGGTGGGGAGGTAAGAGGCCACATGGTTGACCAATCTGAACTTCTCGTGGAATGGGCATTAGAGAACTTAATCAGAGGTGAAAGGTGCCTGTAGCAAATAGTTTTCTGAGGTTTTGGAACAAAATTTCCTTTGGTTGAAAAGGATGTCGTCTTTCAATTTGAACCATGTGGTAATAAACAATGAACTAATAGAATAGCGGCACAGGCTTGATGGGCCTTTCGCTTTATGAGGTCTCTATCGCACAGAATTCTATAAAGTTCAACTCAAGAATTAACAGTCTTATTAAAGCTTCTGAGAAATGCTCTTGCAGAAGAATCATTACATCATTATATGTAAGAGGAATTATTTTACTGTGTTCAACTGAACTCCAGATACAAAAGTGAATTATAAACCTGCTGGCATTCTGAGTCAGGTTTTCAAGTAAATATTATTGAGCAACTGAGGAAGATTATTGATGTCAATTCAAGCACAAACAAGCCACTATGTCTGATGACTCAAAATAATATTTCCTTCAAGGTGTGTAGTACAGAAAGACATTTATCTCACATTGAAAGAAATTGTTTATGAAGAAATTGGACTTGTTGAGGTTTTCCCTTCTTCTTATATTTTTTCAATAACCTGAACTGACACATCATTGTAAGATAAAAATTAAATGAGAGGATAATAATATCACAGCTATAAGCAGAATACAATCCCATTCTATATATAGAGCTCCAGATTCAGAAACCATTGGCCCGAGTCTAAAGAGTAACGCAAAAACGTATTTGATTTAACAGCTAAAGCTAAAGGCTGTTACCAATCCGATTGCATTGAAGGATCTTAACTAAGCCAAGTGGAGAAAAATACTCTGATTGATTGTCATTGTAAAATAACAAACTACAGAACAGGGTTAAAAATATAGATCCGGGGGAAATCCTGCAACATTTCATAACTATCACCAGATTTGATGTATTGTGGGAGATGGCTAAAAAATTGAGTTTCCATTGTTAAACGCTGAACGGCCATCAGTATCATTGAAACAGAAATACCACAAGACAGAAAAAACATTGAGAGGTGCTCAATTCAATTTTACTATTTTGTACCAGTTTTCTAATACTTCTATAGAAAGTACAATATTCCATTCCAATACACAGGAATTTCCATGTGTAGGTGGAATGCAAGGAACTTTCAGTTTGGTTTGGATACTCTTAAATACATTGATAAGTTTCCATGTGTGTCAGACCAGCTGACACCAAAAAATATAGATGTCTGAAATGCTATATTCATAACAGGAAATCACAATTATAAAAAATCCATCTCACAATGACCAATGGGAAGTTTGCTCCACTTTCAGACCAGAATTCCTACAAGTCAGTCCCAGGAATCATTATTTGAAGCTTCTCATTATAAATAATGTGTTTGTGCCCTCCTAGTATTAGGAACAGCTACTTCTAAATCTGGCATAACATATAACATAACGCAGGTCAGATGCAGAGTCCAGATTCATTCATTACCTCAACACTGTTATTTTTTTTCCAATTTGATGCAATGCTTCATCCCCCTTGTGGGTGAGACTGACAATTCAATGTTGAAATGACGGGAATATTTTATATGTGAGCCTATATTCATAAGGAACTGGCGCCAAGCATATAGCTACTAAAAAGATTAGAGTTTGAATCATCAGTGTGGGTTGTTTTGTTTTTACCCAGATGTCTGCTCACCTCCAGTACCAAATTTATCTTATAATAATAATAATAATGATTTACTGTCAACTGCAGCAACTCTATAATTTTGAAGGCAAAGACAGATTAAAGGGGATTATTTAATCAAATTGACTATTGTAATACAAACTAAATACAGTGCCTATGATCAACTTTTAAAGAAATAAAAAATCCAGATGGTGGCATTTATATGCAAGGCTCCAACTCTCCACAACTACAATTAGTCTACCATTGTAGTGAAGTGCATTGTACAAGGAGTCAGCTCCAGGACTCCAGCATAACATCTTGTATAATTGTAAGTGGACGGTCCTTTCACTAAGAAGGGTTAAATAAAGTGTCATTGGTTTTGGAGTACAATGTAAATTGGGTGTGTTCTTGTAAATTATTATCAAAAGAGAGGTTCAGATGAAGAAAGCTCTTTCATCCATTTGAACTCACTTTTCCAGAAGACTAAGTCTTCCAAATTTCCATTACAGCATCAAGTCATCTCTTATATGAGAAGAGTGTGCTGGTCTGAACCACACTGGTAAAATACCTTGTTCCAGCTTTTGATTACCCTGAGTAATAAAAATGTATCTTTGCCTCCATTCTAACATTGTTCTACATCAACGGGACCTCCACACTCTTGTCCTGCTGCCTTAGATCATTTAAAAGTATTATGCTGGGTTTATTGTCCCCATCCTAATTAACATGCTACACAAACTCTTATGGAGTTCCAGATTCTAATGTTGATCTGTGAAGGACGTGCAAGACGTTTCAAGATAGAACTCTGATCGAGCTTTTACCCATTTTGCACCTTCCCATGCTCTTTTGGCCCCCACCCCATGCTCTTTGTCTATCACCCCCAGCTTGGGCGTCCAGTCATTCAAGTACTTTGAGACATCTTCCACATGTAAAAGGTGCTATATAAATGTATTATAATGTAAAGGTTTTATTGAAGTTCATATTGGTGACTGTTGTCAGGATGCATGATTTGTACAGACAAGGGACCAGCTATTGAATGTGAACCACTCCAACAAATTCAGGAATATGAGCCTTACCTGGCTTTGATCTGCTGTAACCTTACTACAACTCAGCACAATCGGGTGAAAGCTCAGTGGTAAATCTCAGTTTTGTTCTGTTGTGAGTTGTGTTGTTCTTAATACTCAATGGAGTCACAGTGCAGCGGAGCTTTAGTCTATAAATCAAGATCCTAGGGGCATGATCTTTCACACAGCAGTCCTAACCTTATTATTTGAACTGGCAAAGACATTTTTAGCAGTGGGGACTCTCATACAGTTGTCAAGACAGTTTAATAAATACAATATGACCAGCAGTGCGGGTAAAATGCAGTCAGGAGAGACAATAATTGAATACTTAAACAAGCAGGCAGTGGTGATGAGAATACACCAGTGTGGAATATGCTGCATTTTTCTGAATACAGAGACTTAGTTATTGATGTCATTGGGAATGCCTGGAATACAGAGCAGAAGCATCTCAGTTACAGCAGAACTAAACCACAGGGAGGAGAAAAATACCTGACCAATACAATAATTTTTGCATATAACTCAACACAATCCCACATTAACCACTTCTAGAACCAAAATGTAACCATTTTGCAAAGTGTAAATGAGCAAAGAATATATATATATTTTAAAAATCTTTTGTAGACGCATATTCTCTGTTCCTCAGCAACAATATAAGGTTTGGGGATAAATAAAAAATAATGAGATTAAATGGAGACTTCTCTCAGACAGACAGCAACACATGATGAGCTGAACAGTGTCCTTTTAAATTTCTATGGTTCTATGATTGTATTAGAAATGAAGGCTTTCTTGCACAAACATTCAATCTCATAATTAAGCAAAGACGTAGTTTTATTCAGAATGTCCAAGATCCAGAGTACGTAGATGACTGAAAGTGCAGTCAAATAGATACATTTTGAGACATGTCTTAATTAAAAAGATAAATTAATAGAATGGAAATCACATTTTCATATTTTTGAAAAAAATGCTGCAGTTCTCCTCAAAAACTGCTCAACAAATCAGATGCATTTGATTTGGAGAAGACATAGCAGCCAATAGTTATTGTAGTTTTAGAAATAGCTTTGTTTTGACGGACACCAACTCTCAACATTTATTTTTCATTTTCTTAACAGATTATAATACCTACAACAACATCAACAAGAACTTGCATTTATGCAACACCTTTCATGTGGGGTAGCATCTCGGAATGCTCAACACTGGTGGAAAATGATGCCGAGATAGGGAGAGTGGAAGGAGGTGACCGTAAGCAGTCAAAGAAGAAGGTCTTCAGGAGTGCTCTGAAGATGGACAAAGAAGGAGCAAGATGGAGGGATTGAGGAAGGGGATGAGGGACATGCAGTAAACCAGAACTAGCTGAGCGAAGGGGCTGGGTAAAGGAGTGGGGTGTTAGTAGGTCAGAGACGTAGGGAGGTCCCTTGGCATGAATTGATTTTTACGCGAGTGTGAGGATCTTGAAATTGATCCTTTCTGCAATAGGGACTTAATAGAGCCTGTCTGTATTGAAGTTGGAGTGAAAAGAGAGCTCATAGCTTTAGACAAGTCAATGTGAAATTATAAACAAAAACCTCATTTTTCTAGTACTCCTCACACACAAAAGCAATAGGTGAAAATTGGTTCCAGCTCATGCTAATATAGATTTAACAAAATTGCTGTAATATATCCTTTATATCTTTTTGCACCACAGAGACCTGGAATGTTATGCTGCCATTTACAAATCCCAGTTTGCTTGTTCTTGCATAGAATTTTGTGTGGTATTTTCACTGGCATTAAATAGGCAGAACATCCCTGTGAATGAAAGGTTAAGCAAGCAAGACTCTCGCCTCTAAATTAAAAGGTTGTAGGGTCAAGCCTCACATCAGAATATTGACAAACAATCCAGGCAAACACTCCAATGCGGTGCTGGTAGTGAGTTGTGTTGTTGGAGGTGCCATCCTGTGGATGAGGGATTAAACCAATGTCCCGTCTGTACCTGTTCAAGTGTATATTAAGAATCCTAAAGCACAATTTGAAAACAGGGAGTTTCTTCTGTGTCCTCGCCAACAATCCCGCAAAACAAAACTGGTCATTCATTTCACGGCTGTGGGACAGGTGCTGCATTCACTTATTCATACATAGTTATTACACTTCAGTGGAAGTCTATGAACCACATCGAGACATCTTCAAGACATGTTTGTATCAGATCCAAGTATTATTATATTAGTATTATCATTATAAGAAAAAAAGCTTTGGATTTATGACACACAGCTTGATAAAAAGGCAAATTTGGGATCATCTACACTCAACCTGAGACAATTTATTTGTATGGTTGCCTTAATCTAAAATATGTGGTGGGACTTCACAGGAACAAAGAAAAATAAACATTTTAAACTTATTTTTGAAGAATAAACAGTCTCATTTAGATAGATTTATATAGACTATATCATTGGCAAATTAGGAGAATAAATTAAAATGAAACTAATGAGAACAGATTAAGAGAAGACATGAGGTTTAGCAAATCGATCAGATCTTTAAAAAATGGGACACCCAGGGAGGTTTCAATTTTCCCTGTATCTAACACAGACTTAGGGTTAAGCCACCATCAGTTCTGATATGCAATTTGTAGCTGTTTAGTTACACCGTGGTCACTTTTCAGATGGTATTGATCAATTGATCAGAATAAATCAGAATCAGTTTACTTATTCAGTTCGCTGATTAATGTTCCCCGCTCATTGCAATAGATCATCCAATGTCATAGAGCAAATATGTTAACATTAGGATTGAAGGTAAGATAGATGGGTCTGTCTTTAATCATTACTACAGTTATGAATGTGGAAATCCAAAGAACTCTCTTTAGAACCATAAAGAAAGAGGAAAGAGAGACTAGAGATTAAGACCCATGCCCGTTAATCTAGTGCACACTTTACCTATGATTGTTATGGGAATGTGATCTTTTTCTATGCGATGAGAGAGTTAGTCAAAATATTGCATTATCAAGGAAAAACAAGTCTTCAGCTACTGCTACAAGCAGAAACATCCCAAGGGCCATTGACTATTCTCATAGCTAATCAAAAAGACATAAGTTACAATTTCACAGCTGTCTGCATTTCTTTACACTTTTTACTCTTTTGTTCATACAGTCAGCTAACACATCTGCAGTACTCTGTGCACTTTACATTTCTACTGGAATGTGCTGCCAGCAGTTTCCACTTAGGTTGCGAAATTAAGACAATAACTCTTTCTCTTACCATTTCACTTGACAAGTCTGTTCTCTTTACCATTAAAAACAGACTAAATTCACTTGCTCCTATATTATCATATAATATTTCTCCAGCTAGCCATCTCGTTTTTCTTGTAAATGGTACCGACTGAAGAAGTTATCAAGTTAATAAAGCAAAACAACTAAATAACAGTTATTAAGTACATGTAAACAACTAAATAACAGTTATTAAGTACATGTGTGTCTTTGCCCTGAAACCAGGAAAAAAAAACTTCAGGATTATGCACCTTCATCATAACGAGAGATTTGTTTTTGGTGTTATTTTTCTTCTTGTGGCCCAATACAAAGATGTAAAATTCATAGAAATGACAGCACGTAAGGAGGCCATTTAAACTGCAAAGTTTAAGATGTTGCTGGCTCTTCCATTGGACATACCTACTCTAATCCCAATTCTCTGCATGACAGTTTCCCTCCCCCCTTCAAATATTTATCCAATTTCCTTTTAAGTTTTATAGCCTTAAATTTAATTATGGCAAAATGTTCCGTGTTGTAATAATCTGTGGTGTGAAAGATTTCTTCTAAACTCCTCAATTTAATAGAAATGTAGTGACAATCTTGATTTTATGATTCATTATTTTATGGTTTCACTTGCCAGAAGGAATTATCATTCATTATTTACACTTGCAGAACCTTCCATTTTCAGTCCAATTTGCTTAAATTTCAATTTGTGCCACATAAATGTGATCTAAATTCATTATAATGCAGTGCCCCATTTTTGTACACTATATGTTCATCCTAAACCAAGGCAAGGCGGTCAGTTTCAGTTAGTCAGATGAGCAAACTAAGAAGCATCGAGTGGGACTGGAAATATGCTGCGTGCCCAAACATGATTTAAATGCATTTGCTTTTAGATCCATATAAAACTCCAGACAGGCTGCAGGAGAGAGATTATTAGTTTACATCTTATTGGCAGCATACCTTAATGGAAAATTATGTTTTGCAAAAATCTAGTTTTTCAATTTGAACTGTAAATAAAGAATTACAGTATTGACTTCCATTATATGACTTAATCGCACAAATCCCTTTCCTCACTGGACATCTTATAGCAAAGCAAATACTTACAGGTCCCTCCACAGTAAAATATTGCCCTCCCCTTCCTGAATTCCTCGCTCAGCTGCTACCTTTTCCTCTCGATGTTTGAAGCTACTTCCAGTAATTGGAAAAATCTGTGGCAGTCAGGAGAATCTTCTCTTCAGCTCACTGCAAAATTGCCAAGCTATTGAACTGAGGGCGGCATTAGAACACAGCTCAAATCTATAAGAGTACAACCACTGAAGGACAGATGACAAATTCCTGTTCTAATTCTGGTAATTCCTCTCTAATCCTTTCTTGATCACCTTAGCGAAATAAATCCTATGCAAGGATAACCTGTTATAAACGATTTTCCTGAATAAAATGCCATTTGTGTTCAATGGCACATGTAGATTTGCATTGGAAAGTGAGAGTGAGAGAGAGAGAAAGAGAGAGAGAAAGAAATAAAATGAGAATTAGAATTCTAAAAAAGATAATTGGTTGCACAGTCTGCAAGGAAAGCAGCAACAGAAAAAATAAATAACAGTGATAACATATGGTGTTAAAAGAAACTCGAGTCACAGGTTAATACAAAGTCTGCAGTTAACATGAAAGATAACTGACTCAACTATAATTTTGCATCTTTAATGATTCTCATAAAAGGTATTCTTCATGAAGATTTATTCCATTTAGGAAGTTTGCTTGATTAAGATTTTTCAAAGGCTGTATCTTTATTCCCCCATGTCCACCTACAGTGCAGCTGACTCCACAGTTAAATACATGAACCTATTCGCACAGAACTGTACATTCAAGAATTTCAGATGGAGACATAAATCTGCTTGCTATAGCAAATTATTTTGTTTATACTGTATGTACACCTGTATCATGCTTGGCGTCCCTGCCCAGTTAGGAACAAGATGTTCGTGTTTGTAATTTTGAGTTTGATTTGGGGCACTATTATTGTGGAATAACTGGTGTGGGATCACTGCAGTTCCAGAAGCAAAGCAGCCTTCAATAATTTACAGTATCTGAATAAACGTGGGTGTTGGGTCATCTTATAATAGTACAATTTGTGCTTCATTACATTTTACTTCTAACTTGCTCTATTTTGGGTGCCTAAGAATGTTTCAGTTGAATTTAGTTTTTTTTGTCTTTTCTGCAGAATTTCATTGTGATTGTGGACACAATTTTATGTTCCCTTCAGTGGCTCTTCCAATAGTGCTCCACCTTATTCATCAGTTTTCCATGCAGGTTGCGGTTGTTTTTGTCTGTGTCAGCCTGGCTCAGCGGTCGCACTCTCACCTCTGAGTCAGAAGGCTGTGGGTTTAAAAGTCCCACGTTGGGACTTGGAACAGTATAGTCTAAGCTGATACTTGAATGCAGCACTGGGTGTGTTTTGCATTGATGAAGATGCTGTCCTTCAGATGTTAAACCAAGGTCCATCTTCCTGTTAAAGATCTCATACCACTAATCGAAAAGAGAAGGGAGTTCTTCCAGTGTACTGCCCAACAAGTTCCCCAAATAAAATTGGTCACTCATTCCATGGCTGCTTGTGGGCCATTGGCTGCCATATTTTGCCCACAAAATACACAGTTACTTTACAGTATATTCTGCAATGTGCTTTGAGACGTCTCGAAGACATGATGAAGCGCTGTATCAAATGCAAGTATTACTATTATTGCTGTGTCCAATTGGCTGCCATGTTTTCACCCACAGAATACACAATCAAGCCACTTTGCAGTATATCCTGTGAAGCAATTTGGGATGAATTGACAACAACAACAGCAAAATTACATTTGTGTAGCACCTTTCATGTCGGGAGGACGTCCCAAGGCGCTGGACAATTTGACAATGTGATAAAGTGTTACATTAAATGGAACTGCAAGGATCATTATGTTTTTGCTGGTCTAGTTAATATGCAACATTCTTTTCAGAAGGATTTTTTTTTCTACGTTGATGAGATTGGGGGTGAAAAAACATTCTTTGGGAACAGTGGTAGAGATACTCAGAAAAGCAGCTAATGACATAAAATGTTGGAACTCCCTACCTCAATCCCTCCACCTTGCACCTTTTTTGCTCATCTACAGGTAGCATGTGAAGACCTTCCTCTTTGACTGTGCCTACGGTCACTACCCCTTTCTCCCTAGCTCGGTGTCAAGCTCTGCAATTGTTGAGTGCTCTGAGATGCTAACCCATGTGAATGGCGCTATAGAAATGCTAGTTTCTGTTGTTCCTTTTCAAGCAGGGAAACCCATATACACCACACCACACCTCAGCTATGAGGCAATATTATATTAGAGCCAAGATCTCACAACTTGGTGTAATGTCCTGAAGATCCAGGTTACAATATTGTGAGATGCATTATCCAATGGCAGGGCATCAGTAACACTACTACTTTCCTGAGGAATGTTACTTGAACTTGAGGTTACCAATTTTCAAAACAGTATTGATGCTGTGTCTCTGTAAATCAAACCCCTGATGCTCCAGCTAACATTTTGACTGAAGTGAGTTCTCCATTGTCTGGCAATCTAGACAATCTGAATGTATTAATGATATGATGTACGAATGACCCATTGGTAAAGGGGGGGAGGAGGGGGAAATAAAGAAACTTGGGAGTCAAGAGAAAGGAGAAACCCTAAAAAGGGGCCAAATAAATATTATCTAAATTTACATAGAGTGTTTACCATGGAAACAAGTCATTCAGCCCAGGTAGTCTATGCCAGTGTTTATTCTCCACACAAGTCTCCATTCACTCCTTTGCTCCTTCCTATACCCTCTATTCGCTTCTCACACACGTTTGCATTTGTTTTGTCCCATTAATCAACATGTGGAAAGGGGACAATTAAAAGTCATCCACTTTAATCTTAAAAGACCCAACAGATTCACATAGATGCAAGTGGGTGCACATAGTGGAACACTGAGGTCTTTTATATGGTTCACAGAGCTTCCATTTGTATTGGTGTCACTTAGAAAAATTGCTTAGTCTCAGCATACATTGTGTTACTGCCACAACATTAAGCAGATTGGCTTAATCAGCCTTAACCCTTTTAGCCTCAGAAGAGCACTCTGTGTTTCACCAGTGTGGCTCTTTCATGTCTCACAGCAACCATTTCAGTGGCTTCTCTGAGTGAGACTACTCAATTAGCTCCAATTAGTGCAGAATTACAAGCAGATTTATACATTTACATCCTCTGGGAACTGGATTGAAAATGATAACATGTATTTCACCTGGGATGTATAACTGCCATCTAAAAGAAAATGCAGTACGAGTCTGTCTAATGCTGGATTTGCATATCCAAGAGATGAAAGTACAATTTTCTGAAAGACTGCACAATCTATCTCTCCCCTCACTTTCCCCAGCCGCTCAGAAAATAAACTACAGAGCAAATATGAATTTCTTTGAAACATTGTGCACTGTAGTAGTTAATCCTCTACTTTAAACTATTCATTTCTAGGTGCAGGTAAAAATATTGGTGAATAAAAAGTAATTTATTAGAGGCTAAGGAGAACTGATTGACGCAGACTTATTCAAGCATGACTTTTCACATTTCAAGGCAAATGTTGTTCTTGAACATCTGCTTCCATTTCCAATCTATATTTCAGTTGACTCCGTACACTGATCAACAGCTTCCATAAGACCTTCTGTCTTGATACTTTAACATTGGTTTTCACATAGGTCTCCTGGTTCACCAAATGTCAGCATTACATAAACTTCAACAGAGTGTGAAAACAAAGCACCTAATCTTTTTTGCATATGCGAGGTGTCTTCATTTAACTGCTGTAATGTTTCTGCAGCAAACTTTTAAAAAGGATTATGAATTAAGCTCGAGAGGATATTGTAAAATTTTCGGCCTAATGTTATTGGTCAGTGTTACAGCAAATCTGATTGGAAACAAAGGAGCGAAGTAGAACAGGGTAAACAGAAACCTTGGAGTTCTAGTAAGAGATATGTCTTTTATATCGTAGTGATTTAAATGCAATATTCTATAAACATGACAATTGTAAAAACTGGACATTTTTAATTGTAGCTTAGAGGGAAACATTGTGTTCTAAACTATTCTCCTTGAGCTTCCTCCTCAACCTCACCCCCTCACCAGCTGACAGCTGGGGTGTCAGCTCCAGAATGAGATCTCCCTCATTATAATCCCACATCACCAAAGGTCCTACACAAAATGCAAACTAGAATTTTAGTCTAAGGGAGAATCTTGAGGGTGATTTATTGATTTATTGATAAATTTACCAGACTCAGTGAAGTGAGCCCATTATTGCCGCAGAAGTGACGATCACCATTTAAAGATAAACTTCTTACTGCACTATCCGTTATATTTCACAAGAATCATGAACATACGACCATTGTATCTGGTCCAGATACTTCTGTTTCCCTTTCTTTTTCTCCAATGGGTTGCCATGTGAAGAAGAAACCATGAAATAAATCCATTCTATTAATTTTACTGCAATACTAAGCTCATTTTATTAAATATTTTTGAGAAATGCAGAAACAAATCTTAATAACTTTAGTATTGAAAAGTTAAAACCATGAACATTTAAAACCATGAAAAGTTCAACCATGCTTTTGAAGCTTTCCATGGCTTAGCGGATAAAGCCATTCACTTAATAAGTATTATTAATCCTTACATTTAGCACAGTTGGCTCCGGCCTCTTTGCTTGTCCCTCATCCTCTTCACTCCACTATCTGCAGTGATGCTTTCAGCTACTACGCTCCAAAACTTTGGAACTCTCTCCCTCAATCCCTCTGTCTTGTCCCCTTCTTTCCCTTTTCAGTTAGTGCCTTGAGACCTTCCTCTTCAACCATGCTTACAGGCACCTCCTCTCTCCTCCCAGCATCAAACTCTGCCTCTGTCAAGACAGTACTCCAGGTTAAGGGCACTATATAAATGCAAGTTGTTGTTGTTGATGCAATGATACCTGAACACTAGATTCGACCTGGCTGCCATTTTAAGCTGTGACCATCTTCATTTATGAGTTTTCTCAACCTTATAAATTTTAATCCACACTTTGCAATGAACAAGTGAGTAATTTCCAAATAACAAGGTATTGATTCAACACCCATCCTGCATCCCTTCAAAAACACACACAAACAAAATTGAGAATTATTGTATTGCTGTCTTTTAAAGTTTTTCTTAAGATTTTTTCTACATATAAAAATACAGTTTTATGTCTTTATGGTAATATTTGTTTTAGAAAACAACAACAAGATTACATTTGTGTAGCACCTTTCACATCAGAAGGATGTCCCAAGGCACTGAAAATATTTTAAGTATTGCAAAGCAATGGAACAAAAATTAGGATAAATGAGAGGATGAGATTCTAGATCCAAGCCTACTGTTTCTTCACTGATATATTTGAAGGCAGCTCAATATTGAATCATGTTATAGTCAGTAACCAGAGGACTACGATAATCACAATAATTAATAAGGAGATTAGCCAAAAAACAAATTATGCAAGAGTTTTGGAAATGTGGAATTCTTTGTCGCACATCAATATTATAAGTTACATATACTTAGTTCCTTTTATGTCTGAAGGATGTATCAAAGAGCTTCACACAGGTCACCAGGAGCCTGGGTTGGGAGAAGGTGTCCTAAAGCACGGTCAGAAACATGGGTCTTAACGCAGGTCTTGAAGGTGGGAAGGAAAAGGGTGAAGTGAGGGGGGAGGCAAATTCCTGCATGGAGATGGGAAGGAATAGCTGAAAGCTCAGATCAGGTAGGGACCATGAAGTAGATTGGTGTTTGCTGAGCTATGGGAGCATTTGAGCAACAGTGCAGAGGTAGGGTGGAGCAAGCGCATGGAGCGATTTGAAAGTATAATTTTTAAAAAGATTTGAAAGAAATTAGATATTTGAAAAGAAGAATATTAAAGGGTATTGGGAGCAAAGAGGAGGCTGAAATTAGATCGGGTGGCTCTTGTGGAGAAAATCACCAGCACAGACTTGTTGGATCGAAATGGTTTGTTTCTGTGCTGCCATAATCGATGATTCTATGAAGAGAATGCTTCTTACTCTTGTTCTTTAACAGAGATTTTTTTTACCCACAAAGCAATTGCATAAAAATACCAAGATGATTTGTGCCATGCCAAAAATGTATGTACGTACTGAGATTTTTGCTACCATTAAATCTGAGGAACCAGATGTATTGAGTTTACTCAAGATGGTAAAGTCAATAAAAGCTTCTCTGAATATTTCTATTGAACTCTAGAAAGATTCCAAAGTGTTGTCGTGCTTAAAGCTATTTAAGAAGACAAGTGTCTTCTGTTCTCCTAGGGTTTGCATTATACTTCCGTATGTTCATCTCAGACATGCTCAAAGTCTCAGTTGCAAGTCACACATTGACTGTGTGAAGAGCTGAAACACAAGCTTCTGGCTTTATACCAGCATCATCTCCGGTGTGCACTCAGAATGTACTTTGTTATTACTTTGTCATCAGGGAAGTATGCAGTAACACTAGTCGTGAAGTTTTATGCTGGGTTTATACAGCAGTTTTTACTTAGATTGACCAAGGTAACCTGCCCCAGGATAAATTGGGATTGAGCTGCATGATCTAAGAGTATTGAAAATGCTGTAGGACTTGGTTTGCACTGCAACACTCCAGGTGACTAGGGGCAAGGATTCTTCCCACTCCACTCCTGCTAATGCTGCAAGTCAAAGCTCACATGGGTAGAGTGGTCCTAACTGGACCGAAGCAGTGAGAAGTTTGGCAGAGAGTGCTGTCAATGGCAATGTAGTCAGCTTTAGAGTATTAATAATAATAATAATAATCCTTGCATTTGATATAGCGCTTTTCACGTCAGGAGGACGTCCCAAAGCGCTTCACAGAACACACTGTAAAGTGAATTGACTGTACATTTGTGGGCGAACGCGGCAGCCAATTGGGCACAGCAATGTCCCACAAACAGTCGTAGATTGAAAATGACCAATTTTTTATTATTGTTTTGGTTTTGGAGGGATTATTATTAGGCGTGTGGAGTAAGGAAACTTGCCCAAGGTTTCGCCCTGACCTGCCTGGAATTGAACTCAGGTCTCTCGCTTGCAAGGCGAGTGCTCTAACCACTGAGCTACAGGACTCCAGCAGTAGCCCCAATGCATCAAATCTTGTCTCTTGTCAACCTGTGCCTAATACTCTCCAGAATTATGTAAGAAGAGTGCATCTCTCTGGGGAGAGAGTGTCCATTCCAATACATAAAATTTCCACATATAGGTGGGATGCATGGAACTTTCAGTGTGGTTTAGATGCTTTTAAGCGTGGTGATGGGTTTCTGAAGATGTCAGACACCCAGATAAACCCTATCATTCTAAACTAGTACCTTAAAGTTTATTGTGTGGTCCACTAGAGCAGTAGAATATTAAGGGATCTTTCCTAATGTTAAAGAACCATTTCTTCAATAACAGGATAAAAACTAATGTTTAAGCCAAATGTAGAAGAAATAATTGTAGCAGCAAAATCAAGAACACTGGGCTGCTGGCAGATTACTAACACTGTGTGGTCATCGGTTTGGTGAGAACCTGACTATGTTGGTGTAAACTCCACATCAGAACTGTGAACATAGTCTAGGCATTGTTGGAGGTGCTATCCTTCAGATGAGATATTAAATCAACATCCCATCTGCCTGTTCAGGTGGGTTATTCCCAGTGTCCTGGCCAACAATCGTGAAGAGAATAAAACTGGTCACTCAATTCATGGCTCTTTTGTGTACAAAATGACTGCTGTGTTTGCCTACCAGAATACATAATCACAACATTTATAATATATCCTGTGAATTAGGTTGAGACATATTCACCATGTGAAAAACACTATACTAAATGCAAGAATTATTTTTATTATGCGCACAGTAATGCTAAAAAAGTACAATGTAATTTTAAAGTAATAAAGCTTCTCAAACATCAGTCTAGCTTTATGACTGTAATATTAACCCAAATGTACCAAAATCAATACAAAGGACAATTTTAAATAAAAGCACAACTTGTGTTTCGCAGAATATTTACAGCACAAAAGAGGGCCATTGATTCTATGCAGCATGTGCTAGCTCTTTCATCAACTTTATGTCCTGCACTTAACATAACTATAAAGGAGTAAGAAATAATAAAAATGAAACCACTGTACTTTATGCAGCTTCTTTGTTACATACTGTATACCTCATCAAGTACTGCATACATCAGGGCAGTAAGTATCCTTGAAAAGATTTTCCTGGTGTCCTGACCAACAATGTTCCAGATTGGTCATTTACTTCACAGATTTTTGGGGGATATTGCTGTGTGCAAATTGGCTGCTGTCTTCACCGACAAAACACACAGTCACTACATGCCACGCCAAATTCTGTTGAATTACTTTGAGGCATTTCAACAATGTGATAGGCACTCTTTCAAATGAATGGAATCTTAACTTTCTTTAAGCAGAATAAAGATCACAAGATCAGAAGACTAGTTTGGATGAAGAAGGCCTTTTGGCCCATCCGGTCACCTTCCTCCAGAACACGCGCTCACCGATCCCCCCATTACTGCATCAGGCTGCTTTTTAAATGAGTGCAGTGTCCTGGCCTCTACCACCTTTCCTCACAACCTGTTTGAATTGGTTGATGCCCTGTATGTAAAGAAAAACTTTCTGGTATCTGCCCTGAAATTGCACCCTTACAACTCTAAAGCTATATCTTCTTGTTCCATTATCAAATTGCAGTCCAAAGCAACGGATCAACTGTGATCGACTTTGCACACTGCAAAGTGCCAAACAAACTCATGAAGTGAATGACCAATTTTATTTGAGGGATTGTTCACCAGTGTACCAGGAGAAACTCTCTTCTCTTTTCGAATAATGCCATAAGATTTTTTTTAATGTCCACCTGAACAGGCAGAAGGTAACTCGGTTCAACATGTCCTCCAAAGGACATGATGTCTGACAGTGTAACACAGCCCCAGCACAGCACTGGATTATATGAGTCCAAGTTCTACAGTGGAGCTTAAACCCAGAATCTGCTTGCTCAGAAGCAAGACTGCTACCACTACGCAAGGCTGATACTCACAATCATACCCTATCAAGCTCTCTTTGTAGGCCCGTTGCTGGATCACCTGATTCCATAGTTCCACCACTTGGTTTCTGATTTAACTATCTTACACTGAGTCTGCAAATCCAGGTCATTAATATATACGTGAAACAGGAGGGGCCCCAGCACAGACCGCTGCGGCACCTCGCTTAATACCTCTCCATATTTTTATCTGGCTCCCCAACAATACACTCTACCTCCTTCACTTTAGCCAATTCAGAATCCACATCAATGTCTTGCCCTTGATACCCAGTGACAAATTGTAAAAGAGGATATGAATATGACCTGAACGGCTCCAGAACCAAATTCTGTGTCTGAATCACAGTTTACTGGACCTCTGTGCCTTCTATGAGATTTCCTACCATTTTACAAATTACGAGTGACAGCTAGTTGAGTTGGTGGTATTCTTGCCTCTGAGTCAAGAGGGGTCCAAGTTTCATGTCGGGTCTTTGAACTCCTATGGGTCTAAAATTATGCTCCAATGTTGTGCTGAAGGTTTGCTGCATTGCTGGAGTATCTTCCTTTGAATGAAAAATAAAACTGAGATCCTGCTTGCCTGTTCAGGTGAATGTTAAAGATCTACTAACCAAAAAGCGAAGGGAGTTTCTTCTTGTGTTGGCCAACAAACTCCCCCCAAAATGGTAATTCACTTCATGGTTATCACTTGAACATTGCTGTGTGAAAATTGGCTGCTGTGTTCATCTAGACTATACACAGTCACAACCCTCTAGAATATATTTTGTCAAGTGCTTTGAGATATCCTCCCAATGTGAAAAATCTGAAATCAAATACAAGATTTATTAATAGTAACCTGATGTGTGCAGTTCCAGATGTTTTATAATGCAATACAATGGCAGGAAAAAAATCAATGAAACACTAGAGACCTCCTCTCGTCCTCTCATATTGTCAACACCAACAAAGAGTGCGACTGCACCACAATCACCAACCAACATATATTTGTAAAACGCCTTTCATGTCAGGAGGATGTCCTAAGGCGCTGAACAGTCAGGATCATCAGGACCCGAGCGGGTGGGGTTGGGTGTGGGTGTAGGATCAGGGAGGATGGAGGGCAGAGAGGGTAGGAGGATGGGTGCCTGAAGGCACATCAAAGAGGGTCTTTTATTACCAAGCAAAATTTTGGTTTATTATACAATATAGTATCCTAATAAGGTTTAATATGTGGATAATTGATTATAGTCAGAAGGTATTTAATTCCAAGGATGCAATGAATCGCCTTTAGGCTCTGAGGTACTTAGTTTACCCAGTCAATAATGTATTTGTACAATAGAGGACAAGACTAATTGAAATCAACATGATGTTGATAAAATGGTATAAATTTCAACAACATTTTATTAGTACCATCATGCTGCTATTTTAACAGTTTACAATTGTGTAAAATAGATGTTGCCAGATGTTGGCATATAGAAACTAAAGAAAAAGCTGCGCACATGATTAGAAACTAAAAAAAATCTGCTCAGAGATTAACTTCCCTGTATGTGCTGAATTTTCATGAATGACAAAGCACTGCTTTACAGAATGCATTTCCTTTTAAAATAAATACTTTTTCTCCCAATTTAAAATACTAAATTGTTGTTCTCATGAAATTTGTTGTGACGTTGACATTATACTTGTACTGAAGATCACAAGTATAACAATAATAATAATAATAATCCTTGCATTTGATGTAGCGCTTTTCACATCTTCTAGACGTCTCAAAGCGCTTCACAGATTAAGACAGTAAAGTGAATTGACCGTATATTTGTGGGCAAAACGCGGCAAACAATTGCACACAGCAGTGTCCCGCAAACAGTCGTGGATTGAAAATGAACAATTTATTATTGTTTTTTGTTTTGGAGGGATTATTATTAAAAATGTCAACGTCACAACAAATCTCAAGCATAACAATTCAATGGGGGAAGGGAGTATTTGGTATCCATAATTATGTTTTGATAATCATTTTATAGGAGAACAACAGCATAAAACTTATGCATCATAACCCTGAGAGCACAACATGCAACAAATGTGATAAGTTGCAATAGCAAAGGCAAGTTTCAGGATCAAAGGGATTCGCCTTGTGATTTCCCCCTTTTCCTAATCAATTTCAGCAATATTACAGATTCAGACAAGACAGATTAAGAGATGGTCCTATTCTTGCTACAATCCCCATTTGCTTCTCGTCCATCAAACATGGCTCAAGTACTGTTCCGACTGAGACTAGACTACTAGCATACGTCTCAATGCTAATCAATCCTGTAATTCAATGAACATAAATCTGGGTGATGTTAACACACTGCAGTAAATCTTGATCACCATTCGCCAATGCTGCCCAATTGAGAGAAATGTGTAAAGTCTGCTCTGTTCATATTATTAACTGGTGGAACAACTTATCATTACCATCATCAGGGCAGTGGTGGAATTTCTGGATAGTAAAATGTCTATGTTCTTATAACACACGCATCTGGCTGTGCAATACAACCACATAATATTTGTGTGTTATTTTCTGTGCTAATCAAAGATGATGAATGTTATAACAATAATTTACACTTATGCATAATGCCTTTCACATTGGAAAAAAGATCCTAAAGTTATTTTTACAAGATTTAAGCAGGAGCTTGAGCTGGAAAGGTGGTGGAAAGAACAGAGGGAAAGGCCAAGCTACGGAGATTTCAGAAGAGTTCCAGAGGGGGGCAAAGAGCTCGAAGGCTGACCCACTCAGTGGAACAGACAGATCATATGATGCCGGCCAGAAATGGAGGAGCAGAAGGAATGGGCTGGAGATTAGAACATGGAGTTCTGTAAGAGTGATAGCAAGCAACAAGGAATTGTAGTGTGGACATGGGGAATCTTAGCTTCAGTGTGAAAAGAGACTGATCATCTTTACACCAATATTGGGAATCAAATGCTCCCTATGGTTTACATCACTCCAGCACAACTGCTCATATTCACTGAAGATTCCAGTGGACTGTATAGTATTTGTAAGAGGATAATGGAACTGTTGTCTGCTGTCAGATGAGACTTGAGCAATAGGTTAATTAGGCAATTAGGAGAGCGGGAAAAAAATCAGAAATTGGCAATTGGTCGACTCCAAATGAAATACAAAAGAAATGAGCAAATTTAAGGTTGGGAAGGTTAAAAATATCCATGTAACTGGACAAAGAGTCTGCATTTTGCTCCAATGTTCATTACAGCATTACTCCAATGTATTTTGCTGCAGAAGTCAAGTTGCTTTTAAAACTAGTCACTCTTCATCTGCTATAAATTAACTCAATAGTATGTGGATTAGACATAATTGTTGATGTAAATCATTATCCTCTAAGGAACTCAGGTTTAAGCAGCAATCCAGAAGTACACAAATGTAATACTTTGCTGGCAGGGAATAATCTACAACAAGCACCCAAGGTGAAGCATGTCCATTGCACTTTACATCAATACCGTTAAACTCCAATGAAGATCTTGACTACATGATCTACAAATTCTGAAGAATGAACTAGTATTGTGGAAAAGTTTAACATAATACCTCACCGATGCTTGTAATGCGCGTGGGCATTTTAAAGATTCAATGGTTATTCAATTTACCAAAAGAAACATAACCCTCTTATATTTAGTGCTGCAAGGATATGAGATGTGTACTCAGGTTAGAGGTTTTTCTTTTGTTATAATTATAACTCCTCCAAGAATTGGAAAGGGCATATACAGAATACATCTTTCCTACTAAAATGCAAGTCCGAATGCAGATAATATCAATGGTAAACTTGTAGTACTGAGCTCACAGGTGCCCGATATCCACAATGTGTCTGATATACATTACCTTCTCTAGGGCTTGTCATTTTGGTGTTGACATGCAATACAAGCTGTACAGAAAAGCATCACCCATAGTTCAGCAGTAACTGATACTAAAATGTCTGTCTCACTTACGGAAACTACTTTATAGTTCTCTCGTTATAGTAATGCAATATTCCCTCCCTGTAATAGTACATGACTCAGGGAAGAGAACCTGATTTATACTTACCACCTCTGTATCACTCTCACTGGTGCGTGGGGCAGGGGGCTGGGGGGGGGTTGGTGTGCAACAAAGTGCAACCACCTACACATAGCACTGTTGTTTTTAATTTATTTTATTAATAGAATAAAAGTCTATAGGTAGGCTACCCCAATGGTCAAGTGGGTAAAGAGATTATCTGGGTCACACTGATCTGATGCTGCAATTAATACATCTCACTAGGGCCTTCAATTGGACTCTACAATTAGACTTGGAGCTTCTGAACGAGGGAGAAGAAAACTGCAAGGATGATCATTCCTGATCAGGAAACTTCTCAGAGGTGTGGATGTAGGTAGACGATTTGAGAGAGCAACATTGGGTTGAGCTATGAAGCTCCCAGGGTTGAACTGTCTGCTAACGCAGAGCAACTGCTGCCTATGGAACTGTAAAAATAAGTCGAAACACTTGAAAAGGTATGACAGAAAAACAAAGGGAGAAAAAAATCACGTTAGAATTGGCTGCAGTATAACCTGATTTACACTAATATCCTACAGCAGGCTGTCATGGGAATGGAGGAGGACAAACCCTTTTGTACAGTGAATGGGGGAAGTTAGTGGGCAAGTTGCTCAAGCCATTCCTGCACATCATTCAGTTGTCCTGTCAAGAATGGCAAAGGTTTAAAGGCAAATGATATTAAAATCAATCACAGAAATGCCAATGTTGCTTTTCTGAAGTAGGGTAAAGAAAAATTCATTCCTACTTATAATAAATTATCCTGCATTTGCCACTAACCCTTTAAGTTCAGCAACTCAAACTATTTTGGCATGTTGTATATCACACAGCTACCTGGACAATCATGTTTTTGTTGTCATTCATTTTAAAAAATCTAATCTTTTTGGCTTGCTTTTTCCAATAAAATGTCATGCTTGGGTTACATATCTGTCTTTTAAGGAATAGAGATTATCAAAAGAACAACAGAATTCCCTCAGCACTTCTAACCTCCGGGGAGTTAGCAATTGGGCATTTATAATAATAATAATAATAATCCTTGCATTTGATATAGCGCTTTTCACGTCGGGAGGACGTCCCAAAGCGCTTCACAGAATATACTATAAGTGCAAAGACTATTTGATATGAAATATTCTATTGTGGTCAAGATATGAAATATTCTATCGATGCAAAGGCTACACAAGACTATCAAGACTTTCAACAATGTTCTTGGGTACAATCCAGAATGAGACACACATTGTTAGCTTTCTGATGTGTCAAAATGATACCCCACAGTTCTAGCACCAGGGAATCACAAAGATGAAGTTTTACAGTAAGCAAATAAATTCATTGATCAGATTTATAAACATGTATGCTGATAAATTTATAAACATGCATGAGCTCTTTCCCTTCAGCAGCTATCACAGCAGCACCTGTCTTCGTCTGCTGGGATGATCTTTTAAAGAAACAACCAGCAGTAGCAGACACTATGCAGGCAAGCACAGCTGCTGCTTAGGATAAATGAAAGCCGACAGTGATTATCTTAATCTACAATGAAGCGTTCTGGTGGGACCACAGGGAGAGGAAGCTTCCATAAGACATATGCTGCTGTTAGACAAGAAGAGCTGGGAACCTTCCACTGACCAGACAGCATATTATGATACTAAAAAATCTGTTGTCGAGCAAAGCTTCTTAAACATCGAGTTAGCAATATGTAAAAAGCAAGGCTTCTCACGAAACCAGAAGAAGATTATTTCCAAACTGCATATTTCATCACATTCAGAATCCAGAAGACTCTATAATCCTTGCATTTGATATAGTGCCTTGTAACACTATTGAAACATTGTGGCTGTGTACGTGTAGATGGACGTGGCAGCCAATTTACACACAGCAATGTCTCACAAATAGCCGTGAATGAAAGACCAATTTTATCTGGAGGATTGATGTGACACACAATCTTTGACCTGAGCAGGCAGACAGGATCTTGGTTTAACATCTCATCTGAAACCAGCACCTCCAACATTGCAGCACATCCCTAGCACTACACTGCAGTATCAACTTAACCTAGGAGATCAGAGTCTCAACATGGGGCTTGAACCCCTAACCTTCTGGCTCAGAGACGAGAGAGCTGCCAAGTGACCCAGGCTGACACATCACAGATTACAGGTATTATACAACCTGTTACTGCTGTGTTATTAAAATGTAAAGAAACTTGTGGACAAATAAGCTTTTTTGTGGCATATTTTTAACAAATTAAAAAAATGACGTAGAAAACAAGTGGCATTTCTACATTAAAATCTTCTCTGTGTATGTGTGGTTTGAAATGCCTGTCTTTTACTGCTTTGCACTCACTGTCTGTTCTGCTCATTGCCTCTAAATTGATTTCTATTGTATCTTTCCAGTCAATCATATGCTTTATATACATGAATGCCTTCAGGAAACTTCCATATCATTGCAGTGTTGATTCTCACTTCAAAGCGCAAACTTTCCCTTTTCTGAAAAACAAAACAGTAAACATGGAGAAAGCTGCAAATGGACAGAATATGTTGCAACCACTGTAACTTTGAAGGGAGCCTGGATTATAATATGTGGTACATAAAGTCACACGTATCTCTAAAATAACATAACAGTCCCTGTTAGGAGTACCATACTTCAGTAAAATGTATATGTTGAACTCACACTTCAACAAAACAAAGTGATTACAGTAGAATCCTGAGATAACAGAGTATTTGGGATCCATAAAAACTCAACCACTGTTATAATGGAATGTGGTCATAGGATCACAAGATTGTTTTGAGTGAAGAAGGCCCTTCGGCCTATCTCATCTCATCTCTATACCCATCCTACCATTCCTCCTAATGCAATACAACACCAAGCTACTTGTTATATGCGTTTCATGTCCTGGCCTCAACCACCCTTTCTGACAACCAGTTCCAGCCTCTGAATAAATGAAAACTTCTGAGTATCTATCCTGAAATTGCCCATTATAAGTCCAAATCTATGTCCTATATTCGGCCTTGATACATCCTAAAGTATTGATTTGGGTTTTTACTTGTCCTGATCGGAGTTTACATTTTAAAATCTGATCAGTGGCTCTGCATTCACTGAGCAAGTGTGTAGAAAGCCAGTCAGCTTTCCAATTATCATGTCTCGAACAACACTTGCTGCTCACTTCCAGCTCCATGAGAACAAATTCCACTTTGCAAATATCTACACACAACATAAAGCCTCCAGGAAATTACCCTGGTGCACTTTCACTCTAATGAATCAATGTTTTTTTAAAAATGCCCGTAACTGTACAGCATTCCAAACGTGACCTCCACGGTGATCTATGCAAGGTGATTTTTTTATATATATGTGATTTGATCACAGTGTCAATAGCATGAGTAGAGAAGAAAAAGGATTTGGGTGTTTATTGATCTTTCACTGAAAGTTTCCAGTTAATGTGACCCTGTTGTCCGCAAAGCTAATCAAATATTGAGATTATAAATTGTAACAAGCTCTTATAATAGACCAGCAACAGTTCCCATAAGCTGAATCCTTATCTCCTGCAACCAGAACGTTGTTTTAGTTACTTTTCTACTCTTGTAGAAATGTATAGCCAAAGGATCAACGATTACTCTACACCATATTGTTTCTTTTATGTGGTTTCATGCCACCTGACCCAAGTTCTCTTTGATTAGTACATATTACCACATAAATCAGAAAGATTTGAAGATACTGCCTTCATTTATAAGAAACAAGAAAGCAAAACACAAACCCAACAATACTATCAACCTCAATAAATTACAAAATCAATGTGATGCCCTTAGCAGGTCACCTACCCTTGTCAAACAGCTGCAATTGCATGGGCTCTGTAATAATGCTTTCAATAGATTCAGGTCCATCACAGGTAAATGGATGCATCTTCATTTGCTCAATATGCTCCAAATTTAAGATCAAAAGGTAGCAGAAATTGCAGCAAGGGTGTATTTTGCATTTTTTGAAGATATTCCATGCAAATATTACTTCAAAGGATTATTAGTCAGAAGTGCTGGCCATTTGGATCTCAGGATATTTTCCAGTCTTATACATTCTTGTGCTTCTGAAGGATAAAATTGTCAGTTTGGTAGTAGACAGTCTCACATATATTAGCATAAGTAGCACAGAGTCGACAACTCTGAGTTTTCAAGGCCAATTGCTATAAAATTTAATTAGAAGATAATTATACAGTGAAACAATATGCAAAATCAAGCTGGCACCTTTTGCCCTAGTCTTTCAATATAAGACCTTTTCTACAAACACCTTGGCTTGTTCAACAAGAATTCTAACTTGTCAAAAGCACTCTTTCATTATGGAAACAAAATGTTCCATATGCATTAACTTGCATTTAGCTGGCTTATGCTGGGTCAATACTGTTCTTTTCATTGTAAAACTGAAATGATTTTCAATATGATTCGCTGCCAAAGATGCAAGGTAAATCGAGGTTAAGCAGCTCAGCTCAAAAGTGAATCGTGTTTTGGTTCTGCTGCTGACACCACTTTGAGAAGATAGTTTGGCGTCACTTCCGTTTTTCCTGTTTCAGCATAAGCATGGCACACTGAATAAATCTCACCTTTATTTCTGAAAGATAAAAATAGCTGGATTTAATAGAACATCTGGCGCACGCTTGCCTTTGTTGGTAGCCCTCTTGCCTCTGAGTCTAAAGGTTGTGGTCAAGCACCATGTCGGGACTTGGAATCCATATAGTTTACACTCCATTTTAGTGCTAGGGGTGTTGTCGGAGGTGCTCTCCTTAGGATGAGATAATAAAACCAAGGTCCATCTGCCTGTTAGGTGAACAATAAAGATCCCATGGTACTATTTGAAAAGAGATGGGGACTTCTCCCCGTGTTCTGGACAACAATTTCCCCAATAAAAAAATGGTCACACACTTTATGGCTGTTTGTGGAACACTGTTGTGTCAAATTGGCTGTTATGTTCACCCACAAAGATAAATAGCCACACCACTTTACACCATATACTGTAAAGCGCTTTGAGACATCTCAACGAGATGATAAGACTCTATATCAAATGCGAGGCTTGTAATTGTATATCAATGGACCTCAAATCCTTTAGTAAAAAGACCTGTTGTATGTGATTGACGTTTGACTCCACTTTAGTTGTAGAGGCAAACATGGCAGCCATTCTGCACTAGTAATGTCCCACAACAAGAATGAGATGAGCTGCCAATTGATCGCAGTTTTTTGGCCAGGATACAAAACCCCGACACTTAAATTTACAGGGAGATAAAAGGATGTTTCAAAAATCAATCAGGCAGAAAAATAGGGAAATGAAGGAAAGGAATAGAAATGGCAAAATAAATGGATGGCTTTCACTGCCACCCGACTATTGCTGAAGCAGAAAGAAAGCATAAAACACATCTGCTTCCTCAGTCTATTGGCCTATCAGCTTAACTAGGCCAGAACTTTTGAAATTTTGTTTGTCGTCTCCCCCCACCAATTATTCTTCAAAATATATTTCTTGGATCTCATTCATTCTGTTTTTGCAACACCACCGGCCTCCGACAATATCTCTCCCCCTGCCTCCAACACTTCCAGCCTCAACTGTTTAAAATCTCTCCGCCCTTCACAAGCTATGGACCACCCAAAACTCTACACCCCATGTCCTCTCCCTCAACAGGCTCTTGTAAGCCTATCACCTCCCTACTCACTCCGCTCGACTGACCCCCAGACCTCAGCAGATTAAATTAAAAATTCTCATCCTCACTTTAAAATTCCTCCATGGCCTTGCCTCACCTATTTTTGGGTAAAGCTTTAATCATACTGCTCCTGCTCTCTGGAACACCACCCCTGAGTCTGTCCACCATATCCCCTCCCTCTCATTGTTCAAAATTCACCTTATCCCCTGTTCCTTCACCAAAGCCACCCCACTCCCACTAGCTGAGACTCCCAGTTGTGTAAAATGCTTTGAAATGTCCTCCCAAAGTGAAAGCATGATATAAATTTAAAATGTTGTTGTTGAGTGAAGTTTATCTCGTTCACAACTGTTATAATACAATAATATAATGTTATAATATAAGAGGTACTTTCCTGCAAGTGATTTATATATCATTTGAATAAGAGAGGATTGACCCACTGCAGATCAATATGGAAGTGCTCCCTGCACTACCCACCAGACTGAGCTTTATAGTTTTATCATCAACTTTCTATTGCTAAGCCAGTTTTCAATTCAACAAGTTAATTTACGGTTAATCTTACTCTGAGTTTTAAACTTATTTAAGGCTCTCATATAACAGAATACATGCCTTCTGAAAATCTTGGTCAATTATATCCACTATATGCACACCCACTTACTTCCTCAAAGAATTCCATTAAATTTGTAATGCATAACTTATTGACTACCATGTTGACTACTCCTTACTATTTAGAGGAGCAGTGGTAGCAGTGCTGTACAATATTTTCGAGCATTTTACTGTTGCAAATCTAAGGCTAACCAAGGTATCATGTTTAGGTGCTTTTTATACTTCAGTTTAACACGTCAGGATAACACTTATTACCCTCTAGTCACCAGGTGCAGCTCTAATCAAACACTGACTGTTGCTGAAGATATTAAATATAGCCTCGTCTATTTCCTTACTTATATCCTGGATCATTCTAGCATTAACTGACACACTGGGTCTAATTTGCAATATTTCTTAAGAGACTTCTAAATAAGAAATGTGACAATTATAAATTTCCAAACCCTGAATATGCTAAATAATGTATTACTCAGAACATTCAATGCCTTAACATTTAAAAAATGCCAACCAAAAGTCACGATCAGAGCTGGCCTTTTGCTTTCAGGCACTTTCTCAGTCGAGAAAACACCTAGAAATTCTGACAACAGGGCAGAAAGTGAAACTTTGAGCCCCAAACTGCCTTTATTGGCCTTTGGGATAATGTACTTTTATTGGAACTTTATCTTGCAAATATTATGATGATCTTAGTAATGATTCCCAAATATCATTCACGGTTAGCGCAGCAATTTCAGATTTGCAAATGCTACATTTTCAACTCCATTAATACTTTTGAACTCAAGAGGGTCTTTAACTGTATCTGACTTTCCAAATAATACCTTTGACACATCCATCTCATCAAATAATAAACCCAAATAACATTTCATATGGTATATAGAATGTATTCGATGAAGCGATTTGGGGCGTCTCCACAAAGTAATATCAAATAGAAGGATTATTATTATTACTATTATTATTATTTCAGAACCTATAATATAGAGAAGTGAAGAAATCATAGACAATTGAGAACAGTGCTTCACAAAGTTTCTGTGTACTTGTAGGATCATTTTAATCTTTTTAATTTTTAAATGCTTTTAATGTGCAAATCTTTCTAGTTTCTTTTAGAAACCCTTTATATTCACTTCTTCAACCACTTGCGCTGGTAGTTTCATACACATCTACAATCCAATTGAGATGGCCTATTTATATTTTAAGAATTAAACTATACATTCAAAATTCCACTTAATCTTTGTCTATAAAATCATATTGTCTTCAAATTTAAGGTTACACAGAAATGTAGGAAATCTGTAAATATAGTAATTGACCACTCTATCCTCAACCACTGATTCTCCCATCACCTCAATCTTCACAGCTCTGTCCTTGACTGGTTCAGATTGTATCTCTCATACAGCCCCCACTTCATCTCCACAAACAGTTTCTCCTCTAGCCCCTGCACCGTCTCGTCTGGTATTTATCAAGTCTCTGTCCTTGGTTCCCTCCTCTTCAATATCTATATGCGCCCTCTTGGTGACATAGGAACATAGGAATTAGGAGCAGGAGTAGGCCATTCAGCCCCTCGAGCCTGTCCCACCATTCAATAAGATCATGGCTGATCTTCTAACCTAACTCTATCTGCCCGCTTTATCCCCAAATCCCTTAATCCCTCTATTCTTTAGAAACCTCTCAATCTCAGTCTTGAATATGTTCAAGGACTGAGCATCTACAGTCTTCTGGGGTAGAGAATTCCATAAATTCACTACCCTCTGAGGGAAGAAGTGTTTCCTCAACTCTGTTCGAAAAAGCTGACCTTTAATCTTAAGACTGTGACTTCTAGTTATAGATTCTCCTACCAGGGGAAACAGTCTTACACTGTCTACTCTGTCAAGCCCATAAGAATCTTATATGTTTCTATAAGATCACCCCTAATTCTTTTACATTCTCGGGAATATAGGCCTAGTTTACTCAATTTATCCTCATAGGTCAACCCCCTCATCCCAGGAATTAACCAAGTGAATCTACGCTGCACCCCCTCTCAGGTGAGTTTGTCCTTTCTTAAACAAGGAGACCAAAACTGCACACGATATTCTGGGTGCGGTCTCACCAAGGCCCTATACAGTTGCATCAAGACTTCCCTACTCTTGTATTCTAATCCTTTTGCAATAAACACCAACATGCCATTAGCCTTCCTAGTTGCTTGAGATCATCCGCAGACATGGGGTCAACTTCCACATGTATGCAGATGACACCCAACTCTACCTCTCTGCTTCCACCGTTGACTTCAGGACCACTGCTGTCCTGACAGAATGTCTGTCAGACATCAAGTCCTGGATGAGAGTTAATTTTCTTCAGTTGAACGTCAACAAGACCGAGGCTCTACTGATTGGCTCCCGTCAGCGCCTCCTCACCTCAGGCGCTGACAGCACCACCAGCCATGGTTACACACTCCACCTTACTAAGCCAGTCCGGACCCTTGGCTTCTTGTTTGACCCTCAACTATTCTTTCTACCCCACATCTGCACTATCCACTCTGCCTTCCCCCACCTCCGCAACATCGCCAAGCTCCGCGACTGTCTCACACCGCAGGCCACCGAAACTCTCATACTTGCTTTCATTACATTGAGGCTTGACTATGCAAACTCATCACTTGTCGGCCTCACCAACTCCTCCCTCCACAGGCTGCAGATCATCCAGAACTCCGCAACTCGCGTCCTCTCCCACACCAGGCTGCGTGACCGTATCACCTTCATCCTCTCCCGACTCACTAGCTTCCCATCACACAGAGCATACAGTTCAAGATCCTGGTCCTCACCTTCAAAGCCCTCCACAGTCTTGCTCCCCCCTAACTCTACAACCTTCTAACCCTCTACCATCCTCCTTGCTCCCTCCGTTCAGTGGGCTCCAGCCTGCTTCACGTCCCCGCCTCTCTCGTCCAACTATTGCCTGGTGGGCCTTCTGCCACTCTGCCCCACCCTCTGGAACTCCATCCTGCAGTCCATCTGCCATCTGCCTTGCAGCCCCCCCCCCCCCTTACCTCCTTCAAGACCCATCTCAAGACCTTCCTCTTCGACCGTGCTTTCGATTTCCCTGCTTTCACCTACTGCCCTCCACTCTCCCCAACCCTGACCCCCAGCTTAGATCGAAACTCTGTTTGTCCAGAGCCTTGGGATGTCCTCCCAACTTGAAAGGCACTATGCAAAGGTAATTCTGTTGTTGTATTCATTTGGCAGGCAGTTTTCCATAACTCTTGAAAAGCTTCCAAACTTAGGCTGAATTTAAGAACTTTTCACAATTCTACACCAAATTAAATTTGATGATAAAATGGTCTTATCGTTTAAGTCTCAGTAGAATGTTGGCCGCTTGCTTTGCTGTACAAATAAATCTCTTTCTCATATCAACATAGACGGCTAGAAATAGAGAAATCCGCATCTGAAGTCGATATACTGAAAATTCTCATGAAACAATGGTTCTTGTCAGTCAAGAATCAAGATGGCACTTTGTGACTATGGAAATTGTACACATTATCAGTTCAGCCTAGAAATGATAGTATTGACAAGCCAATTAATTTGGTCTCCATCGTGCACAAACTTCACAGGTAGTCTTCACTCAGTTGCACCTTGGAGAGCAGTCAGCAAAGTACAATGATGTTAATGAGGGTGGTATAAAAAGCTACTGATCAGCATTTGAAGGGTAGGTAACACAGGTTTTCACTGTCAAAAGGAAACCAGATTCAATGAACGTCTGCTCAATTAGTTGTTAAATTCATAACTGAAAACTAATATTTAATAATGAATGACAATAAGAACAACCCTCCCTGCCGTCTTCAGTACCAGGCATGTTTGTCACAAATTTAGAATGCCTGGGTTTCATTTAGTGGCTTGATCCCACGAACATTCGGTTCACTAAAACTTTCAACATTAGTATCCTCAGAGAAAACCAACGTACTATTAATAACAACAGTCAGCTAATTACAGAATTCTGGCACTGCTTCTGTGACAGCTGTGATGTGACTGCTTCTTTGACAGCTGAGGTTGAAAAAGAACATCACTGAGATTTTGCCCGGCTTGCACAAAGCTATTAAAGACACAATTTCAATGAAATCATTGATTCTAAAGAGCATTTCCTGATGTTTCCTGCACTGCAGTTACACTGAAGCAATACCAGGGAGAGTGACTTATTGGCTAAACATATCATTTTGAAGCCCCATACTTATTAGGGCATATTTGGATAGAACTCTTCTTTATAATAAAAAAATCTACTCACTCCACACGCCTCTGTTTACCTAGCAATAAGTAGGAACATGGTTGTTAGTTGATTGGCGAATCGCTTTTCTGGGGGTAATAATCCCTTTAAAAGAAATTCTAATAATAATTTGGTCACTCAATCCACTACTGTTTGTGGGACACTGCTGTGCACAATTGGCTGCTGCATTTCGCCAACAAAATATACAATCAATTCACTTTACAGTATATTCTGTGAAGCACCTTTGAGATGTCTCAAAGATGTGATGAGGCTCTATATTAAATGCAAGGATTATTATTTTATTATAATTATATAAAACTTCATCACAATATATACCTCAAACCTTTTCAAAGTAAAAGGAGAGTGATTACTGTCAAATTATTAAAAGAATAATCCTTGCATTTGATAAAATGTCTTTAATATCAGGAGGACATCACAACGCACTTCACAAGAATTTATAGTAAGTATAGTGACTGTATTTTGTAGGTGACTGTGGCAGCCAATTTGTGGACATCTTTGTCCCCAAAACAGCAATGAATTGAATGGTCAATTATATTTGGGGGATTGTTGGCCAGAACACCACGAGAAACTCCCTTCTCTTTTCGAATAGTGTTAAGTAGATCTTTAAATTCCACATGAACAGCCAGATGGGAGCTTCATTTAACATCTCATCTGAAAGAAGCACCCTGAACAATGCAGCACAGCATTTCATTGTACTGTCAGACCAGACTATAGAGATTCAAACTTGTCAGCTTGAACTCACAACCTTCTGTCTCAGAGGCGAGAGTGCTATGAACTGAACCAGCCTGACACCTGTCAAGTGTACTGACTGTTTCTGTAGGCAACATTACTTCTAAAAAATTAACAGTGTAGTTTTCATTTCTTAACACATAAAATGGTTGTGATTCTTCTTCTAATCTACTGTCTCACTGATGTTGGGGCCGATTTGTGCGCTGATGAAACTAACAAAAGTTGGTCTCCATTCCCAATCCATTTTTGGTGCCATTTCTGTTTCAAGACCACTCTATCCCCAGCTGCCTAATTTTGATTTGCTATGAATTTATCTCCTTATTGCAAGAACATTGGTGGTGATTTGCACTATGGGCCTCTTACATTTTTCAATAATGCAAAATCTCTAGTAGCCAAAATTGAACCAAATTTGGCTAAGCCATATTTTGAATTTGGAGTTGACTCATGATGGTATTTCCATGTGTTATTCCTTAGGGCTGGTGGAAGTAAAAATAGCGGGATGAAGAACGATTATTTGTTCCACCAGAGATCTCTTTCATCAAGTAATAATAATAATAATCCTTACATTTTATATAGCGCCTTTGAGATGACTTCTGTTTTGTGGGCAAACCAAAAGTACATTAACTCTCCCATCATAATCTTGAAATATATTTTGATTGACCCTTTTACCACATCTGAAGGATGAAATTACTGTTTATGTTATGGTTACTGACTTCAGCGCCAACAATTTATAATAACAAAATCTTATGAGAAGTCAAAATTGTCAATGTTGAAAAGAATTGATGACAAGAATTTCAGCCCTTTGGTAACTTATTCCAAACATTTACTACTCTTTACATAAAAAAAATTCTCCTGATATCTGTGCTAAATTCATTTTTCACCAATTTAGATTTGGGGGTCCTCATTGTAGGCTTATATTAAAGCAATAGTGTTTGTTCTTTTCTGCATGTCCAGATATACAATTTCCACATTTTCAATTAGTGGTTCTTGCCAGGAAGAAACTGAGATTACTTCTCTGTAGGAAGGTTGGCTGTTTTGATATAGGAAGAAAAGGAAAATTTGGGCTCATACATGTAAGCACACTCTTATTAAGTTAGATCTCAGGTCTGGTAGCACTTGGTGAAACTTGGTGAGCAATTTAAACATTGTTATATTGAAATATCTCTGTTTAGGGACCAACCTGTTGCTTGGAATCCTAGTCTGCAGCTGCATTACCAAGCAGTATGGTAGGCTCATGATCCTGAAGGTACCTGTACTCAGTCCCTGGCAAGTACAGTCTATCTGTATTGATTACCTGCTGATTATGAAGTCAGAATGTGTTCACATTCTCCTGGTGGCCTACTGTGGCTTGGGTGTTGCCCTGTCATGATGAAGACTGTTCTTTGGCTGCAAGCTTGAGCCTTGTGAATAATTGAGCGTTGGAGGCTTTGAAAAAAGTCAGACTGCTCACCTCTAGCCCATACAAAGCATTGCAGATTTCTGCCATGTCACAGAGCTCAACTCTAGTCTTTGCAGGGTTCTGTAGTGCTCCAGGGCACTGGAGATCATATTCAGAGGCAATAATTCCAATTGAGTTTTCTGTTTATTTATTTCCTTTCCTGTCTGTAAGAAGGTATGTAATTGCACTATTTCATCCAGCGTTTTATAAAAACAAAGAACTTTCATTACCACGCAGGCTTTGTGGCCTGCATAATCATGAAAATATCATGTATCACCTTTAGGTTAAGAAAAAGACAATTGCAGGAAATTGAGAATCGAGTGCAATTGTATTCGACAGAATACATTAAAAATAGCTTTGACATTAGGTTAGTTTTTACATGTTTTTTCCTTCCAAAACATAATTTAAGTTGCATACAGATTTAGTATTCAGTCATTACTGTGGAGTCCTGTAGCTCAGTGGTTAGAGCCTCACCAGTGAGAGGACCTGGGTTCGATTCCCGGGCAGAGTAAAACATTGGGCAAGTTTCCTTATTCCAAAGACTCTGTTTTACCTAGCAATAAATAGAAACCCGTTGTTAGTCGATTGGCGGATCGCTTTTCTGGGGTTAATAAGCCCCAAAAATAAAATGAGATTGGTCACTCAATCCATGACTGTTTGTGGAACTGTTTGTGCTTAATTGGCTGCCACGTTTCCCCCACAAAATATACTGTCAATTCATTTAACAGTATATTCCGTGAAGCGCTTTGAGATGTCTCAGTGATGTGATAAGACGCTATATCAAAAGCAAGGATTATTATTATTTTTATCTATCTTCTTCTACCTATAAAATGACAATGTTGACAAGATTTATACCTCATCGGTAAGGTCTTGTACTTAGGAGTGACATGGGCGTATTTGTTTTTGCATGTCTCCTATCGTTCATAAGTTATTTTCAGTTTTGTGTTTTTCGCTGCAGTTACACCTGTTGACCTCCGAGTCAAAGTGGCGCTGTGGCATCATGCGTCACAGAGTACCTACATATGTGCACACACACTGCAGTTACACCTGGTGGCTGTGCCGCTGACATACACACGTACGTAGCCAAGTGGCGGGAAGAAAATGAAGATCACAGACAAAGCTAAGCCATGGCAACAACAAAATTATATTTTTAAGGCGCTGAGTCCTCCTACTGAGTCTTCCCAAAAAGAACCCTCCCACACGAGTCCTCCCAGATGAGTATAGATTAAGACGAAATGTCTGTCTTGTGTATCTGTCTGTGTGTCAATCTACATTCAATATTGGATCCTTTGGGTGCAAGCGAAGCTGCAACGGGTACAGCTAGTTACTTAAATAAAAAGTTCTGTTAAGTAAATAGAAATTGAAGTACCCAAGCCATAGACTGCCAATACTGACCATCACAGTTAGTTCTAAATTCCCATTAATATCTTTTTAGTTGCGAGATTATTATCTTTACCACCCAAACTATACCAGTCATCTTATGTTACATAATGGAGTTGAACATAACTTTTTGGCTAAAAATAACAATCATTTTCTTCCACGTTCATCTTATACTAAAGCTGTATCAAAAAGGCAGCTAGTTTTGCTGATCGATGTTCAATTCCATTTGCTTTTCAAATTGCCAATGTAGAACAAATTTAAAAATTTTATATTTTTTAACAAGTTGCCTGCAGAACAAAATCCATTACATTTACAACAGTGGAAAATGTTTCTTACAATGTCACAACAGATTTCTAATCAGTGAATATTCTTGTTAACTATGTACGATATAGTCACTGCAGGAACCTAAACTTTCAGTATGAAACAAATTTCACTCAATGACAAGTGACATGTCAAGAGAGAAGCAGAAATCTAGTTTTGTTTAAAGGTGGTTTTACATAGGACCTTTTGGGAGAATAAATAGAGCCAGCAGAAAAAAAATGTTTTGCTCTGAGCCCTTTTTTTTATGTCTGCATACTTTATTCTTTCTTCATCCATGACTGAGTATTTTTGAATGTCCAAAGTTTTATGCACCTGAATATCAATTCACTTTCAATCTTGGCAATGGGACAGGAAGATGTGGGATAGGAAGGACAGTTGTGGGTCGAACTTGACTCCTAAGTTGCGCACTGGTTCAGCGAGTGTAAGGTATAGGCTGGAAAATTGAGCAGGTCAGAACCGCAGGAGAAAAGACATTGACGGGAGTCAAGGAGTATGGCTTCCGTATTGTCAACATTCATCTACATACATCCAGGCCTTGATGTCTACCAGGCAAGCTGATAGAACATCAGAGGACCTGGAATCACAGCTGGAAGAGAAGTAGATTTGGGTGTCATCAGCATATACTTGGAACTTTAACCCGTATCTTCGCACACATCGCCGAGAGGGAGCATGTAGATAAGGATGAGGAGAGGGCCAAGGATGGAGCCCTGGGATACACAATATGTTTGCTGAAGCAATTTATTATTTTGGATAGGAAGCAAACATTACTTTTTTCCTATAAGTTGCAATCAAATCAACATAAAGTGTCCCGTTGTATTTGAAAACATTGTGTTCCAATGAAAGATCATTTGGCACAAGCATTATAATGCCATTAAGTTTGCAAGATACATTGGAATTTTTTGTTGCATAGCTGCATGGAAAATGAGATTGGGGTAAAGATTTGGGGTCGAACAGAATCATTTGATGACTGTGGAGCATCTTTTATTTGATACAGGACAGAATTAATGTATTAATACATTGTGAGGTTAGTAAGAACATAAGATGAATACTGGTCAAATGCTAAATATGGCTCTGTGCTAAAATTGATTATAATGTGTATAAAGCATTATTTATGGATATAATTAAGAGATGAAACTGAATCATAATGTGACCATTTTACACTGAATCCTTGGACATGACTGGGATGATTATTGTTATCAATTCTAATCCTTATATTTGGTACAGCACCTTTCACGTTGGGAAGACATCACAAAGCACTTCACAACATATAATTTAAACAGGAAGAACATTATATTTTGTAAGCAAGCACAGCATCCAATTTGCGCAAACAGTTGTGAAATTAATTACCAATTTGATCTGGATTGACTGTTGATGATGGGAGAGTCTGTTGACATAACTCAAGGCTAGGTTAGTATGGCATAATCTGTACACTTGACTGAGTATGGGGATTAAGCCATGCATGTGATTGCAAAGTAGCATGTGCATATGGCTCTAGGGTGGTGTTAGCCAGTGTTTGCTCTATAGACCTGCCTATGGATATACTTCAGGTTGGGCTGGACTCTGTGATTCTGCGTGACAGTTTATGATTAGAAATGATCAAAACTGAACAACTGAACTCAGATCCTGTGGATTAACAGTTTTGCAATTAAGGTACTAAATTCAAGTCATCTGTCACCAAATTTGCAGCTCTGTTAAAAACAATTATATTTCATTTAACATTCTGAAATTTGTATTAAATCACTTTTAGAACATGGTGCTGGAGAGTATTCAATATGTAGGTAATGTAAGCCCAACTGCCTCATTTTGCCATTCTTCAAAGCCCTCCACGGCCTTACCCCTTCCTACCTCTGTGACTGTTCACCCCTTAACAATCTGTCTGCTCCTTCTGCTCAGCAAGCTCCGGCCTGCTCCACGTCTTCCACCTGGCCCGCTCCACCATCGACCTACGTGCCTTCAGCCTCTCCGACCCCACCCTTTGATACTCCATCTCACATTCTCTTCACATTGCTCCCTCCCTTTCCTCCTTCAAGGCATGTCTCAAGACCCTCCTCTTCCACTGCCCGCCCTCCACTCCCCTTAACCCAAAACCCCCTCCCCCTGCTCAAGTCCAAAACTCTGACTGTCCAGCACCTTGGGACGTCCTCTCAACATGAAAGGCCCTATACAAAAGTAATTTTGTATTGAATTGTATTCTTTCAGAACATTAGCAGATAAAACAATCAGCATCCATGCTGTGATAAGAAAAGGCAACTCCATGGTATCTGGAATCCTGTCCGCCCACTCCAGACAGACAAAATGCTTTACATCTGTCCACAGGAGTGCACAGGCATCCACTTGGCATATACTGACAAGAAGAAGTTCTACAACTTTGCACAAAAAAGGAAATTCAACCATCGGCCAATATTAGACTTTCAACTGGTTTTACTTGGCGTAAAGTAAATTTCGACAGCCCTGAGAAAATATCCTGGCACATGCAACATAATTTATCTCAGATGCATGTTTTAAAGCAACCAAAACAATTGATTCCTCTGGTCAGACGAGTTAAATAAATCTGCTACACTGAAAGGTGGTAAGAGATTTGATTCTATTTACGTCAGGTACAACAGTAAGTGTGAAAAGTGGAAGCTTAATTCACTGTTTAAGATGAGTTGTGAAACTACTGTTTTGGAAACTTTTGCATGATATTGTAGTATCAGATGCATCAGTTGGGAGGTGGGAGGTTGCTATGAAACAATGAGGCGCATCAAAATACCACATTGTATGAGAAATTAAGTCAAGGTGAGAAACTTAGGCAGTTTGTTCAGTTTGCACCATGGTAGTTGTCTCCTGTTGCCAGAACAATCATAGACTATGTCAATGACAGCAGTGACAGTGAGTGTGTTAGTGTGTCGTGGAGTCCTGTAGCTCAGTGGTTAGAGCGCTCGCCTTGCAAGCGAGACCCCTGGATTCAATTCCAGGCAGGGCCAAATCTTGGGCAAGTTTCCTCACTCCACACACCTAATAAGTAATCCCTCCAAAACAAAAACAATAATAAATTGGTCATTTTTAACCCACGACTGTTTGTGGGACACTGCTGTGCGCAATTGGCTGCCGCGTTTTGCCCACAAACATACGGTCAATTCACTTTACAGCATATTCTGTGAAGCGCTTTGAGACGCCTAGAAGGCATGAAAAGTGCTATATCAAATGCAAGGATTATTATTATTATGATTATTATTATTAGACCAGGCACCCTGACCAGCAGAACATAACAACAGCAATGTCCAGATTTATTCAATGTTGAGGAGAGAGAGACTAAACTGAATCTTTTGATGCTGCTCTACAAGTGGTCATTAGAAGCACACAAATGACCTCAATGACTTGTGTTCTTATTTCCTTCATGATGTGTATTGCTGTGCTTCTCACCCTGTCAAAATTCCCGAGTTTATATGGCAAATCACAGCATGAACGTATGCCAAGACGTGGCAGTTTAGCAGTACACTCTACTATCACACACCTATTTATCTTTCAATTTTATTTAAATTTTACAATTTTTTTCCTGTGTCCCAGAAACAGTTGGTGGCTATTATTAAAGAAGCTTAAAATTCAGAAACTTTTAGATAGCTGTCCTCTAGATAGCAAAGACTCAGGTTAAGATATGAGTCTATGGTCCTGCCTATTCTCTCGTCCCTCACAAGCCTGCAGACCCTTGCTAACAGCAAGATGACTTAGAAGTGAGGAGTAGGATCTGTGGTTAATTATGTCTATCCCTCCACCAAAGAATCTGAGGCCAATTGTAAGCAACCAAACCTGTGCTTTATTATTTCAACACAGACCAAATATCAATACTATGTTCTTTCCTTCTTTATGTTGCTCAATCTCAGCCACCATGCATTACTTTTAGTCTCAAAGCCATTAGGGAGCAACTACTGTATTCAATTTAGTGATGATTTTTCAACAATATCAATTTAAAGTAGCATTCACTCTTTTATGTGGGGGTGCATGAACAGATGTGTGTTGGACTAATTTGTCGAAAACATTCACAGTAAATTCTCCAACATGAATACAGCATTCAGCTAAATGGCTGTAAATTTCATTGATGGTGACAAAGGCGGGGTGATAGAGAACGAGTGCTGGACTCACAAAGGTCACATTTACATGTGATATTCCGCATTATACAATCCAGTTCCACGAGAGAATATTAAAGAGCCCAGTTAGGATTTACTGTCAGGTTGTGCCTACGGCTGAGCGTCACTGTATTAATTGTATTGGATACACGTTAAGAACCAAAGGATGAAATGTTTTCCATCCAAACAATCTGACATATTGATTTCTAGAATCAATGCCACAAGCTGTGATTGATACTTGGCCTGGAGACAGGCCACAGTCTGGAATAAAACAAAACAAATGAAGTGTAATTACAGCAATAATTTCCGAATGCCGACGCAGCACTTGGTAATTAAAGTAAGCCTAGTTTTTCAAGATCCCATTTAGGAAATAAACAGAAGCAATTAGTTGTGACTTCATTAATCACTGGGCTGTTATTAGCAAGAGGCGACAAAATACAAGAGAAATGTCATGCAGCTCAAGGAATAATGATGTGCATGACAGCATTAAGAGACCAACTAAGCCTTCTTAATATATTTCACATAAATATATAAAACTCCTTCAGACAGACCTGTATCCATTTTAATGTTACGGGCTGCAGCAACACAGTGGTAATTGATGAACCTTTTTTGTTTTTATTTTATTGTATCATATTCATAGCGTTTTCATAATCCTTGAAAAATATAACGAGTGTTACTTTACTAAAACACAATGAGCGATCGGGAGCCACCTGTACTGCAATCACTAGTGCTTCATTTTTATAATAGGAAATTCCATTGTGAATACTAAGTAAAAAATGATTGCTATCAGATGCTCTGTGATAGCAAAAGCATTAACAAAGCCTTTATTCTATTAATTTGTTAAAATATTTCTAATTAGATTATCTGGAGTCACTGAATAACTGGATGTATCTACTGGAAAGAAAATAGAATTATCAGAAGCTCATATTAATCATGACTGATAGTATTTTTTATTTGATTTAATTGCTATCCACGTTTAATTTAATATGTATCCAATGTGTTGATTTTACGCTGAACACAAAGCAGGCACTCCAACAGTGGATGGTTGAAAGAATTACATGGAATGAATCCTTAGATTCATCACGACTTGCCCTAAATGGCCCATATTGACCTGAGAGAGCTCTTTAAGATTATGAGGGAGTTGATAGAATCAATAAGGAGATATTATTTCTGCTCTCAGTGACTAGTCAGTGACTAGGGGCATCAACTTAAGATAGTTAGCAAATGAGGAAATGGGGAGGCTAGGAGAACTTTTTCCATGCTCCTGAAAAGTTAGGCCATGGAATGCCCTGTTGGGAATGTTGGCTGAGACAGTATCTCTATTAGCTTTCAAAAGGAAACTAGATGTAAAAAGGAATAAAGTACAGGGACATGGGGAAAGGGCACGTAAATGGGACTGGAAGGATTGCTCTTAAAACAGCACAGACATGATGGGCCAAATGGCCTTCTGTGCTGTAAATGTTTATGGTTCTGTAGCTTTATTTGAGGAATTGTGAGTTAACAATTTATGCTGCATTATACAGTGCAGCAAGATAAAATCACCAAAGACCACGGGTCACTTATCATAACAGCTTTCAAGTAAATTAGTTTCTGCTTGTACACAGGGCAAAGGGCAAGACACACTCCATTATATCTTTCAAAACAATGAAAAGATACAGCAATTTCAAATGGGATTCTCAATAAGTACTCTGAATCACAAACAGGAATTCCCTCCAGCAACAGGAAGCATGTTATCCAGACCCATGGGGACTCCACTCCGATACTATTTACTTTCAGAACAGACGTGAGGTACTTCCATTTACCATATGAGACTGAGACACCTCATTCATTTCAGTTTGAAAGACTTGCATTTCAGACCTGCATTGTACTTGGCACAGATATATACAGGAGAAAATGCTTACAAAAAGATAGAAATCAGAATATATATTGAAATTCATCGATTTCTTTGAAACTCATGGTTATCAAGTGAACTCACTATCCAATATTACAATATGTATACTTTGTAAGGTCTCTGGGCAACAAAGATGTTAATGAAAGTGGCCCACATCGCCACAACACTTAGAGATCACTATTGATCAGAGTTGGACTGCTAGCTCAATCGACTGAATACTTGACTGCTAAACGGAAGGTTTCTAGTTCTTTCGTACAGAGAAAGTTAACCAGTCTTAGTTAAGTGGGTCAGATTTTACTTCCAAAACTGAGTTCAAAACTAATGGTGACACATCACAATATTTTTTTTGGCAAATGATTCCCCCTCCATTAACTCCTCCCACACACATCTCCTGTGCTTCAAAGAATGAAAACTAAATATTTGGCCTGTGTTTTAAAAGGCAACAACAGATTCTGCAACATTCCCTGTCAAAACAGTGAGTACCCACAAACACCTAAAAATGACATGGTTCTATCTGGATCTCCAGCTCTCTGCTTTACTGCCACTGATAAGATTTAACTTCTTTGTCAGCAGAGAATCTAGCACATATCCTTGACCTGTGTTCAAATCCATCCCAAAATGATCATCTGAAAATCTCCTCTTCCTGCCTGTGAATAGAGCTAAAACAAATCTCTTAATGTTGCTGCAAAGGTATTTAGATAAGACTATAAAAAAGGCCAATGGGGTCTTGGGGTTTATATCCAGAGGGACAGAATGTAAAAGTGAGGAGGTGATGTTGAATTTATACACAATCTTGGTTAAAGACTATATTTGGAGTATTATGTCAAAAGTGGGATACAAACCGATGTCTCATTGTGTCCAATTGTGGTTTCCACACTATAAGAAGGATACAGCAGTGATGGGAAGAGTACAGCGAGGGCTTGCAATGACATACCTGGCTGATAGGTTACTGCTATCAGGAGAGACTGAAATAGGTTCATCCTTTTTTTACTTGAGAAAAGATGTTTAATAGAAATGTTTAAAATTCTAATAGAATGTGATAAGGTTAACATCAATAGGTTGTTTCCATTGGTTGAGCAGTCTGTAACCCGGGAACACAAATATAAGATAGCGAGTATGGGATCCAAAAGAGAGTTTAGGAGGAACTACTACATGTGGAGGGTAATGAAACTGTGGAACTTGCCACCTGAAGCATTGGTGGAATCAGATACTATAGATGCATTCAAGAGGAAGCGAGAATTTCACTTGAGGGAGAGGGGAATAGAAGGGTATGGGAGAGAGTAAGGAATGGGTGATTACTCCTGTGGAATATAAACACCAGAATGGTTTGGTTGGGCTGAATGGCTTGTTTCTGTGGTGTCCATTCTTTGTAATGTTTGTAATGGGCCCACAGCATAAAACTGTCCATGATATGTCCGTGATATAACTATCCAAAGGTATATTATGTGTTAGGAGATAGGGTACATAGTGACACAGTAGAGGGAGAATTACTGTATGCGACTTCTGATAAGGAAGGTCTGATGCAGATTTACTGGTAAACCAGAAACGTGTATCTGAAGACATTACCCACAATCTAAAAGTTACAATACAGCAATAAAAATTTACATGTATATAGTGTCTTTCACGTTGGGAGAACATCCTAAGGTGCTTAAACAATCCTGGCTAGCTAAGTTTGAAAAGCTTGAAAAGTTAAGAAAGATCAGTGTTCTGAGATGTTATTCCACATAAAGGGTGGTATATATTTGATGTAAATTGTTGTTGTTGAAGTACGCTATTAATGTGCAACTAAATAGCTTTAGGGCTCTGGTTTGCAACAACAATACTCTGACTACCAGGTGAAAGATGAATGTTCTTGTATCCGAGAAGGAGTAGCAGAACAGGGAGACTCACCCTGCTTGTCTTGTCACACTCAAAGTGCACTTCACTCAGTGGAATCAAAGGGTCCTGCTGACCCTACTGACTAAAAAGTCCCCGAACAGGGTATTTACAATGCATGCACGCATACATGTATGTAGTGCAGGGATGTTCGTACTGTCACTAAAGAGTGTCCCACAAATGTGTGCACAATATATTATGTGTGGTATTTTTCTTTTCTGTCAAAGGAATTTTTCAATCCAAGTTTAAACATATACGTTATCAATAAATATATATTTTGTTTACTTTTTTTAAAAAAATTATGTGATTCTTAAAAATTTGCTTGATTCTTAATCCTTGAACTCAGACTGAACTTGCCTGGCCAATTGACTTGCTCTTGAGATTGTGGTTTAAGGTATTGGCACTGTGCTTTCTGACTGTTTGGAGCTGAGATTTATATTTTTTTGCTTGTGGGACTGGGTTTGGTTTAATAAGGCTAATGTGGGTGAGTGGAGACAGTCTTGCTCACTAGAACTTCCTCAATTGCAAACTGTGAAGACATGGATTTTTATTTCACTTTTAACTGACTTTGCTCTAAATTTAGCATCACATTTTTGTATTTCTGAATTTGTACACCAGAAGGACGAGTTATTCCCTAGCTACCTTGCAATTCCTTCAATAATCGTAAATACATCAACCAGAAAACACATAACCTCTGAGTTTGAGGAATATAAGCCACCTTTACCCAGCCTTTCAATAAAAGAAAATCCTTCCAAGCTGGGCATCATTGTGATGAATCATTGAAGGACGCCCTCCAAGGCTAATATAATCTGCCTCAGACATGGGCCCCAAAACTAAACACAATACTCTGAATTTGTTCTGGCTGGTGTTCTTTACATGTAGCAATATTTCTTTTTTTATTTTCTGGACGTTTATCACAAAGCAGAGAATTCAGGGGCAGATGCACCAGCTGCAGAAAAATATTCTGCTTCTGAAAGTGACTACATTTAGTGACGGAAACGCAATAGTCAATTTGCGCACAGCAATGTCCCACCATCAGCCATCATTCAAAAAGCAGTTTGACGCTGCTATGGGAAGATGTCAAGATGGGTATTCCAGAGGGTTGAGATCAGAGGGATGAGATCTTGCTCCCTCTCAACCCTCTTTCAAGGTATGTCAGAACATGTACCTATTTCACTATGCTTTTGGTCATTTTTCCCTTCCTCACACCTCATCCCCCTCTCAGGTCCCCCAGCCAGCCCCCCTCCCCCACCCCACCCCCACACTCAGCTTTAGTGCCTAGACAGAATTGTCAAGCTCTCTGAATGTAACAGGTGCTATAGAAGTATAAATAAAGGCAAAATACTGCAGATGCTTGAAATCTGAAATAAAAACAGAAGACGCTAGGAACACTCAGCGGCTCAGACTGCACTTACGGAGAGAGGAAAGTGAGTTAACGTTTCAGGTTGATAAGCCTTCGTCAGAACTGAAACGTTAACTTCGCCATCGATCTGAAACAATAACTTACTTTCTTTTCTTTAGAGATGCTGCCTGACCTGCTGAGTGTTCCCAGCGACTTCTGCTATTAAGTATATATTGTATTGTATCAGATTAGATGCCTTGCATTAGATGTACAAGATTAGATTATGCTTTCTTCTCACCTTCCAGCTCAGAACATGTCCCAAGTCCATTCAGCACCGATATTGCCCTCCCAAAGTGAAAGGCGCTATACCAATGTAATTTGTTATTGTACCAAAACATAATTTACTCTGGAGCGATGCCACAATTGATACATTGGGAGCAGATTTGGGAGCTGCACTATTAGAAAGAGTCTTAGAACTCCATGAAGGATACTGCATAGATTCATGAAGATGATACCAGAAAGGAGCTGATATAGTGGCGAGGAGAGATTGGGGGAGAGAGGACGTTTTCTGTTGAAGCAGAGAGGTTAAGGGATGATGTGATAGAAGTGTTCAGGATAATGAAAGGGTTTGAGAGGATAAATGGTGGGTAAATATTGCTGTTTATAACTAATTCAAGGTCTAGAGGGCATGATTTTAAGATTATAATTAGGATCATGAAGTGGAGAGTTATATACCAGAAGGTTGTCAGTGTGGAATAAATTGCCATGGGATTGTTGTTGGATAAGACTCGAATGGGTATTAAAGAGACATATGTGAAGGGGATATTAGAAGGTACAGAGAAGGAGCAAGATATTGTGATTTGGATAGAATTTAATTGCAGGATCAAACACCAATATTAATAGAGTCAGAAGGACACCCAAACCCAAACTCACTGACAATGTTTAGCCCCAGTGCTATCTTCACAGTAGAATGGGGAAATATATTGTACTGAATCAAACATAATCTATGCCGGCAACATGATGGAAAATAAAACTATCCAAATGTAATATTCACAAGATCACAAGAATGGCCTGAATTAAGGAAGCTGTAACCAGCCGAGGGTAGGTAGTGGGTGATGAAGTTGCGGGGCAAGTAGATCAAATACATAGGACATGAAGGGATTTGAAAACAAGTGAGAGGATCTTGAAATCGATCCATTTGGTAATTGGGTGGCATGGACTTGTGTTGATGGAAATATGAAGTTTTGTGCGAGCGAGTATTTGGGCGGCGGAGTTTTGAATTAATTGAATTTTGTGTATGGTTGATTTGGGGAGACCAGCGAAAAGCTTTAGCAAAAAAGCCTGCTTCACATTCCCACCCTATTGGTGGGCCATTTTGCTCTTGCTCTCTGGTACTCCATCCCGGACTCCGCAGACTCCCCCTTCATCCTCACTTTCAAAATCTGCCTCAAGAAACATCTCTTTCGGTCATCTCCTCCTCCTCCATCCCCCTCAGCTATTGTGCCCAGCCCAGCCAACTGTGTAAAGGGCTTGCAAACATTCTCCTGACGTTAAAAGCGGCATAAATTGTATTTTATGTATTTTTGCTGACATCACTAGTTACCCATTGCATATTTGTTGTACATGCAAGAAGCATGACTAACATTGAATTCCTTCGTGACGAAAATGACATTAGCAGCACTTCCTGAACACAGTGCTTATGCGCTATGCACATCACGTCAGTGGTGACCTGGTGACCTGGCCATTTGTATTCACTTTTTTAGTGCAGGAATCTGATTAATCAGTGTCAGTACCAGGTAAACGTCACTTCTGTCATAACAACAGCAACAAATTGCATTTATATAGTGCCTTTCATGTCGGGAGGACCTCCCAAGGTGCAAGACAGTAAAGGATTTGCACCCGAGCTGAGGGGTGGAGAGCAATGGGGTGGGGGTGGGAAAATGACCGAATGCATGGTCAAAGAGGAAGATGAGCCTTGAAGGAGGTAAGGGAGGGAGCGAGGCTGAGAGGCTCTGGGATGGTGGAGCAATCAAGGCGGGTTCACAGGAAATTCACACTCAAACAAGACATATTATAATGGAGCTGCCCTGTACTACACAAAATATTCTGCAGATTTCTTATTCCTCAAAAAAAACTGTCATGGTTAATTTTGAGACGACAAAGACATTTTCTAAAGGTATTGTATCTCAAGTAGATTCGATTTTGACAGGTTATAAACTGAGTGGTACTAAGCCTTGAAAAATGGAACAGAAGCTGTCACATCATCTCCTTGTCCTACAATATCACCCGTTTATTATTCAACACTTGTTCACGGAGAATCAGAAGAGTAAGCAGTTTTCTTTTGTAAACGCCAAAGTATTAGTCTTGTCGTGAGCTACAGTTAAATTAAAACACGTGACAGAAGGAATTACAGGGGTGGAGTAAATGGAAAGCTCATAAACCCTTTCTCAGAAAATTCTCTTAGTATTTAGCACAGCTATTTTAATTGATTATAGATTAAATCTCAGCAAAGTACCATCTTTGTTTCCCCACCTCGTAATTTAATTGCTGCTTCCTATGTTGCGACAGGAGCAGCCAGCAATTTAAAGAGGGGATGAAGAAAAAAAGCAGCCTTCATTAATCACCTGCCGCAAAAGTACTGGTTTAGCAGAATCTTTAAAATCAAGAGCATTTTATTAATCAACCACTTAGCATGGACAAGACTTTTACACCTGCATGGGGGACCACCAGTGCTGTGATACGTCAACAGAGGACGTCTCTTTCCTCTCATCCCACCCCCACATTCATTAACTGCTCAGGTGAAATTCTCTATCCTGCTATCTCAACATGTTCCGCTCGGAGTTCGACTGGAGTGGGGGCAGTGTGGAGTGCGGGAGGCCTCTAGCCACCGGAGTGGGGACCGAAGCGACTCATATGCGACTGACGCCTAGAGTGAGGCCTGAATTAACGCCTGGAGCAGGGCCCCTGCCTTACACGCGAGTGGGGCCTGAAGCATGGCTGAGCAGGGCTCGACGACAATACTGGCGCGGGATCCGACACCCCAAACAGCGACCAGATCCAACACAGAGACCGAACTTACAAGTCCACACGGAAGCAAAGTGGGATTTGTTGCCTCAGCAGGTCCAAAGTGCCATCACAGCCATTGCTGACAGTCCTGGTCAATATCCGACCAAAGACCGGCTGCCGCGTGACGTCACATCTGCCCGCCACCTTTGAATTTCTGAGTCTCAACTCACTGGATCTATAAGACGAGTGATCCACTCCAGCAGCTCACACGCTGAACCCCCAGTTCGCTCTTAGTCTCGGCGTGAACATTTTAGCTACCGCCACCGACCCGAGCTGGTTCCCCAAAGTGCTCCCATGCCTGTCCTCTACCTTCCACTATTCCTGATCGTTCCTCCTCTCTCACCGCCCTGCCCAATTCCTATCCCTGCTCAACCATCTCACAGCCTCCCTCTGCTCCAGCCTGTGAACCTCCATCGGCAGATGCCACTGGCTGTCCAACAGCAGCCACTCTGACTGCCCTAACTTCTAATCTCACTGCAAGGTCCCTGACCACGGGGGCAACTCTCCTCCCTCATCCCCATCCCCACCATCTCTGTCAGTCCTCCCCCAAGCCCCCCACATTCCACCACCAACTGTCCCCTCCGCATCGGCCTACAAAATGTCTGTACTCTCTCCAATAAAACATTCACCATCCAAGACCTCATTGTTGACGAAAACATCGACATTCTCGCCCTCACCAAAACCTGGGTCACTCCAGGTGACACCTTCCCCTGATGGAGGCCACACCATCCAGTTACACCTTCCACTACACCCCACGACCTAACCGCTGTGGTGGCAGTGTGTCTTTCATCTCCCGGACCCCACTCGGTCTATCCTCTCACTCCATTTGATTTCTCATCCTCCTTGCCCTTTCTGCTGCCTTCAATACCGTTGACCACTCTATCTTCATCCACCACCTCTCCTCTCACCTCAACCTTCATGGTTCTGTCCTTGAATGATTCAGATCGTACCTCTCACACCATTCCACCTCATCTCCAATTTCTCCTCTGGACCCCTCACAATCTTGTTCAGCATTCCTCACAGCTGTGTCCTTGGTCCGCTGCTCTTCAATATTTACATGCTCCCTCTTGGTGACATCATCTGCAGACATGGGGTCAACTTCCACATGTATGCGGATAATGCCCAACTCTATCTCTTTGCCTCCACCCTTTACTCCAGGACCACTGTTGTCCTGACAGAATGTCTGTCAGACATCAAGTCCTGGATGAGAGTTAATTTTCTTCAGTTGAATGTCAACAAGACCGAGGCTCTACTGATTGGCTCCCATCAGCGCCTCCTCACCCCAGGCACTGACAGCATCACCATCCATGGATGCACACTCCACCTTGCTAAGCCAGTCCGGAAACTTGGTGTCTTATTTGATACTCAAATATTCTTTCTACCACACATCTGCGCCATGAATGTCTCTGCCTTCTCCCACCTCCGCAACATCGCCCGGCTCCGCCACTGTCTCACACCGCAGGTCACCAAAATCTTCATAAATACATTCATAATATCGAGTATTGATTATGCAAACTCCTGGCGTATCGGTCTCCCCAACTCCTCCTTCCATAGGCTGCAGATCATCCAGAGGTCTGCAGCCCATGTCTTCTCCCACACCAGGCTCCGTGACCTTATCATCCCCATCCTCGCCCGACTCCACTGGCGTCCCATCACACAGAGGGTACAGTTCAAGATACTGGTCCTCACCTTCAAAGTTCTCCATGGCCTTGCTCCAACCAACCTCTGCGACTTCCTCATCCCCTACCAGCCAGTCCGCTGCCTCCACTCAGCGGGCTCCAGCCTGCTTCATGTCCCCTGTCTTGCCCACCCAACCACTGGCAGGCGGGCTTTAGCCACTCTGCTCCCACCCTCTGAAAATCAATCCTGTAATCCTGCCACTTCGCCCCCTCCCTTACCTCTTTCAAGACCCATTTCAAGACCTACCTCTTCGACCTTGTCTTTGATCACCCTCCTTCCCCACCTGCCTTCCATGCTCCCCAATCCTGACCCCCAGCTCGATTCAGAAATACTGATCCAGCACCTTCTTGTGTCCTCCCGATGTGAAAGGCGCAATACAAGTATAATTTTGTTGCTGTTGGTGGTGGTTATGCTGTGTTTTGCCAGCCAGGCAGGTTGCCATGTGAGATGTGAGCAAGATTACATTCATTTCATTCCGTGCTTTGAAATGAGCAAGAGAATCTGTTAAAAACATAATGCTTTATAATCACCGAGGTGACATCTGCAACCTATTATGTGTTCTCTCTCTGTCTTCGCATTAATGGAACCTCTATGAAAAAGGTGAGCAAAGTTTTGTTGATGTTGCTGTTAATTAATATTGGTGTTTATTGGTGTCTTAATTCAGTCTCTCTGCCCCCACAATCTGGAACTCCATCCCACAGTCCCTTCGCCTTGCTTCCTCCCTTGCTTCCTTCAAGGCCTGTCTCAAGACTCTCCTCTTCAATTGTGCCTTCAGTCGCCCTCCCCCCTCTCAGCCTTCCCTCACCCCAATCCCACCCCTCCCCCATGCTCGGGTCCTACCCTTGACTGTCCAGCGCCTTGGGATGTCCTCCCGACGTGAAAAGCACTCTATAAATGTAATTTTGTTGTTGTTGTTGTGGTGAACCTATTCACTAATCAGCAGGTTTTTCTCCCCATCTCCAGGACAATAGATGGATCCAAAGATGGTCACTTTTGAATGCCTGTTTGTGAGATACCAGCTCATCTCAACCATAAAGTCGGTAACCTGTTCAGTATCAGTCCAATCCATGGGCCAACAGTCTCTATTTTGATGCCATAATGTACTTATGTCCAGAGCAGTGGACCAGTCAAATCACCTCCCAGCTCCAGTGAATTTGCAAGCAATATATCAGCACATTCATCCATACATCTCCAATATATCACTATTATTTATTTGTCTGCTTACTTGCTCCACTCTGTAAAAGTAGGGCTGAATGGCATGGCATTTACTTTTTCAAGTGGTGTTAGAGCCAATGGAGCATTCTGTTCCCTTGCTCACACCTTTGTCACTTCCCGGCTGGACTTTTCCAATGCCCTCCTCGCTGGTCTCCCGAGTTCCACCTTACACAAAATTCAATCAATTCAGAACTCCATCGCCCGGATACCAACCCGCACAAAACTCAGTACCCCCAACCCCAACAGTCCTTGCCAGACTGTACTGTCTCCCAATTACCGAATGGATCGACTTCAAGATCCTCTCACTTGTTTTCAAATCCCTTCATGCCCTCGCACCTCCCTACCTATCTGACCTGCTTAACCCCCTTTCTACCACCCGCTGCCTCCTCTCGGCTGGTTCTGGCCTCCTATTTGTCCCTTGTGCCTTCTGTTCCATCACTGGCGCCCGTGCTTTCAACCACTATGCCCTGAAACTCTGGAATTCCCTCCCTCAATCCCTCCGGCTTGCCCCCTCCCTCCCTGCTTTCAAATCACATCTGAAGATCTTCCTTTTTGATCGTACTTACAGTCACCTCCCACCCCTCTCTTCCCCTGGTTCAGAGTCAAACTCCGCCACTGTGAAGCGCTCCAGGACACTACCCTGCGTGAAGGGCGCTATATAAATGCAAGTTGTTGTTTTCATGTTTGTGTAACTCTGATTAAAGTTCTTTAAGTAAAATTATTTAAGTTATTGAAAAGCTAACGAGCAAGTAAGTTTCAAGTTGCTTTTTCTCGATGCTAATAGATCAAAGTCAGACAAGAAGGTCACAGCTCAGTGATTCAAAGCTGCAGGATCTGGAATGGAAAGCATGTGTTTACTATTACATTCACTGGATGCTGAGAAACGTATTTTGGTGAGTATTAACCTTTTGCAATTAATCATAGATTGAAGCTCCTTGCACTGGATATTGGAGACACTGCTCCTCCTTTTTATCCACTGCACTAAAACTAATCTCTTGGCCACTTGGTGAAGTAATTTTGTCTAATCAAGAACATCAGTGAAATCCAAGATTCCAGGTGTTGCCCTCTGTACTTCTGTGACCACAGCCGAGGATAGGTAGGCTCGAGAGAGAGGGAGGGAGAAATGAAAATATTTCATGTCATCATTAAATCTCCTGAGCTTCATAAATTTCTGACATTCCGAATTTCAGATCCAGCTAAATTCCATTGACACTTCACCGTATATAATCAAGGTTTCTTATCGCCTTTGAGTGATTTCCAGCACAAAGCACTGCTACATCAAAATAATATTAAGAATACTAGCGTTTGATATAGCACCTGATCAACCTCCAAAAAACAAAACAATAATAAATTGGTCATTTTCAATCCATGACTGTTTGTGGGACACTGCTGTGCGCAATTGGCTGCCGTGTTTCGCCCACAAATATACGGTCAATTCATTTTACAGTCTATTCCGTGAAGCGTTTTGAGACATCGAAAAGATGTGAAAAGCGCTATATCAAATGCAAGGATTATTATTATTAATATTATTAAGTCAAAGCACCTCAAAGTGGTTCACAAAGATTTCTGTAAAGCTTACTTGTAGGCGAACACGACAGCTAATTTGCTTGCAGCAATGTCCTACAACCAAGTTTATCTGTGGGATTGTTGGTCAGGACACCAGGAGAAACTCCCTTTTTTGAATAGTCTCATGGGATCTGTTTTGCCTTTCGTCCACAAAATATACAGTCAACTCACTTTACCGTATATTCTGTGAAGCGCTTTGAGACATCTCGAAGACGTGATAAGGCGCTATATCAAATGTAAGGATTATTATTATCTGTAACATCCATCTGGCAAGGCAATATAGCTCTCACCAGTCCTGCATTGGTGTGACCGCCTAGATTAGGATCTGCCTTGATACTAGGGTCTCATTTTCAGCAATTCATAATGGGAGTCGTTATTAGCTAAAATCAGAAATAGGAAGTCCTGTTAATAACAAGAAGTGTGTCCCACTGATATGTATGGAAGTAGATGGAGCTTTTCTTGCTGGTCGTTGTGACGCGCTCTCTGGTAGGATTTCTACTTGCAACTTAGAGCCAGCATTAACAACTCCAGTTATGAAACTCAGCAAATTGAACCTCATTGTTTTGCTGCATCACTATTTCACAAAAAATATGGAAACAAAACTGACTGTCTTTTAGTAACATCTATTTATCCTCCAAGCTACATGAAACTCCAAGCTATGCCCTTTTTTTGGGGGGGTGGGGGGCAAGATTACAGAAATCATGAGGATTACAGTTTAGATAAAATTTATGTTGAAATGGAAGTGTTTCTTCGAGTTGAAAATAATAAATCTGTAAACTTAAATTATGAATCATTTATAACTAAATGAGAGCAGTCTCCAATTTTAAATGACAGATGAATCAACCCAATGTTGAACTCAGGAAAAGAAATAACTTCCAGGAAACGACCTATTTAGTCAGGACTCTTTCTGAATCCTGCTTCTCCCAAATGGAACGTTGTGTTTCCTGGTAAAAGCTTAATGTCTGTATGATTTATTTGTGCTAGAAATTGATTTTGCACACAGCACCTTGTAAGAATAATTGATTTTTATTTTGTTTTCTTCAGTTCTGCTGAAAGCTCCCAGATTCTCCTGGCTACAACACTGTTTATAGGTTGGTAACAAGGAGCCTTGAGTACTCATGCAATGTTAGATTCACATTTGATTTATGACCCAGAAGACTATTAGATGGCATTACCATTCCCCATGAACTCATTGACTGATTATAGTTAAATGTTCAATCCTCGCAGTCCTTTACTTGCTGGCACTGCTCCTTGTATTTGAAGGCCTAATCTGATCTAATGGGCTGCAGTCAGAGCACGGACAGGTACTATATGGGAATATGTGAGGAGAAATTTCACCTGGGTCTAGATTTGCTCTTGGTAGCAAAGTGTCCAGAATTTCATAAATTGTTGATTTCAGTCTTAACATTGAAGTTGTTTTCCTGTGGTTTCTAAAAACTTACAGAAAACCATCTTCAAAATTAAGGCGAAATACTAAATGCAAAATTAAGGAATTACTCCCCTCGAGAAGTTTTTTTTCTTTTTTTTTCTTTTTTTTTCTTTTTTTTTCTTTTTTTTCTATTGAAATGCATTTTAAATAGATGTCAGTTTAGTAACAGGGTGATTTGTTAAGATGCACAGAATAAATTACACGATGGGTCAAGGTTAAAAAATTAAGTCTCTTGTTTCTTTAAGACCCTTTACAAGCTAAGTAGTCTCTCTTCTTTTTGATCCATGCCAGTAAGGCAATCTGTATCTGAAGCTTCTCTATGGGCAATTTTCTACCATATACATTGGTACCCCTGACAACAGTAAATAGAGTACCCCCCACCCTCAGCCTTACTCAGCGTCATCCAAAACTCTGCCGCCCGCATTCTTACCAAACTCCGCTCCGCAATTACCCCATTCCTTGCCAGACTGCACTGGCTCCCTGTCCCAGAGAGGATCGACTTTAAGATCCTCACTCTTCTCTTCAAATCCCTCCATGCCTCTGCACCCCCCTACCTCTCTGACCTCTCTCCTCACAACAGTACCCGTTGCCTTCGCTCCCCCGGGTCTGGCCTCTTCCTTGTCCCCTGAATCCTCCGCTCCACCATCGGCGGCCGTGCTTTCAGCCACTATGCCCCGAGGCTCTGGAACTCCCTTCCTCTCTCCTTTTGCCTCGCCCCCTCTCTTCCTATTTTTAGGTCCCTGCTGAAGATCTTTCTTTTTGACCGCGCCTTTGGTCACCTTCCTCCCCCTCCCCCTGGTTCGGCCCCGGGATCCGTTACTGTGAAGCTCTCTGAGACACCGTCCGGCGTGGAGGGCGCTATATAAATCCAAGTTGTTGCTGTCCAACCTCGTCCTTGTAAATATTACTGATATAGTACGCTATGTGAAGGGTGTGTATTAATGCCAGTTATTGTGGTAAGGCAAACCTTCTAAAATATGCACCTTGCAAAATCCAAGCTTGGCTTTACCTAACCTACATTATTTGATTCATCTCCTGCTCTGTTCAACTGTGGTAGCTTCCTGTACACTGGCCATTGGCCCACGACTTTTGTTTAATAATACAAATACGTTGTGCTCACCACTGTATCAATATCAAAAAAGCAATATCAGATGCCGGAGTAGGAAAAAATAAACAAAAGACTTACAGTTTGGAAGTAGATGTCAAAGATGCTCCTTGAAAACACAGATGTCTTCACTGATATATTTTGTTTAACTTGCAGTTGCTGCCAACACAAACCATCTTCAGAGCAGACATTTATAACTTCTAGTAGACATGGCTTTTCAGGCAAACCTGAAAGGAGTACAAGATTGACACTATAAATTCTTTCTATCTCTCCCCCCAACCCTCCACCATGCAGCTTTTCCTTTGGACTCAATTCAAAGTAAACTGTGATGTAAATTACCCGCACAACCAAAGCACCGTTTCATATAATCAGAACTGATCTTGGTCGTAACTCCAGATTGAATTCTCAAAACTTTGAATGTGGTTGATGTTATAATTAAGAGTAATAATATCAAATAATATCATATGGCACAGTTTGCCTCCCAAGATCTACTGGATAGTAACTCTTGCCTTTTTCACTTTTTATTGGATTGAGGGCTTGTGCACACCATGTTCATGCATGAAGATAGACCTTAACTGGTACAATGAAGCAACCACCGGTTCACAAGATTGATTTGGATGAAAAAGGCCTTTCGGATCGTTTGATCTCATTCCCTCCAGCATACCAGCCCCCCGTTTTCCCATCATAACATTGTTTAACAACATTATTGGCCAAAAGTCAACCACTTTATCAAAGTCAACCTTTAAGTTCGCTGCTCTCTCACCCGAGCCAGATCATTTTCCCTTTGTTTCAGTTTTACATTTCACTGCTGTGCCATATTTCCTGCTGTTCCATATTCCTACATCTGCTTATGTATACTGTGACAAATGGCTTGTTATATTTTAAATTTATGAAATTCACATGAAGCCGGTGAGCAGATTAATGGTATGACAAAACTGCAGCTGATAATTATGTTTTCAAGTGAAAGCCACCATTATGAGAAGCTAATTTTTTTTCATATTACTTGCCAGCTTTTGCTTTCAAAATGCAAATTTTTTTCATTTTATGTGGAAAATGTGCAAAGGAAGTGCAGGCTACTTATGCCTATGATTTGCAACAACAAAGCTGCCTCATTGAGCGACCCGCAGCAGACAGACAAATGTTTATTTCGCAGTTAATGCATCAGATTGTCTCCCTTTGTCCACCTGCTGTGTAAACCCTCAGCACCATTTCATTGGCTCTGTTTGGACGTGCTCTTTTCCACTGTGGATTGCTTCTATGCACAATCTGCATGGTTCACTAAGCCCCATATTAATAAAATGGATACTAGATGTATTTTGCAGTGAGATCTGCACATTAAGAGTCCTGACAGAGCTCACTGTCTCCACACAAGGTCACAAGAGAAGTTTGATTGAAGAAGCCGCATTACAACATTTTAATCTCATCTTCCAGCCCTACCAACTTCACTTTATTGCATCAAACAGTTTCTTAAATGAATTAAATGCTCTGGCCTCAATCACCCACCCCGTTAACTTGTTTCAGATGATTATTAACCTTTGTGTAAATCCCTCTCTCGCCCTCCGTTTTGTCAAAAAAATAATCTTTCTGTTGCCTGTATGGGTTCTGTTTGAAATATCATTTTGCAGCCTCAACCTAGTTCCCAGTAAACAACAACAACAAGATTGTATTTATAGAGCGCCTTTCACGATGGGAGAACATCCCAAGGTGCTGGACAGTTGGGTTGGGACCCGAGCCGGGGGGAACTGGTCAGGATGAGGGGAGGGAAGGGAGGGACGAGAAGGGGGTAGAGAGTTGAGAGCGGAGGTGAAGGCACGGTTGAAGAGAAAGGTCTTGAGACCGGCCTTGAAGGAGGAACGGGAGGAAGCGGCGAAGGCACTGGGGAATGGAGTTCCAGAGCCTAGGAGCTGAGAGGCTGAAAGCCCGGCCACCGATGGTAGGGCGGTTAGGGCGGGGGATATGGAGCAGACCAGAGCCAGAGGAACAGAGGGTACGGGCAGGTAGGTAGGTGGATAGAAGGTCGGAGAGGTAGGAGGGAGCAAGGCCGTGAATGGCCTTGTAGGTGAGGATGAGGATCTTGAATTCGATCCTCTGGGAGATGGGGAGCCAGTGGAGGCGAGCGAGGGTGGGAGTGATGTGGTCGCGTAGCCTCGTGCGGGTTAAGTAAAGTCAGAACACACAACTCTTAGTACAGCTCTAAAAGGACACAATATTGTATAATTAATAACAGAACTCATTATCTACCAAGCATGGTTTTAATCTACAGTCTGAATAGCAAATAGTGAGTCCTACTCACAACCAGAAGTGTGTCACGCTAACCCACAGAAAGTCCAGTGGCATCACAAACACATGTTGGTTTGACACACATGTAGTTCGGGCAGGATTCTCAGTTTGAGGTTTGGATCAGAGGTAAAAATAATAATCCTTGCATTTGATATATCGCTTTATTACATCATTGAGATATCTCAAAGCATTTCAAGAATATACTGTATATATACTGTAAAGTAACTGTATATTTTGTGGGCAAGATCAATAAAGCACCACAAATTAGACCCCCATCATTCTCGCTAAAGCTGAGGAATTGAAAAAGATCATTTCGGGGCAGTGGGTAGTATGCTCTCGGGCATCAGAACTGAGGCATAAGGTTGAGGAAGAGTAGAAGCATACAACTATGTCAACATATATTATATCTGATCAGATGAATGCATGATACTAAGGATTTGGTCGCAGCACAGATTCACTAAACATTTTTTGGTTCCCTCTCCATTTTTCCTTTTGTTTGTTTTCTTCAATAGGCTGCCACATTGACCTACAAAGTACACTGTACCTACAATTTTACAGTATAACCTGTAAAGTTATTTGAGACATCCTCCCGATGTGAAAGCCACAATATCAAATGCAAGGATTATTTTTACTTTTAATTTTTTCCATTCTGCTTCTGTCCCTTTCAATCCACAGCCCCTTATTTCTGATCTGCACATCTTTTGCTAAAAGTTCGACATAGATATCATTACACTGAAGTCACAATTATTACAGGGATTTTAAAATTAATTCTTTATGTTTGTTTAAGTAACTTTTGGGGTTCACTTAGAGATATTTATCACATTGAATGGGAGGGACACTGACCCACTCCCTCCCTCAACCTCAACTCTCTCATTGCTGTTGTTTTCTCTGCCACATTAGATTTCTGGCTCACAGTTTGTGGCATTCAACTGCTATCTCATGAGATTCAAGCTCTATTTATTGTATCCTGGCCAACAATGCCCCAAATAAAACTCATCATTCACTTCATGACTGTTTGTAGGATATTGCTATGCAAATTGGCTGTAGCGTTCTCTGACAGTCACTATACTTTACACTGTACACTGTGAAGTGCTTTCGCGATATCCTTCTGATGTGAAAGGTACATTGAATGTAAGTATGATTATTATGTAAAATCCAGCGAGTAGAATAATTAGTTCTAAACCCTGAAGCACTCAGTGAGATAACAAACAACAGCGCAGGTTTTGAAAATTATATCCTGCTTGCTGGAACAGTGACCAGCCTGTTACAAGAGGTGATTTCCAGGAACATTGCAAAAGATTCCATGAATGAAAAGGTCTTGACTGCTTTTTTTTTAACAGATTGCGTCAGAAATGGCACTTGACATAAAATTGACTGCCGCGTTTCACCCGCAAAATACAGTCAATCCACTTTACTATATATTTTGTTAAGCGCTTTGAAATGTCTTAACCACCCGAGCTGCTACCCCAAAGTGCTCCCACCTCTGTCCTTTACCGTCCATTAATCCCGCTCGGTCTTCATCTCCAACCGCCCTCCTCGACTCTTATCCCTGCTCAACCATCCCACAGCCTCCCTCTGCTCCAGCCTGTGAATCCTCCTTCGGGCCCACCATGGCAGACGCCAATAGATGTCCAACAGCAGACACTCTTGACTGCCCTAACCCCTAATCTCATTGCAAAGTCCCTGACCACTGGGGGGGCAACTTCTCCTCCCTCATCCCCATCCCCACCATCTCTGTCAGTCTTCCCCCATGCCCCCCACATTCCACCACCAAATATCCCCTCTGCATCGGCCTACAAAATGTCCGCTCCCTCAACAATAAAACACTCACCATCCAAGACATCATTGTCGACGAAAAAATCAACATCCTCACCCTCACAGAACGCTGGATCACTCCAGGTGACACCTTCCCCGTGATAGAGGCCACATCACCCGGCTACACCTTTCATCATACCCCATGACCTAACCGCTGTAGTAGTGGTGTGGCTCTCATTTCCCGGTCCCCACTCGGTCTATTCCCTTACTCCTCTGTAACATTCCCCTCCTTTGAGCACCTTATCCTTTGTCAGCCCTCCAACCTTTCCTTCAAAATTCTCCTTATCTGTTGCCCCCCAAGCCTCCCCCACCTTCATCTCCGACATTTTCACTCTCCTATCTTCCCTCTACCTCTGCTCCGAATGCCTCCTAATCCTAGGCGACTTCAACCTTCACTTCATCCCCTTCTGCTCTACCTCTGCTGACTTCTACTCCCTTATCTCCTCCCTCAATCTCTCTTTCCACATGCACTCCGCCCACCCACATCCACGGTCACCCCCTCTACCTGGTAATCACTCAGAGCCACATCGTCTCGGACCTCACCACCATCGACAAAGCGATCTCAGACCATCACTTCATCTCTCTTAACTCCTCAACCCTCTCCCCGCTGCCACCCAATCCACCTCCATCTCCTACCGGCCCTTGGAAAAAAATCTCCCGCTCCCCTCCTTCTTGGTTGCCTTGGGAGTCATCTGAACTCCTTCCCCTGTGGATTTCCTCCCCCAATAACCTATCCTCCTCGGTCACTCGTCTCCACAGTTCCCTCTCCTCCACTCTTGATTCCCTTCTTACACTTTCTTCCTGAACTGTCACCTATTCATGTAAGTCACCATGGAACACCAGCTACCTCTGCTCTGTTAAGACACAGTTGCGTGCCGCTGAACGCACCTGGCTTAAATCGAACTTAACGGTCCATCGGCAGATCTGGCCGGACCTTATCAAATCCTACAGCTCCGCCCTCGCCTCTGCAAAATTGTTGTTCTACTCCAAGACAACCTCAGCCTCCTTTTCTTCATCTCCAACCAACTCCTCCACCCACCCTCTTACTATCCTCAACTCCAATGCCAACTGTGAGGCGATGCTGGACTTCCTCCAATCCAAAATTGAGGGGATCCGCCCAGCTGCCTCTGCCCTCCCGTCTACTACACTCTCCCCATCTCCAACTGCCACACTGACCCCTACCCAACCCTCCCCCACACATTTGAACCTGTCTGCCACTCCTCTCTCATCACCACTATAACCCACATGAAACCGACCACCTGCTCTCTCAACCCCATTCCTACCACTCTCCTTACTTCCCAGCTCCACATCCTTGCCCCTCTACTCACACATCATAAAACTCTCACTGTCCTCTGGCATCATTCCCACCACTTTCAAAATTGCCGTCATCACTGCTATCCTTAAAAAAAAACTACCTGGACCCATCTCTACTCTCAAATTACTGCCCCATCTCCAATTTCACTTTCCTATCCAATGTCCTGGAATGAGCTGTTGCTTCCCAGTTTTGCTCCTTCCTCATCTGCCATTCGCTTCATGAACCCCGTCAATCGAGTTTCCGTGCCGCCCACAGCAAAGAAACAGCCCTGGTCAAAGCGACAAATGACATTCTGTCCATCTGCGACCAGGGCTCCCTCTGCCTCCTCGTCCTCCTTGACCTCTCTGCTGCCTTCAACACCATCAATCACTCTCTCCTCATCCACCTCTTCTCCTCTCACCTCAACCTTCACAGCTCTATACTTGATTGGTTCAGATCGTACCTCTCGCACCTCCTCCACTTCAGCTTCACAAATGGCTTTTCCTCTAGCTCCTGCACCGTCTCATGCAGCGTTCCTCAGGGCTCTGTCCTTGGTCGCCTTCTCTTCAATATCTATATGCTCCCTCTTGGTGACATCATCCACAGACATGGAGTCAACTTCCACATGTATGCGGATGATACCCAACTCTACCTCTCTGGCTCCATCCTTGACTCCAGGACCACTACTGTCCTGAATGGCTCCCGTTAGCGCCTCAGGCGCTGACAGCATCACCATCCATGTTTGCACACGCCATCTTACTAAGCCAGTCCGGAACCTTGGAGTCTTGTTGATCCTCAACTATCCTTTGTACCCCACATCTATGCCATGACCCACCTCCACAACATTGCCCAGATCCACCACTGTCTCACACCGCAGACCGCCGAAACCCTCATACACTCTTTCAATACATCAAGGTTTGACTTTGCAAACTCCTTGCTTGTCAGCTTCCCTATCTTCTCTCTCCATAGGCTGCAGATCATCCAGAACTTTGCAGCCCATGTCCTGTCCCGCACCAGGCTCCGTGACCCTATCACCCCTATCCTCGCCCAACTCCACTGGTTTCCCATCACACAGAGAATACAGTACAAAATCCTGGACCTAACCTTCAAAGCCCTCCATGGTCTTGCTGCCCCCTACTTCTGCGACCTTCTAACCTCCTACCATCCTGTCCGCTTGCTCCGTTCAGCGGGATCCATCCTGCTTCACGTCTCCCGCCTTGCTCACCCCACCATTGGCGGGCGGTCCTTCTGTCACTCTGCCCCCACCCTCTGGAATTCCATCCAACGGACTCTCTACCTCACCCACTCCCTTGCCTCCTTCAAGACCCACCTCAAAATCGTTCTCTTCGACCATGCTTCCGATCACCCTTCGACACCCGTTGACCACTCTATTCTCATCCACCACCTCTCCTCTCACCTCGATCTTCACAGCTCTGTCCTTGACTTGCTCAGATTGTACCTCTCACAACTCTTCCACTTCATCTTCACAAATGGCTTTTCCTCTAGCCCTTGACCATCCCGACCCCCAGCTCAGGTCTAAAACTCTGACTGTCTAGCATCTTTAGGACGTTCTCCTGATGTATTGTAATTTTGTTGTTGTGTTGTAATATCAAGTGCAAGGATTATTGTTATTATTATCATATTATTATTATTATTGTCAACGACAGGGATATCTGCACAAGGACACTGGTTATAGGGTCAGGTCCAAGCCTCTGTAGTATAATATTCTGATCTATTGGACTTCCAACTTTACCTTGTTATGGCTAGTGTAAACTCAACTCTTCACATTAATTTGATGTGAAAGTCATGTTGAGTTGAAGTGAAATGTAGAGTAAAATTTGGTATATGACATTCAATCATCAAGGGATTCGGGCTGGAGCCGAGCTACTGAGACCATCTTTAGAAAGCAGCTTCACCAGGAAAATCAATTTGCAGCACTGCAGTTTAAATGCAAGTGGTGTTAATCGATCCATCCTGCGCTCAAAAATAACGCCTTCAAAGTTTTTAGGGCACCTATAAGCCAATAACAACTTTTGAGTCACTCACATAAAAAAATATTGCTCAAAGAGCTTCACAGAGATTGAACAGAAGTCTGAGCAAGGTGAAAGATTGTAGAGGGTATAGAAAGGAGGTGATCAAAGGCACAGTGAGAGGTTGTTAGTAGCGTTTTGAAAGCAGATAGGGAGAATGCAAGGCAAAGGGTTGTCAGGAGAGTTCCAGAGTGTGGGAGCAGCTTAAGGTTTATCCCAAGGACTATTGAGGGACCATTTTTATATCGTTAATACTCAGAAAATCATGAAAGTCTGCTGAAAACATTCATAATAGCGATCAAAAAAGATTGGACAGGTTAGAATTTTTCCCTTTGGAGAAGGGACAGTTGAGAGAGGCCAATGATTGATGTGTTTAAAATTATGAAAGGATTTGATCATCTGAACATTAATAGGTTGTTTCTATTTGTTTTTACTTGAGTCCAAAATCCATACTGTGGTAGAGTTATGTACACATGTTATGTACAGATCCAGGTCATGTTTTAAGGTGATGCAGTTAGCTAATTGATTGACACAAAAACTGTTCTGAGAGCATGTGAGCGAAGAACATTTGACAGAGGAAAAAGTAAAATAATTGTATATATGTATGTTTTTTTTAATAGAAATACCCTTTATTCCCCATGTTGAATTCATTAGTAAAAATACCAACCAGGTGCCATTTGCATATCCTAATAATAATAAATAGTAATATAATGCTTATATTTGACATACATCAGTTCAAGTGTTTCACAGTATTTACTGTAGAATGTAGTGAATGCATATTTCTAAGTGAATGTGGCAGACAATTTGCACACCGTAATGTCCCACAAACAGCCATACAGTGATTTGGCAGTCAAATGTTTAACACCATTCAATGCAAAATAGATCTCTGTACAGGATCTTTGTTACAAATAGTCAGAATGCCAGCCGAAAGAATGACACAAAGCTGATAAGATACCAGATAACGTGCAGGTTGTCAAACCTGTCATTTCTGAGTGTGGAAATCAATAAAAACTCGAAACAAGGAACTTTACCAGTAACAACCCAGCATCTCCTTAGTGTATTTGAAATAAACAAATGTGCTATCCAGGGTTACTTCCCCCCAAATGTCATCCTGTCAAGTAAATGTGTCTAATCAAGTTTCTTGATTCACAAAATTCTATTTTAAGAAAGCCTTGATAGTTTGGTGACACATCAAAGAGCCTTAAAATGTCTTTCAAGTAATTATGATAATAATTACATCTGTTGAGATGTACTGATGACAACCATCTAATTGTTGCATTACTTACCCAGCAATTACAGGAAAATTAGTTTAAAAGCTTGGCACACCAATTAAGCATTTTTTGCATGCATTAATAAGATGCGAGTGGTAAAGAGGAATTGTTAAAAGAAAAACAACAATTATTTAAACCATTTATTGAGAGTGATTAAGCCATAACTCTCCTAAGATGCTTCCTCACATCGCACAATTTCTAAAAGAAGGTATTAGGTAAAAAGAAGGGATTTTTTTATTGGTTTGAAATTCTGGAAATGACTGTACTTCATCAAAACTGAGAAACGTCAGGAAACAAACTGTGTTGTGCTGTAAAACAAAATCATAGTATGTTTTTGTGTTAGTGAGAAGCAGCTGGAGAAATGCAAATTTTGATCTTAAAGTATTCGGTGGAATATTTGGAGAGAATCTAGGGACTTAATTCAGTGTACATTTTGAAGGTTTTTCATCTGTTACACTTTTCACGTATTTTCTTGCCAAGTATTGTTGCCAGGTTTGACTGACACAGTTAGGTATAGGAAAGCAATTTATTGTACCTGAAAGGTGCAACATAAGTGCAAGGTGCTCCTCTTGAAAGGAAGCTTCTGTCACAAAGCAAGTTAGCCGAAGGATACACTCTAATAAAACGCCATCCATATTCATAAATATGTACTCTTATACCTGGTTTGGGGCCTTATTTTGTTTAAAAATACATTTTAAAAATGTACTGAATGATGTCTGCCTACTGATTGTTATAATTAGCTCCACACTCCTGTGTTTCCAACAGCTAGTGAGATGAGAATTGGGAAGACATGCTGACTCCTTGCATTTTCCTTGAATATTTGCTGCAAAAAACATCCCACAAACCTATTCATGGATTGCCCTTTACAGCTGTATTTACATGCCAGCGCTACAACTGACAGACTCCCTCTGTAGCACTATGTGTTCTGGGATGTAATCTCATCCAGCTGGATACCACTTTGCAGACTCTTTGAAAGAGATCAGAACATCTGGTGAAAGGCATATTGAGTAATAGGAAAAAGTTAAAGGTTGAAGCCAACACAAATGGTACAAACTGAATGTACAGGAGTCCAGGAGGACTATGCTACGTACGTTCTTGTTGCTCAGCAGTAAACAGGTTTATGAATATTTATTTTTGCATTTGTATTAAATAAAAATGTTGCTTCCTCAACTATGTCCTTTGTGTCAGTAATGAGTGCTGTGGTTGTCTGGCTGTGTCCTGCAATATATTCAACCCTGGGGGAAGGAGTTGCATTGAACATAAACATCCAGTCCAGGTCCATAATCCCCAAACCCAGGACATTTTTGGTTGACCAGGTGTCTGACAACATGGGATCCAACACCATGCTTGACACAATCCAAACTGAAAGAGTTTGCACATAAATATCCCATCCACTTCCCTTCTAAAAGAAAAGTCTCTTGGCCAACAACCCCCCCCAAAACAAATGTATCACTCAATTCATGTCTGTTTGCGGGACATTGCGGTGTGCAAGTTGGCTATTGTGTTCATCCACAAAACATGATACTCATATCACTGCAGTGCGCAACTGTCTGCCGCGTTCCACCCACAAATATACAATCAATTCATTTTACAGTTTATTCTGTGAAATGCTTTGAGACATCTAGAAGATGTGAAAAGCACTATATCAAATGCAAGGATTATTATTATTATTATTAAACACACAGTCACTGTGTTTTGCAGTGTATCCTGTGAAGCATATTGAGATATCCTCCTGACCTGAAAGGCATGTAAGAATTGCTATTATTATAGAAATTGCCCTTTGTAATGGAATATACACTTTCTCCCTGGAGGCAATACTCAGGCTGAGGTGTGGATGGCAGGGAAATAAGGAACAACAAGGTGCATATTTATTTTGTTTTGAAATTAGGAGGAGATAAAGTTCCTTTTGAAAAATATTTAAGGCGCTGCACCATTAGTGTGGACACCCATGGGCTCTATGTATTCATGACAGAATTGTACTTTAGCTAGGTTGAAATTATGTGGCATAATTCACAGGATTCTTATAAGAAAACAAGTGCTGTCATTTTTTTTATTTCACTGAGGAAAATTCAATTACGATCCTAAAGTTTTCATTACAGTATTCAGAAAGTATCTATGTACCCAATTTAAATGCAGACTGGTGTCAGCTTCATTGCATAACTTAAAACAGTGAAAGCAGCACAAATACCATCAAACTGTGGAATACATTTCTGTATCAACTGAAATAAGCACTGCAGTATGATTATGCCAATAGTCTACATTTGCTTTGGTTAATAAAGTCATCATTTGCACTGCCCTTGGCCACTCATCACAGTTTCTTTGTTGAGAATATCACAAACATTTGATTGGAAGCCAGTTATAACTTTACCATTGTCTAAAATGCAATTGTGATGATTTACTGTCAGCAAAGAGTTATAGACATTTCTGCAAAGAATATTCACACATCATCACATTGTGCTATTTTCTCTCTTTAATTAACTAAAAAAAACAGAAAATTGTCACTGAAACCACTGCAATTAATTGTGAGAAATTGTCTACTATACTGTTTTTCAGCACAACAAATAGGTACAGGAGGGTAATATTATGCAGCGTTTGACATTTTATTTAGAATAACGATCAATATCTGCAAATAGTGACCTTTAGCGTTTTGAATTAATCATTTTTACTTATTTTAATAGAACATCATCAAAATAATTTTTCTTAAAAAAACTTCACGTTTCCTCATTATTTTTATTTCATTATTAGCCCCATTTTCCTGCACCACTCTTGTCTCCAACTCCCAGTTCAGTGCAAATTCTTGACTGTCCAGCCCTGGGGGATCCTCCGATGTTAACGGGTTCTATATGAATGTAATTTGTTGATGTTATTGTTATTAATAATTATTGCATTGATTTTCATTCATTTCTTCTCCCTTTTCTACCATAATCTTTCATCTCATCAAATGGTTTCTCCTCTAGCCCCCGGATCGTCTCGTGTAGCGTTCCTCAGGGCTCTATCCTTGGTCCCCTCCTGTTCAACATCTATATGCTCCCACTTGGTGACGTCATCCGCAGACATGGGGTCAACTTCTACATGTATGCAGATGACACCCAACTCTACATCTCTGGCTCCACCCTTGACTCCAGGACCACTGCTGCCCAGACAGAATGTCTGTCAGACATCAACAACAACAACAAGATTACATTTGTGTAGCTCCGTTCATGTCGGGAGGACATCCCAAGGCGCTGGATGAGAGCTAACTTCTTCAGTTGAATGTCAACAAAACTGAGGCTCTCCTGATTGGCTCCCGTCAGCGCCTCCCAATGTCAGGCAATGTCACCATCCATGGTTATACACTCCACCTTGCTAAGCCAGTCCGGAAGCTTGGGGTCTTGTTTGTCCCTCAACTATCCTTTCTATCCCACATTTACGCCATGACCCGCTCTGCCTTCCCCCACCTCCGCAACATCGCCCGGATCCAACACTGTCTCACACCGCAGGCCGCCGAGACCCTCGTACACGCTTTCATTACATAGAGGCTTGACTATGCAAACTCACTGCTTGTTGGCCTCCCCAACAACTCCCTCCACAGGCTATAGATTATCCAGAGCTCTGCAGCCCGTACCCTCTCCCGCACCAGGCTCCACGACCCTATCACCCCCATCCTTGCCCAACTCCACTGGCTTCCCATCACACAGAGGATACAGTTCAAGATCCTGGTCCTCACCTTCAAAGCCCTCTATGGTCTTGCTCCCCCTATCTCTCCGACCTCCTAACCCCCTGCAATCCTGTTCACTCCCTCCGCTCAGCGGGCTCCGGCCTGCTTCACGTCCCCCGCCATGCTTGTCCCATATCGGCGGGTGGGTCTTACGCCACTCTGCACCCTCCCTCTGGAACTCCATCCTCACAACGTGAAAGGCTCTATATAAATGTAATTTTGTTGATTTTGTTTGCTCCCTTTCACCCAATATACAGCTCTACTGCAAAATGCTAAGGTTAGCTATCCAGCCAGATACTAGCCAAACACACTGACAGAACAAACTGGTGTCAGTCAAGGATGGAATGGGAGTCCTTCAATACTCGACTTTTATTAGGCATTGAAACAGGATTCTTTCCTCATAAACTCCAGTTTTCAACTCAAATAATAATAATAGCTATAAAGCAAGCCGATATGTTCACAAAGGTCAGTCATTTTGTTTTCATTTTAAACTTGATTGATATTTAATGTGAAATCCCACATTCACTGACTCACAGGGCAGCTCAGCAAATAACATTATTTACCACAACAGGTTATTCTCCAAGCAGTACTCACACATAATAATAACAATAATAATAATAATAATAATAATCCTTGCATTTGATATCCTTGTCACATCTTCGAGACGTCTCAAAGTGCTTCACAGAATATACTGTAAAGTGAATTGACTGTATATTGTGGGCGAAACATGGCCGCCAAGCGCACACAGCAGTGTCCCACAAACAGTCATAGTTGAATAACCAAATTATTATTGAATTAAAAATTTTTTTAAGGAATTATTATCCTTGGAAAAGCGATCCGCCAATCAACTAACAATTGGGTTCCTACTTTACTGCTAGGTAAACAAAGGCATGTGTTGTAAGGAAATTTGCCTAACATTTCACCCTGCCCAAGAATCGAACCCAGGTCCTCTATTTTATTCTCAGATTTAACGTTGGCCGTTTGTCACCATTTGGAACTTTTCTCTGTATGAGTGCCTTTGTGATACAATGTAGACAAGCTTTTTTCTTTCCAGCTTGTTAAGTATCCCCCTACCAAGAAAAAACATAAAAGTAATGAAGCTAGCTGTTAAATCACAGGAAAGAGTGAATTGTCATCTTATCTGTGCCTTACAATCTCATGATACACATTAAATTGCTGGTTCTGTGGTTGAAAGTGAAATCATTAGGTCTGAGTGAAAGCTACTGATCAGCTTGAGCAGCACAGGCTAAAGTGCACTGAAGATAATGCAGATTCACTGGTATTCCTGATGCAATGCACAGGAATGGTAGTGAATCTGCATTTGGTACCACTCAGTTGGTAGCACTTTCGCCTTCAAGGCAGAAGGTTCTGTGGATTCAAGCACCAATTCAGGATTTAGACTATGAAGTCAAGGCTGACATTGTGAAGCAGTGGTGGGAGCATGCCTCATTTTTGGAAGTGCCATTTTTCAGATGAGACATTGAACCAATGTTAGCTTGTTCAGATGGATGTTAAACGATATCATGGCACTATTCTAATACAGGAGGGAATTTTTCCAGAAGTCCCAGGAGTTCAGGCCAACAATCACCCAAATTAAATTGGTTATTCACTCCAAGCCTGTTTGTGGGACAATATTGTGCACAAATTAGCTGTCATAATTACCTATAAAATACAGTCACTCCACTTAACAGTATATCCTATGAAGCACTTTGACATTTTCTACTCATGTGAAAGGTTTTATATCAAATGGATGCAATATAATAATAATAATCCTTGCATTTGATATAGCGCTTTTCACGTCGGTAGGACATCCCAAAGCGCTTCACAGAACACACTGTAAAGTGAATTGACTGTATATTTGTGGGCAAACGCGGCAGCCAATTGCGCACAGCAATGTCCCACAATCAGTCGTAGATTGAAAATGACCAATTTATTATTGTTTTTGGTTTTGGAGGGATTATTATTAAGCTCTGTGTGGAGTAAGGAAACTTGCCCCAGGTTTCGCCCTGCCTGGAATTGAACTCAGGTCTCTCGCTTGCAAAGCGAGTGCTCTAACCACTGAGCTACAGGACTCCATAATTACAATTAAAGTGCAATGTAAAATGCAAGGATTAATGTGTCATTATTGTTTAATCATTTTTTTAAAAGAGGAAGGAGTTTTGCTTATTATATTGTACTGTATTTAAGTGTGATTCATTTGTTTAGACATAGAATTTTGACTCGGATCAGTTTTATAAAATGCTATTTTTGGAGTTGCAGGAGTTTAATTCAGATATTTATGCTTTTTTCTTTAAAAATAATTAATTTGGGTCAATTTATAATGTAGAAAATGAAAAGAAAATTACATCAAAGCTTGCCTTTATGGATAATTCAGTTTTCTGTTCAAAATATTAATTAATACTTGAGAATTGCAATACAATGAATATGAAAACAAGGGCTCATCCACTTTTTTTTTAACAATGACTGGAATACTTATTCATTCATAGAAAAAGAGTTTTCCTGCAATGACTTAAACTTCTTAAGATTTACTTTAACCACTTTGAGATGGCTGCCTGAAATAAATATATAAATGTATATTGTTGTTGTTTTATTATGCACCTATGTTTTTTTTCAAATCGCCGGTAATGAATATTTCCTTTCCAGACATTTAACTTCGATGTGTAATTATTTATGTAAACTTTTCCTTTTCCTTAAACCATTATTAATTAACCAATTTTCTTTGATTTTTCTCCGCTTTCTCTCCTGAATCCTAAGAGTCCTGGTGAGTTGCAGTGAGCATTCGTAGCTCATTCTAAAGTGGAGAGAGGGGAGGAAACAAAGCCTGCAAATAAGGTCCAATTCTGTCCTAATCTGATAAAGCCTGAACGACTTTTCTCCCAGCACAGAGGACATAGAAGGCTACTGTAGAATCCGTTCACCCGACCAGTTGAGATGAATAGCTTTATGTTCAAAAGACTGCTCGCATTTGCAACACAATTATATTTGAAATATGGAATTGTGGATTCATCTGAATATAGATTGTTTTGAATAACATTTGCCCTAAGATTGATCCGTCTGGAACCTAAAATTGTACATGCTGTATGTGGAAGAAATTGCACAAAATTAGAATTACTACTGCTGTACTGCTATGCAAGAGATGAAATAGCATTTGCAATATAGTTTTTTTAAAACTAAATTAACTCTCCTCTCACTGGATGGAGTTTTCTCCAGACTGTAAGCTTCCAAATAGAGATAAATAAAAATTATTTGAAGTCATTCAGACTAAATAAATTTTTTTGCAAACCATTCCAGAAATACGAATTTGCTAATAAAAGTTCAAAACAAGTTGATATAGATGGAAGCTTCAAGTCAAACAAAAGAGCAACACTACCTGACTCGGCCTGTCCTAAAATTGTAAGGTACAAATTTGCACTGATAATTTCCCATATAGTGAGTAACCATCAGCTATCAGCCTAGCTCAGTTGGTAGCTTGTTCTCCTACCCACCGCTCGGTCAGAAAGATGTGGGATCAAGTCCCATATTGGGACTTGATACTCTTTGGCTAGATTGATGCTCCAATGTAGTGCTGGGGGAGCACTGCTTTGTGAGAAGTATCCTTTGGATAAGATGTTAAACCAATGCCCTGACCTTTGCATATTCAGGAGGATGCTAAAAATCCTATGACACTATTATGAAAGACGACTTTGTTCTGGCGGAGATGTAGAGCTTCATCAGCAGCTGTTTACCTCTCTGAAACAGATCTACCAAATCCATCCCTCTTGACCAATTTTACTTGGAGGATTGTTGGCTAGGATACCAATAACAACTAGCTTGTCTGTTCGAATAGTGCCACAACCTTCTGACACATAGCACAAATGTTACCGACTGAGATAGATTGATACTCGGTTTAAATGCAACATGGGTGGATTTCTGATGAGCCTTATGACATTCTAAACCACTCACCAAAATTAAATCCTACCTGTTCCTTGCTGATTACATTGTGGGCCTCCAACACATCCAATATATATGCCTTCACTTCCCAAAGCTTGTCCTTGAAAGCCACTGAAATCAGTTTGATTTCTCGATAGGTCTCGGTCTCACTAGAATCACATTATGAACAAATGCAACAATTGCACTCTGAAACACTAACAGTGTGTGCCTCAGAGAGGATCCTATTGACCAATCTTAGAAGGTCATCTCCTAGATGTCTGATATTGATCTTTGATCCTCACCATCTCCAAGCCTCCCAGAGCAGCTTTTAGAAATTCATCATTAATACTCTCTGCATGTTCTGCCTTATAATTATATCCTCCTGATAAATTTACTTTTTGCTGTCTATGGGCCATCACTTTGCACAAATTGGCTTCCCCATTCACCTACAAATACAACAACATTGACTTAAACAACACCCTCCACACAGGGTAGCATCTCAAAGTGCTTAACAGTGGTACAGCCTGACTCCGAGCCGGGGGTAAGGGTGAGGTGGCCGTAAGCACAGTCGAAGAGGAAAGTTTTCAGGTGGAATTGGAGGCGGTCGGTTAAGTAGGACTCGAACCATGTGAATGTGGTCCCACTAAGGTAGATTAGGGAGGAGAGGCGGTGGAGGAGGATGGCGTGGTCGACTGTATCGAACGTGGCAGAGAGATTCAGGAGGATGAGGAGGCAGAGGGAGCTTTGGTCACAGACAGAGAGAATGTCATTTGTGACTTTGACAAGCACTGTTTCTGTGCTGTGGACAGAGCGAAAACCTGACTGAAGGAGCTCAAGGAGGGAGTGGAAGGAGAGGTATGACCGAAGTTGACCTACAACAATGCAGTCCACGACTTTGGCAAGGAAGAGTAGGTTGGAGATGGGATGGAAACACAGTTATTTATTTTTACAGAAGTTCTCTGAGAAGCGATTGAGATTTTTCCATGTTACAGGTGCTGTATCAAATGCAAGAATTATTATTACTTTGATTTTTACTTGATTTTGCAACCACCCAACAGGCAATTTCACAGATCCATCCAAGAAAACAACGATTGAATAAACAAACTCAGAGCACACTCCAGGCGCTTCATATTTTGATATATTCGGATGTCAATACTCACTGACAGGGATAGAATATTAATCTATTCTGAGGTTTGAGAGTCTGATTCTTTGTCTGTTGTGTCACCCTTGCCCGTGATTGAGAAGCTACACAAGGGTTGGGACAACACTAACTTTGCACTTACAGAATTAGTGGAATTACACAATTACTTATGTAAGTCCCGGGTTAGTTCATGATATAGAGAAACTTAAGAGTTTATAAATAAAGTTTAATTAATTGAAAAAGAGGAAACCTCTCCTGAATAAGAAAAGCAGTAAACCTGACCTGAATTGTAATCTATAATTGTTGTTGGGAGAGCTGAGAACAGCATTACAGAAAGACTTGTCTCTGTGCACAGTACACTTGTCTGAGACTAGTGTTTGCAATGCATTGCTCAGGTCACTCATGCTATAGATTTGTTGCCACTTGTGCAGCTGCTGACTTAACATTTTTTAGTGATTTGTTGCTGCTTCCACCAGTGTTTAGTGCTGATCAGCAGTTAATGCTCAGCATCCTTTTTTTTCACAATCTATATGTCAATTTCAGGTCAATTTCATAAATTCAGACTGAGGACTCTCAGTGCTGCACTCTCGGATTGATTTAGAAGCAAGGTCTTCAATAAATATGCAATGGCTAAATGTGAAACACTATTATTGAATGGTGAGGGTATCCTTGGAACTTGCGAGCAACAAATTTGTGCGTGGATTGTGCAGCTGATCCTTAGCCATGAAATTTCCACCAAAAGTGTATAAAAAATTCAATTAAGTATTGATTTTTCTCCAAAGTTCTTGTATTTGCTATTTCAGTATTTTAAACACTGAAGACAGATAGCCTGCGTGTTTGACCTGTTAGAGAAACAGCTGTAAATTCTGAGCTGTCAGCACAACATTACATAGGCTGTTCAAGGGTTGAAATAATGGTGTATGGACATGTTATAAACATAGATGGCCTTTTTTTCAAAACAAAAACCCTCCTAAAAGTATACTTTTAAAAAAGCATTTTTCCCCAAATTCTCTCTCAGCTCAAACCTGGGAATTGATGACAATAGAATGACTAGCGAAGTAGACATTGGAGTTTCTTTCCTTCCTTGTCTATTTCCTTCCCTATCTGTCTGTCTCCACCTTTCTGTATCTGTCTCCGTCCTTCTCTGTCTGTTTCCATTCTTCTCTGTCTGTCTTCATCTTTCTCTCTCTGTCTCCATCTTTCTCCGTCTATCTCCAACCTTCTATGTCTGTCTCCCCGCCTCTCTCTCTGTCTAACTCCTCTTTCTGCCTCATTCTCTTTGTCTCTGTTTCCTCCCTTTCCTTCCCTCTTTCCCTGTCTGTCTCCTTCCCTCACTCTGGACATGCACTATAGTGGAAGTCCAGTACATTTGCAGTGCTCACTGGTTGGATTCCTGATTGCAGCATTGAAGAGGCAGCTGATCAGCCAATACCGCTCTCAGCAGCATTTCCAAAGACCAGTTGCCGTCTTTATTTTACAATCTAATTGTATGAACTCAAAACACTGAATTATAATAGAGTCAGACTGTATGACATTAGTTTGGTTTGGAGATTTTTAAGTATATGGTGATGAGTTTCTCTGTCAGATATCCAGCTGACTAAAAGAGAAAGGATTTTTTCTCTTTGAATCTACCCATATATTGTCTATAAACAAACAAAAACATTGCATTAATATGGTGCTTTTCACTTTGGGAGAATATCCAAAGGTGCTAGTCAGTGAATGGTTTGCACCAAGCTGGGGTTTGGAGCTGAGAAGTTGAAGGAAGGGAGATGAAAGATTGGATTAGTACAATATTCATTGGATCCCAGGGCTGTGCTCTGGAAAGTGCTATATGTCAAGACCACAGCTAACATGCCTGCTACTTTATGAGCTCTTCCAGCTCTTTTCCTTTTTCTTCAGTTTTGACTTCATCTTTAAATATGTGTCTAGTCAGGCATTAACATAAACTATTGTTTGTTTGCAAAAATTTGTCTAAGCGCTCCGAGATGCTACCCCATGTGAAGGGTGTTTTATAAATGCAAATTGTTGTTGTTGCCTCATAAGACAATAGTGATTTGAATTAAGCAACAGCGATTAATGTACATAGACTATCTGACATATTGAGGCTGTAGAATTCAATAGATGACAGATGCGTCATTTGTTCTTATGTTACCAAACAAATGATGCATCTATTAATCTTCTAGGCTATCCTCAGTTTGTCAAGACGATCAAGACGAAGAACGGGAATGCTACCTAACCACCGTAAAGACACTTACTGTGTATTAGACATTTCTGAATTAGGGTTTAGAATTTGTGGATGGAATCACAATAAGTATGAAGAAACTGTGCACACCTGGCCTGCAGTAAGATTGCACAACTAGAGATTTTGATCACATATAATTCTCATGTACTGATTCCTTCGTATTCCTCTGAGCTCCAAGTGAATCCATTTCAATTTACCCGTACGTTGCATTAGAATATTAAAATCAGTACATAAGCAGATTGTATTTGTTGTAAGTACGAAAGGAGATTTCCCCTTCTAGTCACTTTGCTCTACCTCATAGACAACAGTGCATGCATGTGTACAATCTTGTTATGGACAAATATTAGGTCATTATCTCCTCCCATTGCCTGAGAAGTATTTACTGTATTTTAACAAATGGTAATGTTTACAGGGTGGGGAAGGTTTGAGATTGAGTTGTTACATATACAGTAAATTGCCATCTCTGCAATGGAGAGGACAAAATTAAAGTCTCTTCACCTTGCCCATGAAGAAAGTTTCTTCTCTTTGGTCTCTTTTGAATTTGCTGCATTGAGATTTCGAATGAAATAGCATTTTCATTGTGAATTTTGCAAACCAGAAGTTATACTTAATGCAAAGAATCATAAAAGACCTTACAGAATCCAGCAACAGCATCATGTTGAGTAAGAAGGTTACTTTTTCTGCAGGTTCATGTATTCTAACAATAATATTCCTACACAATCAAGTGGCTTTTGCAAAGCTGAAGCTCTCATTTCTGTAAATTGAGGTTTCCTACATGCAGATCAACAGTGCCCAAACAAATAGTGGAATCAAGAGCTCCTTTCAGTCAGAGTGGCAGAGCATTGCACTGAGACTACTTAGACCTATAATGTAGTTGGATGATTTGTGTGCAATGGTGAGAAGCCAATTTCAGTCTTCAATAACCAAACAAGAGATTATTTTAAAACAATCTTCTTTGTGACTAAAGCGTCATCATGCAAAAAATAATGAATATGTTCACATGGCATGTATTTTAACTTGAAATGAGATAAATTATACTCTTATGTACTTGGTTCCAGCCTTGTTCTGAACACACGGTTCTTAAAATGTCATACTGCATTTTGAAGATACATCGCTGGGACAATGGCCAGAACCTGCAAATTATAGTCGGAGTATGTGTTTTTTATCACAGAATCAGAAAATCCTACAACACAGAAGAAGATCATTTGGCCCATCATGCCTGTGCCGGCTCTTTGAAAGAGCAATCCAATTAGGGGGGAGGGGAGAGGAGGGGGGAGGGAGGAGAAAGGTGGAGAGGGACGAGGGGGGAACGATGGCCAAAAGAGGATAGTCTAAAGATGGCCCTTGAAGGAGGCAAGGGAGGGGTCATGAGGCAGGGAAGCTGAAGGCCCAACCGCCAACGGTGGGACTGGCACGATGGGGGAACATGAAGCAGGCCTGTGCCCGCCAAGCAGAGGGAGCAGACAGGTTGGTATGGTGGAAGGCTTTAAAAGTGAGGACGATTTTGTTTTTTTATTTTTTTTTCTCTTTTCGAATAGAGCCCTGGGATCCACTTAAATAGGCAGACAGGACTTCGGGTAATGTTTCATTCAAAGGTAAGTTTTGCACGAGGTTGAGACATCAGATTTTTTTTAAATTGAAATTTGTTATAGTACAAATTGATACCTAAGTTGGAAAGAAGTGAAATATATTTTTTTGCAATTCCCCAATTTTGTGACATACAGGTATCATGACAGCAAGATATGCAAATAACAGTACTTAATATCAATTTGTGATGTAAAAAATGTCACCACATTAAATTTATGTTTGCAATTATTCAGTAGAATGAATGCCATGTCAGGCCCTTCCAACGCAACACACTAAAGGCATTACCATGTGGTTTGGATCGAAAGTATGTAAATTGATGTGCATTTATGGTGGGATTCCAACTATAAGTCAGCACTGCCAAAATATCCACAAAACAATTATTTTCATTGGAGATCGAATATAACCAGCTCACACATGCTGCTTGTGAGTTCTCCCTTGTGGAAATAAGCATCTGCTGAGCCCATTGGTTTTTAGATTAGATCAATAGTTATTGTTACTGTAAGTAATAATAATCCTTCATGTAGTGCCTATATAATCCCAGAACACGTCACAGATAATTGATGTAAACTGTATTTTTTGACACATTTCACAAGCAATTTGCCCACAGTAAAATTCTGAAAACAATCTTATAGAATAGTGTTATGGGATTTTTAGCATCCACTTGAACAGGAACAGTTGAGATCCATTTAATGTTCCATCCAAAGGACAACAACAACAACATTGCATTTGTAGAATACTTTTCACTTTGGGAAGATGTCCCAAAGCACTGGACTGCACCCGAGATGGGGGTCGGGATTCGGGAGGGTGGAGGGCAGGGTGGGGAAGGAGAGTGACCGAAAGCACAGTCGAAGAGGAGGGTCTTGGGATGGGTCTTGAAGGAGGCGAGGTGGAGGGACTGTGGGATGGAGTTCCAGAGGTTGGGGGCAGAGTAAACACCTCCAACAATACACTCCTGCAACACTGCATTCGAGTGTCAGCTGAGAATTTGAGCTGACGGGGGCTTGAACCTACAACCCATCACTGAACAGCAATGAGGAACAGACGCTGTGTTGATTTTCCCTTCTAATCCCACTCGCACTGGAGGCAATTGTAGCTCCTCTTTGGATGAGATCAGAACAAACAGGAGATCAAATCTGAGTCTTTCCAAATCTCTGTATGGTTGTTTCACACAGGGCAAAGGTTTTAGCAATTGAGCCATTAAGGGAGGTGGCTACACAATGTTAAGTGACTTATTGAAGATGTTAAGCAATATAACTAGCTAGTTGTTTCTACATTTTAGATGTGCAGAATATAAAATGAACATGCTTTATAGTCTATTTGCTCCCTCCAGATCATGGCTCCATTAGTACCATCAGCTCAACCCACATGTGGGAGGACAATAATTGTATTGTAACCTTGAAAGTGTTAATTAGGTGTGACACCATTACCACCCACCATGTTAATATGTGACATTCTTCCTGTGTTAAAACTTCTTCTCAGACGGAGTTCCTCACTGTGAGATATCTTAAACCCATAGGCTACATAATAAAACACAGTGGGGACTCTTCTAAACTGCAGTTTTTAAATCATTTGGTATCAAACAGATTGTGTGCTTTCATTTCACAGGAAATAAGTGTGTTCATTTAACAGCACAATTTCCTTCCAATGTGGCGATTTTAACTCTTTCTATTCACCATTTAAATATTATCCTCTGGAATAATTTTCCAAGAAACAATAATCCAGAACTTAGATACCATATATGTCTACTGTCCTTACAATAAACTCACTTCCATATTGGAAAGTGTCACAGTCATATATGAATTGGACTTCACCAGACTTTGAGCAGAAATACGTACATGCAATTGGGATAAGCAAAGATAATAACATTAATATCACGCTCTCCACTGAGCGTAGAGTCTCCAAGCGCCTGACAGTGGTGGAGCTTGATACTGAGTCGGGGTGGGGGTGGAGGTGACCGTAGACATGCGGGGAGGGTCTTCAGGCGCGACTTGCAGATAGGAAAGGAGGGGGCAAGGCGGAGGGATACTCCAGAATATTGGGGCGAAGTGGCTGAAAGGGAGGTCACCAAAGGAGGAACAAAGGGCCTGGAATGGAGAGCACCAACTCCAGCCCAGACAACCAAGAGGCAGGAGCCAGTCGAGTGGAGGCAGCGGGTAGTGTTTTAGGGAATAAGCATGTCGGAGAAGTAGGGAGGTACAAGGGCGTGAAGGGATTTGAAGACAAATGTGAGGATCTTGAAATCTATCTGTTTAGCAATAGGAAGCCAATGGAGTATGGCTAGAACTTGTTTGATGGGAGCACAAAGTTTAGTACAGCTGAGTATTAGGGCAGTGAGTTTTGGATTAGCTGGATTTTGTGATGGTGGAGCTTGGGAGACGGGTAAAGAGGGCATTTGAATAGTCTAGGTTGGAGGTGATGAATGCATGGACGAGTGTTTCGACTGCATCTGGGAAAGGTACGGTTGGAGGCGGTCAATGTGGCGGAGATGGAGGAATGCGATCCTGATCATGGACTGGTTATGGGTTAGGATGAGCTCCAATACCTGACTGCTATTTAATGATTTGTTTATCTTTAATGATTTGTTTATCTTTCCTAACGATAATTATATGAATAATAATCCTTGCATTTGATACAGCACCTTATTACGTTGAAACATTTCAAAAAAGTTTTTCTGTAAAATGTAGTGACAATGTGTTTGCAGGTGAATGCAATCTTCTAATTCCCTAGAATCTGGGTTTAAATCTTACGAATACAACAATGACAAGAACATACAATGCCCTTCATGTAGGATAACATCTCAGAAATGGAGAGAAAAAAAGTTATTGAAATTGAAAACATGGAACGATAAAATCTGATTGGCCCATAAAATCTACTCTCTGGATTTCACACACAAACTACCCACTCTAAAATTCAATTATTATTAGGCGTGTGGAATAAGGAAACTTGCCTAAGGTTTCGCCCTGCCTGGAATTGAACCCAGGTGTCTCGCTTGCAAGGCGAGTGCTCTAACCACTGAGCTACAGGACTGTAGGTGTATTTGTTTTCTTTCGAAATATATATTGAACTGCCATTTGGAAGGTAAGCAAATAGAAGAAACTGAGGGTATCCTATTTGGAAATACTAACTCTTTGTCCCAGTGTGGGCTGTTGTCATTGTCACTGACCAATGATATCTTGTATGATAGTTTGTTACTAGAATACAGCAGAATCCAACACACTGGTCAAGCAAGCCTTCTGAACAGAGACACAATGAACGAGAGAATCTGACCAGTCCAATATTTATGCAAGGCAAAAACATAGTGCTGCAAACTTGGAAGATCTTGGAAGATCAACAACAACAACAACAAAATTCCATTTGTATAGCGCCTTTCATGTTGGGAGGACATCCCAAAGTGTTGGACAAACAGAGTTACGGACCTGAGCTGATGGTCGGGGAGTGGATGGGCAGGGGTGGAAGCAGGGAGATCAAAGGCACGGTTGAAGAGGTGGGACTTGAGGTGGGTATTGAAGGCGGCGAGGGAGGGGGCAAGACGGAGGGACTGCGGGATGGAGTTCTTTCTGTCTTTTTTTTTGAGTGTTTTCAACTGTCTTTCCTCCCCCACATCTATGCCATGACCCGCTCTGCCTTCCCCCACCTCCGCAACATTGCCCGACTCCAACACTGCCTCACCTCTCAGGCCACTGAAACCCTCAAACATGCTTTAATTAAAGCCAGGCTCGACTATGCTAATAAAATGGAAGATATCTCAGATACTGGAAATCTGGAACAAAAACAGAAGTCGCTGGGAACACTCAGCAGGTCAGGCAGCATTTATGGAGAAAGGAAAGTGAGCAACGTTTCGGGTCCATGACCCTTCATCAGAACTGGTTTATGTTGGAAGGGAGAGGCTTTTAAGGTCTAACAGATAGGGGGGAGGCAGGACAAGAAAGACAAAGGAGAAAATGGGGTAGAGGACAGGGGATGATGGGTTAAAGAGGAGATAATGATGCAAAATAAAGGGGTGATTGCAACAAAGGGTGGGGGACAAATTGCAACAAAATAGGCAGACAAGAGAGAGAAAACGTGTGTCTGGGACCCAGATAATGTGGTAATGGTCACAGAAGAGGGGGAGGGGAAAGGTGAGTTCCTATGGTCTGAAATTGTTGAAATCAATATTGAGGCCAGAGGACTGTAAGTTCCTTAGCAGATAAATTAGGTGCTGTTCCTCAAGCTTGTGCTGTGGCTCATTGGAACAGCGCAGGAGATCGTGGATGGAGAGATCAGAGTACAAGTGGGAGGGAGAGTTGAACTGGCAAAAAAACAGAAGATCAGGGTTGTGCTTGTGGGCAGAACGGAGATGTTCGGCAAGTCGGTCACCCAATCTGCATTTCGTCTCCCCAGTATAGAGGAGACCACATCGTGAGCGGCGAATGCATTAAACTACATTGGTGATAGTACCATAAATCGCTGTCTCATTTGAAATCTGTGTTTGGTGCCCTGTCGACTCTGCCAATGCCCTGCTTGTCAGCCTTCCCAACTCTTCCTCCTACAAGCTGCATCATCCAGAACTTTGCAGATCATGTCCTCTCCCGGACCAGGCTCCATGACCCCATTACACCCACCCTCTCCCGGCTCCACTGGCTCCCCATCCCTCAGAGGATTGAGTTCAAAATCCTTATCCTCACCTTCAAGGTCCTCCATGACCTTGCCCCCTCCTACTACTATGACCTGCTGATCCTCTATCAACCTGTCCGCTCCGATCAGCAGGCTCCAGCCTGCTCCATGCCCCCCACCTGGCCCACCCCATCTTCAGCCCCTCTGCCCCCACCTTCTGGAACTCCATCCCATATTCCCTTCAACTCGTCCCCTCCTTTGCCTCCTTCAAGGCACGCCTGAAGACACTCCTCTTCGACAGTGCCTTCAGCCACGCACCAACCTTCTCTGCCCTCCAACCTCCCTGATCTCAACACCCCCCCACCCCTTGCTCGTGTCCTAATCCCTGACTGTTCAGCACCTTGGGATGTCCTCCTGAAATGAAAGGCACTTTACAGATGTAATTTTATATTGTACCTATCAAAATTTCAAGAGCAAGGTACTGTATTTTAAATCACGCTACAGCGGACTCAAAATCCTCACAGGAATGGAACTAATAAGGTCCTACAGGACATATTGTAACTGTTACTGGGAACAATATTAATAGACTTTCCAGACTTGGCTGTTTGAAATTTCTCCAGTCTTCAAAGTAACCTCGCCATGCATTTTCAGTGCTGCCTCCACCCTGCATTTTCAGTGCCAGTTTAAACAAAACAGCTTGGGGACATCAATACCAAAGAACAGTGCAAAGCTACAAGCAACAAGATTTCTTCTTCCCACTGGTAGGAGTATATGTTTTCCTGGTGCAAAGTATTTTTTTTCAGTTACTCTATTTTCGAAAATCTGACAGGACTGCACCTGGCCTTTCAATTTCTTGTGTCCGATTAAAGCTGATTGTGCATCCGCATGAACTGAGCTGCCTCCCATGTTTGAATGGTCACACCCATTACTTTGCCTACCCCCCAGCCTGTGCTTAGAATCAATTTGGCAGCAAAACCACGGTTTCTTCACTTATATTGTCATTGTAATTCTGTTAATGCTGCACTGCTCCGGGCAGTCTCAAGTGTATTACATTCATACTCATTTTGCATCAACCTAAGCAACAATAATCAAGATGATTCAACTGCGCTGAGTATATCACTCACACTTGGCTCCATTGCTGGATTAGCGGGTCACAGTGCTCAAACTCCAATCAGAAATATACTTATTGTAACTCAGTTGTGATCCAAAATGTAATATAAAGGTAATGATATTTCAGTTCCAGTCATTGGGAAGTTTGTGTGTGATAATTCAGACAAACAAAACAACACATTTAAATATGTACCAAAGGGATCTTTAAACTTGCACACAATTTCACTTACAGTTAAAACACAAAACTTTGTTTTATTATTTCTGAATAAAAAGAAACACATTTGAGGCTCGGCACAACATTACCGAAGGTGTTCCCTGAACTGAAAGCTGTCTGATCGTGCCTGATCAACATTATCATTTGAGTTCAGCTAAGAGAGGATATCAATTGAATTAGTTGATCCTGTGAAGCATCACTCAGTGGCTTTCCTGGGGCATCAGATTGAAATAAACACAGTGCCCAAACTTTCAAAGATAGCCCCAAGATGTTGATCAAACAATGTGAAAAGACTATTCTCAATGCAAGTAAGGCGAAGGTGGATTACTAAATTTGGGGATAATTAAGGAATGAGAACAAGATGCAGCAGTTTTAATGTGATAATTGCAGCTAACACCTCCTGAAGGTGTGAATGTGTGGATATTGGGTGATGAAAGTATCAGGGGAATAGCCTTCTGCCACTCACCATGATGATTCACACTAGCTCAGGATATCAGAGAATGAACTGTGCCCATCGAACTGTAACCCAAGTAGAAGGGAGAGAGAAAACAAAAATCAAAGCAGGAGGAAAGATTAAGAGGAGAAAATAGTTTAGGAAATATAGAAAATACTTAAACAATTTGGTTTTAAGTGCAACAGCTGGAATTAAAGGTTTCAAAACACATCCAATAATCCAGAAAAATACATCTTATCAGAATGATGGAAAAACAGATCACATCATACACACAGTTAATTTACAGTGGGTCCTTAATGCTATTTGTTTTTAATCTTCGCTGAAAGAGGATCACAAATTTGATGAGATTTAGTGGGACTCCCATTTCAAGCCCAGAGCACAGATGCCAGAGAATAAGTAGAAATCTATTGAGGAGAAAGGCTCAGATGTGCAAGATGAAATTGGCACCTAGAATAACCTATCACTACTTTTAACTTCCAGCATCGGTTGGAAAAGGTGTTTTAGGCACTGAAATCTCAAGAGAATGAGAAGTTTAGGAAGTTCAACTTGTTCTCATTAGAGAAAAGAAGACTGCAAGGTTGGGCTATGATTCCAGTATTTAAAATCATGTCATGTGTGATATAATGGATGCTGACACAATCTAAGTGAAGAAGAGAAGAGTAGCAGCAGATGTGGAAAGGTGCTCAGGAATCCATAAACTAACATAATGTAATTTTGTCATTTTTTCGCATTTAACTTTCCTCTCTACAACACTCTGAACACTATCTTGCATGAAAGGTGTTGTATGAATGCAAGTGTTTTTTTAGTTGTTGGGTCCCCCAAGCCTTGTCATTTGCCAAACTGTACCTAACACTTTCTGGATAACGTCTTGGACTCCAGTCTATGCATTGGGTACTGCTGGAGTTTAACCAGCAAAAAATGCATAGCTACAACCACAATAACTTGGATTTACATAATAATAATAATAATAATAATCCTTGCATTTGATATAGCGCTTTTCACGTCGGGAGGACGTCCCAAAGCGCTTCACAGAATATACTGTAAAGTGAGTTGACTGTATATTTGTGGGCGAACGCGGCAGCCAATTGCGCACAGCAATGTCCCACAAACAGTCATAGATTGAAAATGACCAATTTAATTATTGTTTTTGTTTTTTGGAGGGATTATTATTAGGCGTGTGGAGTAAGGAAACTTGCCCAAGGTTTCGCCCTGCCTGGAATTGAACTCAGGTCTCTCACTTGCAAAGCGAGTGCTCTAACCACTGAGCTACAGGACATAGTGCCCTCCACGCTGGGCGGCGTCTCAGAGCCCTTTAGAGTTTAGGATCCCGGGGCCGAGTCAGGGGAAGGGATGGGAACGTGACCAAAGGCGCGGTTGAAGAAAGGTCTTCAGCAGAGACCTGAAAATGGGAAGGGAGGGAGCGAGACAAAGGGAGTGAGGAAAGAAGTTCCAAAGCCTCGGGGCGTAGTGGCTGAAGGCACGGCCGCCGAGGGTGGAGGGGAGGACTCAGGGGACAAGGAGGAGGCCAGATCCGGAGGAATGAAGGCAACAGGTACTGTGCTGAGGAACGAGGTGGTCAGAGAGGTAGGGGGTGCAGAGGAGTGCAGGGACTTGAATACGAGGGTGAGGATCTTGAAGTCGATCCTCTCTGGGATAGGGAGCCAGTGCAGTCTGGCAAGGACTGGGTGATCGGGGAGCGGAGTTTTGTGCGGGTGAGAATGCGGGCGGCAGAGTTCTGAATGAGTTGGATTTTATGGATGGTAGTGGATGGGAGACCGGCGAGGAGGGCATTAGAGTAGTCCAGCCGAGAGGTGACAAAGGCATGGACCAGAGTTTCAGCGGCTTTTGGGGAGAGGTATTGGCGGAGATGGGTGACGCGTCGGAGGTGGAAGAAAGCGGTGCTGGTGAGGGACTGGATGTGGGGGAGGAAGGATAATTGGGAGCCGAACCTGACGCCTAGGTTGCATACGGGTTAGCGTACACGTAGCTTCCATATTAGGTTTCAAGAAAGAAGTAGATAGATTTTTCAAGGAGTAATTTGCAAGGATATGGGAAAAGCAAGCAAATGGGATTAAATGTTTTTCCACAGAGACAGCATAGACATATGTGATGGGTTGTATGGCCTTCTTTTTGGCTATAAAGTCCTACGCTTCTATGCTTTGGGCAGATTTCCTTTGGTTTAATATTCAAAATGTTTCTTGTCAGTTATATGTGTTTTCAGGGAAGTGCTTCAGAAAATGATCAAGTATATCAGGGAAATTTGACTGAAAATGCAAGTTGACTGAAAATTTGACTGAAAAAATAACCTTTGCAACTTTTCTTTAAAAAAAAACAGAAACAATGACTAAGGGCTACAGTTATCTTTTTGCATTCGATGTGAACATCCTTCTTCCAGGCCCATTGAAAAATGTTAATCTCCCAAAGAGTGTAGATACTGTATCATTAGACATAACTTAGATACAGCAGAAGAAGAAGAATCTAATGACGGGGTTGAAAAAGTGCTAGTTTATGAAACAGCAGGGTAGATGGCATCTTAAACTATAAAAAGCACCTCGTCCTGTAAAACATACCTCCTCTGGAGATCTTCATGGACATCACTCAGTAATTTGGCTCTGAACCATGAGAAATTTGGGGCCTTTGAAGCAGTAACTAACCCTGGCTACCCTTTACCCCTCACTAAACCTGGGCTGTTGACTCCATGCTGCCCACATGAGATCAGACCTTTTTAACACCAACAGGGTGTTAAACCCTGGATAATTTGTATACATAATAATAAATAATAATAATCCTTGCATTTGTCTCATGTCCTCGAGACATCTCAAATTGCTGTGATTGTGTACCTTTTCAGCAAAAACAGCAGCCAATTTGCACAAGGCAATATCCCCAAAATACATGGAATTTTATTTCATTTAGGAGATCGTTGGCCAGGATATCAGGATAAACACCTTTCTGTTTTTGAATGGTGCCATGGGATCTTTACTCTTCACTGGACAGACAGACGAGACCTCAGTTTAACATTTCATATGAAGGATGGCTCCTTTGACAATGCAGCACCCTCCACAACTCTACTGGAGCATCATCTAAATTATACGAATTCCATCTACTGAAGTGGGGCTTGAACCCACAACTTTCTGACTCAGACGCAGGAATGCCACCAACTGAGCCAGGCTGACATGCATACTAACTTAGCCGTGGGGATAGCTGCCCTTTTCATTAGGCCCAAGTGAGAAGAGTTGACTGTGCTGTCAGCTCCATTTAGTCACCAAAAACTAGACCTCTGCCCACACTCTTGTTTAATTGCCATGCCAGAGGTCAGTGCACTTCTGGCTCCTTAGCACATTAGAGCTCAGATGCTGGTGGTTCTGCATTGGCAGTTCTATCTTGCTTGGGGGGAGGAGGAGGAAAGCAAGGCAGGGAGGATCTCCTTGTTGCTGAGTTGACTCCAAGATGACGTACTTGGTGATAGAATATCAGAATTGAGTCAACTTTACAAAGCCAAGCCAGGCTCAGTGCTCCAAGGCGCTGCTGATGACAAACTAGCCAACCATGGCGCACTGACAGAACTTGAATGGGCAGACTGGAGGCAGAGATTCTTCCCAATCAGATCCTGTTAACTCTGCAAGAACAAAAAGCCTAAATGGTCCTAACTGGACAAGCAGCAGAAAGCCGGATGGTGCATTGACAGATGAGCATTGTGGCAGCACTCTGTCTGTTCTTATCACTACAGTATGAAATGTATTGTTTGATATCCAACAAATCAATGAGGCATTCTACCCATTATGTAAAGGGTGGTTTCTGCTGATTCAGATTCCCTTCAGATGAAAGTGTTACATTGTAAAGCAGTGGTGGCCAACCTTTGATGGTCAGCCAACAAAGCAAAAAATAATTATAAACCCACCACCAATCGAACATGGACTTACATAGACTTGGACAAAAGTTTTTTTGGGGAGGGTGCTCCTTGACAACCCCGCAGGCCACAGGCTGGCCACAACTGGTTTAAAGCAATGGAACAGCTGTTGATAAGATTTTTGCATTAAGAGTAATCTGCCACTTTGAAGCTCTCAGTGGTTCTGGGACCAAAGGTGGAGCTAGGAGATAGTAATTTTATGTGGATAGCATATAGTAGCTGTCTGACTGATTCCAAGCTGTGGAAACCTGCTCTGGAAAGCACTGGAACCAGCAGAACTTGGTTTTGCAAAAGCAATTTATCAGTTTGCTGCTCTAATGAGTTTCAAAACCCAGTAACTTCCAAACGGAGAGGTGCTGGAACAAACCAGAATGCCAGTTTATAGTAAAATGGAACATCAGCCCATAAAGTTAGAGTCTAATGTCACAAATCAAAATCAAGGTGGTGAATCCTACACAGACCACCAAAGATACATTTCAGCTTGTATAAGGCAGAGACTTAATAACTTATTCAAATGACACCCAAATGAGTTGCGGAAGCAGATCTTACTGCCATTGTTTTCAATGTCAGACCTCAACACCTTTTATTCATTTTAAAAATCTTTTCAAATGTTTCTGTTCAGCATTTCACTTGCTTGGACCATCTCACTCGTATTTCCTTCTCCACTTCCTCCCAGGACTGTATGTCCTCTGATCTGCCCTGCTGCCTTGGCTTAATGTTTCACTCGAAGGATGACACTTCCAACAATATAGCACACCCCTAGCAATGCATTGTACTATCAGCATCGACTGTGTGAATTTAACGTCCCGACATGGGGACTTTGAACCACAAACTCCTGATTCAGAGGGGAGAGTGCTACCAACTGAGCCAGGCTAGCACATGCTGTATTGAGAAGCAGTCATTGATGAACACTACAAGATATTTTGCGTTACACCCCTTTCTTATGGTTATCCTTGGTGTGACCACTTTAGTTCAGGAAAATTCATATCCTACGATTATCCCATTAGAATGTGTCTTTTTTATTTGCCTCAACAGCTGTCTAGCTCAAAAGACTGAATTTTTAACTTTTATTTCCATTATTTTTACTTGGCTTCAATTTACTGAATATCTTCCAAAGGTAAATATTCTGAACATAAATCAATGTTTTCAATATCTGTTCTCCACCATTATATTCAACGAACTCACAGATAATAAATAATCACACCGCCCACATTCTCCGGGGGAAACAGCACTTTGTCACTTCATAATACCCTTAAGAATAATTACTGCACTCAATACAGAAATGATTTCACAGTTTGCATGCTCATGAAATGTCTGTAAAAATAACAAAAAAAAACTGACATCTGGAATTGTTCCTTTAATGAGCCTTCAAGCAACAATAAAGTGTGCCTTTTTGATAAATTGATCATGAAAAATGGTTGTTCAAGCAAGTTTCCTTTATTATTGCCAGAATTAATTAATAATCTCCTCCTTGTATTTGTAATAATATGCTGTATGGGTCTGACAGAAATCTGTATTTGATGAGCTCCGGTTTTCACAGATCAAATTGACCCTCAATCGAAGACCAGATCAGTTATCCCCTTGTGATTCATATTTTATTGCATTTCTCTTTCTCCAAATATCCCTACGGGGCATCCAACCACAATCTTGTTTTGTACATAAGAGGGTACACTCCATTGATAATTAAACTAAATTGCAATCATCAAAAGACATGTTGCCTACTAATCTCAATGCAGTTTTCCATAATTATGGATATTATTCAGAAGATTTTTTTTAATATATGGGCATTACACACTGTGTCAGTTTAGTTTGGTTGGTAGCGTTCTCGCCTCTGGCTCAGAATGTTCTGGGCTTGAGTCCTGCAATAGGACTTCAGTTTATAATTGAGGCTGACACTCAGTACTGTACTGAGAGAAAACTGCATCTGTTGATTGAGAGCTTAAAATGGGGGACTCAATTCTTGCTCTAGTGAATGATGATGATCAACTAGCACTATTTCTGAAAGCAAAAGAAGTTCTCCTGATGCCCTGGCACGTATTCCTGCCTCATCCAAAAACAAATAATAGATTTGCAAATAATAATGAATTTATTGGGTATTCAGGTCAGTGATATTTTGGAGTTTAGCTGCTGCACTGACCTACATAAAAAGGCATCACACTTCAAAATAACTCACTTTGAAAAGTGCTTTGGAATATTTTGCTACAAGATGCTACAGTATATCACGGTAAGTATATATATATATAAAAAGGGGTTTTAACATTTTACACACCAATACATTTATATTACTGAAAATATTATGGGATATATAATTGAAGAGTAAAACTATCAAAGGTTATGGGGAACGAGCAAAGAAATGGTATTTCAGTGGAGAGCTTCATTAGGTAGGAAGCATGGTATAGGATCATTGAACTGAAATGCCTATGCTGAAATGTCTTTCATTCCACTTAAATTCTGGGCACATTTATTTCCAAAGGATCCACATATTCACATTCCTTCTGGGACCTAGACTCATAATTTGCTGTAGTCTATTACAATTATACTGTAGTTTATTGTGCAGGAAAGTTAATTATTGTAATTACAATTATTGTAATTATTAATAATTAACATTCTTGTACATAATAAATCAGTCAGACGTCCGCAGGAGTTCCCAACTTCCCAACTTCATTCGACAACTACAGTCCCATCGCTGATTAGTATCCTGCTTAAAATTGGCTGAATTTCAGATCATTTTTCATTGCTTTAATTCAAGAGGTTATACAAGAGAGGGCCCGCTCAGGGAACGGATGATTCACAGAAAATAATTCAATGAATGACACCAGGCTCAAAGAACTTTTGTTGACTAATTTTCTTTAAAAAAATCAGTCCCTGGGGAATATTCTGTTTGCAAACAGAGCTGAATAGATAGATGGACCGATACCCTTGAAGGTATCCTCAGGCTACTAGGAGAGCATAATGCTGGGTTGGAGTCTGACCCGATACATTGTATTAGGAATCTGTCTGCATCGAGAATGGCATAAATGATTGAATGTGTTAAGCAGATAGAACATCGATGCAGGTTAAACTTGTAGCATAAAAACTATTGTGTCCAAACAATTCAACAGTTCTTTTCATGGATTGGAGCTCCTAGGCATAAAGTGCGAATGTTTTCTTATAATTCACTTGTGAGATTGTAGACCAAGAGGCCAAGGTGGCTTTGCAATAAAAGGGAAATTGACAGGAGGGAAGGAGAACTCTGTCCTACAGTGAATGCTTACTCTGCAACTAGAGATGGAGTCACCCTCACAGTGGACTGAACTATTTGAGAAAAAACTTCACGTGAGTCCTGGATTAAGCAGTTGGGATTCAGATAGCCTGCTGTGTGGCTTTGGTTTTAAAACTTCAAGTGGATGGCAAATCTGCATATGTCTCTTCTACACTGAAGGTGGATATTCGCCAAAGGCAACAAAGAAAACACTGGGGTTTGGGACAAGATTTGACAAGTACTAGTTTGAACTCTCACTCGATGAGTAGATATTACCAGGAACTCCACTGAGATGTATATTAAACAACATATTTGTGCATGATTTGTGTGAGTCCATTGCTGCAACAACAGATAGGATACATATACACTATAAGCCACAAAACAGTGAGTTCACCAGCTGGAGATGAGATGCTTCACTATTTGCTGAGTATTTATTCAGTAGTTTATTTTATTTGGTGGTTGTCCAACCAGGACAACCACAAGTAACAGCATATGCTCACATACAACCAGGCAACTCCCGGCCTGGCTATGAATAGGAAGTAAGGAATGTATACACTTTGGGAATCATTTGCGATATTTGTAAAAAAATTTAACACATTTCTAAAACATGAATGTTTAGAATATCAGCCTGACTCAGGTGTAACACTCTTTCCTCTATGCCAGAAGGCTGCGGGTTCAAGGCCCAATTTGGACTTTGTCTGACACTCCAATGTAGCACTGGGATGTGCTGCATTGTCAGAGACGATGTCCTTTGGATGAGACATTAAACCGATCTACCTGCTCAGGTGGATGTTAAAGATCCCATGGCACTGTGTGAAAAGAGAAGGGAGTCCTGGCAAATTATCATCTCGATGATATTGGTCACTCGCTTCATGTCTGTGTGTTGGACATTGCTGTGCGCAAATTGGCTGTCGTGTTCTTCTACAAAATGAGAAGAACATTCAAACATTAACAGTCTAGTTAAATCTGTTTTCAATCGATAGTGTTTTCAGTTTTTTCTGCGTTGAATATTTCCTGTTTCATGGCAGAAATCAAGAAATATTCAATCAAGAAAATTTATTTTGTTGGCCGACCATAAAGGTTGACAACACTGATTTACAGTAAATCCTGGAACACCCTTTGAGCCATCCTCCAGGCATGATAGGCGCTGTATCAAGAAATCTATTTGTTATCGTAAATTAGACTATTTCAGTTGACATTTATAGGCAACACAAATTTTGAAGAAATCTAAGAAGCCTGAAATCCAAAGCTTTTTGTGGGGTTCTTGAAAGGTGATATTTAAGTGCAAGTTTGCAAATTGTTGTTGAAATGGCACTCAATATTCTGTATGTCCAAAGATCAATCAACATCTAGAATAGTGCACACACTATTCTAGATGCAATTTAGCTTGCTTTCCTGGTTGCTGAATTGACTTCAGACAAAACAAATGCATTGAAGGTGAGATGAAGAACCTGAAATCATAAGCAATGATGCAAGTTAAATAGGCTATTATTAATCCTGAATCTAAGTGTTTACTCATTAATTATTAGCACTATTTCACACCTGACAGATAAAGCAAAGGTGTGATAAACAGTGAGGTACTTTGAAAGAGAATCTACCTGCTTGTGGTCCCAGATCGCCTCACACATTATTTGCTTTTGTTCACAGATCACACTGTGATTTAATAAGTATTCATACAACAAGAGAAAATGCAGCAAGTACAAACTTGTTTGTTCATGGGGCCAGGGGACAAATTAAATTATCCCTAGACCTCTGGCACATGGTTTTATATCAGGCCATAATGATGGGATACAAATTTCTTAAATGTCCTAAATATATATGTGGAGAATCTTTAAACAGTTCTATATTAGTACTAATGAAAAATACAAAATTAGGTATAATGTGGTGTTAAATTGGTAATTTCAGAGAAACAAAAATTAGAGGTAGTTGATTGAACATGATCTTTCAGGTAGTTGGATATATAATTGGATGTTGTGTTTCACCCACAAAGTTCACAGTCAATCCACTTTACAATATATTCTGTGAAGCGCTTTTAGACGTCTCAGTGACATGATAAGGCGCCTGTTCAAAGGCTGTTGCCTGTTCAAAGGAAGTGACTATCTGTCAAATCATTCAGTGCCAGCTGTAGTACACAAGTACCCACCTGATCTTAGTATGTTATGTATTGTGGAAATAATACATTTATTCATTTTTAAACATATGTTCTTTCACAAAATGAGATGGTGACCATGTTTATGGATATGGCGTAGCATCTTGGAGCGCTTAACAGTAGTGAAACTTGACATCGAGCAGGGGAGAGGAGGGAGGTGATCGTAGATACGGTCAAAGAGGAACGTCTTCAGTATGATCTGAAGATGGGCAAAGAGGTGCAAGGCAAATGGATTGGAGCAGAGACTTCTATGTTTTTTTTGGTTCTCATTATATTGAATGGACAGCCACAAGACACTCAAACTCCATTGTAGGTGCAGAAATAAAACAGCAATTGTATCTGTAAATAAAGACATGGAAAGAACCGTCTTAGATACTGTGTTTCAAAATTAATAATTTAATAATAATCATTGCCTTTGATAATTACCCCAGGAAAGTAATCCACCAATCAACTGAATTGGGATTCTACTTACTGCTGGGTAAACAGGTGTGTGGAGTAAGAAAACCGGCCCAATAATTCGCCCTGCCGGGAATCAAACCCAGGTCTCTTGCTTGCAAGCCCGAGTTGCTCTAACCACTGACCTACAGGACGCCAATAGTTCAGTTTGACATTCCAATGCAGTGTTGGGTGAGGTATTGGAGGTGCCGTTCTTCAAATGAGATGTTAAACCAAGGCTCCATCTAGTTGTTCTGGATGTGAGAGATCCCATGGCTGTTGTTCAAAATAAGGAAGAAGTTTGTTCCGCTGTTCTGGCCAACAATCCCCCAGATAAATTGGTCATTCACCTCCTGCAATTTGTGGGACACTGCTGTCCACAAATTAGCCAGCAAATAGACAGTCACTACACTTAACAGAATGAATTGTACATTGATTTTACTCAATGTACTTCATCTAAACCTACCCTAAAGGGGATATTGTGGTACCACCCCTGGATATCTCTGAACACCCTGTTCAGGCACTCTGTCCATAACAACAACGAATTACGTTTGTATAGCGTCTTTCACATTGGGAGAATGTCTCAAAGTGCTGAATAATAAATAAATAACAATAATAATCCTTCCATTTGATATAGCACTTTTCAAAGGATGTCACAGAATATAACGTAAAGTGAATTGATTGTATATTTGTGGACAGAAAGAAGCAGCCAATTGCGCACAGTAGTGTTCCACAAACAGTCATGGATTGAGTGACCAATTTATTTTTTTAAAAAGAATTGTTATCTCCGGAAAAGCAATCCACCAATCGACTAACTACCGGGTTCCTACTTACTGCTAGGTAAACAGAGGCGGGTGGAGTAAGGAAACTTGGTCAACATTTCACCCTACCGGGAATAGAACCCAACGCCTCACTTGCGAGCGAGTGCTCGAACCACTGAACTACAGGACTAAATATCTGGAATGTTAAAAGCATCAGGTCTTTCAGTTTGTTCTAGAGAGGTACAGAGGCACTCACTTTTGATTGTAATGCTTTGTAGCATGACAGGTCCATCGTGGAGTCCTGTAGCTCAGTGGTTAGAGCACTCGCTTTGCAAGTGAGAGACCTGAGTTCAATTCCAGGCAGGGCGAAACCTTGGGCAAGTTTCCTTACTCCACACCCCTAATAATAATCCCTCCAAAAAAAACCAATAATAAATTGATTATTTTCAATCCATGACTGTTTGTGGGACATTGCTGTGCGCAATTGGCTGCCGTGTTCGCCCACAAATATACAGTCAATTCACTTTACAGTATATTCTGTGGAGCGCTTTGGGACATCTAGAAGATGTGAAAAGCGCTGTATCAAATGCAAGGATTATTATTATTATAATGAAGGATAATTGGAAATATTATTATTAAACAATCTCTGAAAGTGTGTGCCACATCACTTTCGTTTTCAAACCCACTGGCACCAAATACTCATTCTGGCAAATCAGATTTCTGTGTGGCCTGCATTGTGCACAGCAAAGATAAACAGTCAACCTTTAAATCCGCCTATTCAATTTCCTCCATGCTTTTCTGTGGTACTGTCCACATAATCCATAATTTACAATTATGTAAATGTCCACTAGGGACATCTCTGAATACTCTGTCCATCAGCTTGTAAATTCTGTTCAAATAGTGGACTTCTGCAGCTTGAAAGCCTGGATTTAAATCATTCCTTATGGAGTTTGTTGAAATTGCTAACTCCCTACCAGTCTGTCATTCTGAACATCACACCAGAAATTTAATAAAAACACCCTAATCACTATCAGCTGGTAGCAGACATAAACTCCCTCTTTACTTCAGCTTGTGTCAGAGCTCCTAGTTCTTAAATATATATATGGGCAAATAAGTCAGAAAGATAGTAATTTTAGAAAGCTCTGCGTTAGAGAAATTAATTGCAGGCCATGCTTCTGCATAAATTTAAGTTAAAGAGATTGTTAAATAACAAAAATGTGTTTACTTTGTACCCTGCAAGACTATTATAATTTAAAATGAATTACGAAAAGGTACGTTTTGGTTCCAAATAATAATAATAGGAATAAAACACCTGTATGTCATAAGAAGAGACAATAATGCAGGGAAAATATACCATTTACCGCTTCCATTTACCCTGAAAACCTCTCAAAATCTACTCTGGTAACCTTGAGCTCAAAGGCAACAAGTTAACAAACCAATATGTATCGAGGAAGGAAGTGGAGGTGGATAATGTGTCCCTTTTTAAGAAGTAGTTGGATTATCCTTTGACAGCAACGAGTATTGGAGGGTATTTAGAGATAACAACAACAACTTGGATTTATATAGCGCCCTTCACGCCGGACGGCATCTCAGAGCGCTTCACAGCAACGGATCCCGGGGCCGAGCCAGGGGGAGGGGGAAGAAGGTGACTAAAGGTGCGGTTGAAAGGAAAGGTCTTCAGCAGAGACCTGAAAATAGGAGGAGAAGGAGCGAGGCGAAGGGAGTGAGGAAGAGAGTTCCAGAGCCTCAGGGCATAGTGGCTGAAGGCACGGCTGCCGAGGGTGGAGCGGAGGACTAGGGGGATAAGAAGGAGGCCAGACCTGGAGGAACGAAGGCAAAGGGCACTGTTTTGAGGAGAGAGGTTAGAAAGGTAGAGGTGTGCAGAGGAGTGGAGGGATTCGAAGACAAGGGTGAGGATCTTGAAGTCGATCCTATCTGGGACAGGCAGCCAGTGCAGTCTGGCAAGGGCTGGGGTGATCAGGGAGCGGAGTTTGGTGCGGGTGAGAATGCAGGTGGCAGAGTTTTGAATGATCTGGATATTATGGATGGTAGTGGATGGGAGACACGCGAGGAGGGTGTTAGAATAGTCAGGGGAGATGTTAATTCAATATGAGACTGGCCAGATGCACTTTAGTGGTCTTGTCTGGTCCTCCATACTCCTATGTTCCTATATTAGAGGACATCAATTTAAGACAGCTAGTAAATGAGTAAATGGAGAGTTTTGCAGAATTTTTCTTTTATCTCTGGAATTTCATGTGTAGGTGGGATGTATGGAAATCTGTTTGGTTTGGATATCTCTTTAAGCATTGTGAAGGTTTTCCTTATGTGTCAAACACCTGGCTGGATTCTACTTTTGCACCAGACTATTCGGTGCAAATTTGTTCTCTCAGAATCTTTTGTGGCATCAAACTTTAATTAAAGTCATTTGCTTGCCATTCATTGGGCAGAGGGTTCAAATATTTCACAATAAATGAAGCAGAAGCAAGTTCACATTGACATGACAGTAATGTTCAAGAAACTTATTTTTTCTCTCAGCAACCAGAGACCTGTGGAATCCTGTCGCTCAGTGGTTAGAGCACTTGCCTTGCAAGTGAGACACTGGGTTCAATTCCAGGCAGGGCAAAGCTTGGGCAAGTTTCCTTACTCCACACACCTAATAATAATCCCTCCAAAACAAGACAATAATTAATTGGTCATTTTCAATCTACGACTGTTTGTGGGACACTGCTGTGCGCAATTGGCTGCCGCGTTTCGCCCACAAATATACGGTTATTTCATTTTACAGTCTATTCTGTGAAGTGCTTTGAGACGTCAAGAAGACGTGAAAAATGCAAGGATTATTATTATTTATATAAGCACTCTGGGTTACTGCTGGCAGTAACTCCACAAGGCTATTGTTCAATAGATCTGTCAGCATGTCGATAACTCCTAGGTCTAAATATCAAAATGCACACCCTAAGGTATTCTGGCCATGTTCAAATCAAAAAATATGGGTATCACTGAAGCAGATAGTGTTAACACCTGGCCAGTTTGTAATAAGTATAATCATTTACTTTCCTGTATCTTTACCTGCACTTACCACAAAGTCACAAGAAAGGCTTGGATGGACAAGACCTTTTCACCCATTTGATCTCATTCATCCAGAAAAACCACCCCATTCTCCTCTCAACACAGCATCAAGCATTTTTTTTTAATGAGTCCAGAAGCCTCAAATACCTTTGGCAATCTGTTTTAGTCGTTAATTACCTTATAGGTAAATAAATATTTCCTAGAATTTGTCCTCAAAAGGACCCTTTGAAATCTTAAAACCTGTGTCTCCTTGTTTTGCTGTCTTGGTGCATTCAAACTTATTGGTTTGGAATTATTTTCTCAATCTCATTTCCCATTTAAAACAATATACAACACTATAAGATATGTCACTGAGATGTCTCCTTTCAAAACTGATGATCCTTAGCTTGCCCAATTAGAGAGTTTGCAGTGACAGAGAGAGAGAGTGCTGGTTGACAAAAAACTCAGTCACATCTAGTGAGTTGGCCTGTGTTTTTGTGTGTTGGATGTACATATACTTGGGAATAGTGTGTGGAGAAAGACACCTGATATACTGGAATAAGACGAATATCAAATTGACAGGAGGAGACGACTACACAGTGTTGGTGAAAATGAGCAATTATCTGGATATAATCTGTCCTCATTACAAAGACGGTTTGGACACAGAGCAGATGGAGCATTACACATGGTCTCCGACACAGACTTTCACGCATGTATACCTGGCGACACAAACCAGCTCTGCTGTAAATGAAGGGGTGGAGGGTGTAAATAAATGGGAACGTTGCTAATCTTCCACTGAGTGCAACACCTGCTAGTGGTCAGAGAAACACTCCTGGTGTCCTGGCAGGAGAGAGGGAGATAGTTTGGTACTTTGTTACCAAAGTGAGCTAGAGAAAGGAGCAACTTGGTGAGTTAAAATAAATGTTCACAGCCCAGGTCACTTGAGTATGGTACCACCAGAATCATAATAATCCTTGCATTTGATATAGTGCCTTATCCCATCGTTGAGACATCTCAAAGTGCTTCACAGAATATACACAGTTTACTCAACTACGCAACTTTGGACAACAGTCTTTGAGACACTACATGCAATGGGTGATGTGATCGTTGTCACCAATTATAATTATTACAATGCTGAATGTAAAATTTAAACCCGACTTTAATTCTGAATAAATCAATTGAGTTTCACTAGTATTCCATGTAGCGGATCTGAAATGTCATGTTTGTGGAACACCTGTATCAAAGATATGTCCCAAGAGGGCCTCAGACAATAAAAGTCAGGAAAAAGGTGTTCATTTGTGATCATTTCCAAATCTGTCAATAATTAAGCACAGGTTTGGTGATATAATTACCCCCAATACAAACTCTACTTCTCCGCCTCTACCCTCCATAATAGGACCACTGCTGTCTTCACAGACTGCCTAACATACAACAAGTCCTGGATGAGAGACAAATTTCTCCAGTTGTATGCCAACAGATTGAAGCCCTCCTGCTTGGCTCCCATTAGCGCCTCCATACCTCTGGCACTGACTCCAATGGCTCGCCATCACATAGAGGATACCAATCAAGATCCTGCTTCTCACCTTCAAAGCCCTCCATGGCCTTGCTCTTCCCTACCTCTGTGACCTCCTAACCACCTACCTCCACTCAATGAGCTCCAGCCAGCTTCACATTCCCTGCCTTGCCCGCCCCACCATTGGTGGGCGGGCTTTAAGCTTCTCTGCCCCCACCCTCTGGATCGCCATCCCACAGTCCCTCCGCCTCACCCCCTCTCTTGCCACCTTCAAGACCTGTCTCAAAACCTTCCTGTTCGACCTAGCCTTCGGTCACCCTCCTACCCCTATCCTCCCAGTCCTCCACCCCTCCTGATCCCAACCACCAGCTCGGGTGTGGATCCTTAACTGTCCAGTGTCTTGGGACGTCCTCCTGACATGAAAGGCGCTAAACAAACATAATTTGTTGTTGTTATTACATAACATAGTGCATTCTTCACCCTGATATTGGAGACTGAATGGTACCAGTTGGAAGACAGGCTCCAGGTGGAAAATCACTGCGTGTCATAATAGGACTCTCTCTACTACCGAGACAAAAATAGCAAGATTTAAGCTTTGAAATTTGTTAAACATATGATGTGAACTTCATGTGATGGTGGTCTGTCATTTCACCAACATCTCTGGAACAAGCATATAAATTCCATGATGTATGGCAGAGTCAACTATTCTCAACATGAAGATTGTTTCCTACTTTTTAACTGACACATTTGTAGATGTCAACACTGAGCTTTTCTCATATCAAAGGAACTGCTTTTAGCATAAAGCTTCTTCTTGCACAAAGTCTCTCAATTCTCTGAGGAAGGCAGGGAAACTTACCAGATTATAGCTGTCGTTTATATCCATGAGAAATGGCCTGTGGCAAATCCCAACAAGCTAACCTACTAGGAGATCAGGCTGCTTGTGCAAATGAGAACACTCCAAGTTTACAGTGACACAATAACGAGAGAATACTGGGCCTCAGAGGATTGAAATTCCAGTTATTGTCATTGTGTGTAGTGACATTGACAATGTCGGACTCAAATGGGATTTCCCCATTATAATCATCCTATTAGATGTTAGTCTGTGTAGAGGACTGGGAGGATTTGGCCATGCCTGCAGATAATCTACTCTGGGTATTCAAGAAGACGTAACATTAGATAGAAAGTGATTAGGGTTTTAATTGTTAATGGGCATCCCAAGTTCCTTTTCATGATTGCCAGCAAAATACACAGTCAATCCACTTTACAATATATTCTGTGAGGCGTTTTGAGATGTCTCAATGTTGTGATCAGGCACTATATAAATTGCAATGATTATTATTATTATTATCCAATGACCCCCATTGGAAACTGGAACTTTGTTAATGATCGGATGACTACAGGATTGAGCTCAGCTGTCAGACTCTCCACAGTTGAGTAATCTGCTACCATTTGCTTTCTATCGTGAAGAATGGACAAGGTAAAAGATGCACAGAAAGCACCTCAGCCCAGCATGAGATAGTTCGTTTAGAAGGCAAAGGGAGAAAACAGATATCAAAGAGAGGTGTCTACTCAAAATAAGCCATTGATACCTATGCTAGCTTCTTTTCTTTGTTATATAATTAAGATGTACACATTACCTCATAATATATTTACTGCACTATTCAAACATGTATATGAACCTCTTCCTCTATTGTGATCCACCTCATTACCAAATGAAGTATCAAAACATGTACTCACTCCAGTCACACATACATGTCTGATGGGACCAACTGCCCATGGCTATTGAAATGTTGCATGTACCATTGGAGATAACGGTTGGGACGAGCCTTGACTTTGTTTAAAAGAGAAGCATTTTTTATTGAAAAGTAATGCATGTTAATAAGAATATCATTTCAATAACCCAACACAGATCTAGGGGCACTGAAGAAGAGTTATCTGCTCATAATTCACTCTGAAATTGTCAACTGTATCATTGACGTCTCCATTGTAAGGTAAGAACAAAGGCTCAAAATGCTTATGACTATTCACAGCAACTGCTAATTGGGAATCTAAAAACCTCAGAAGATATTTATCTCAATTTCAATTAGAACCATCAAGAACATCTCACTTAGAAAAAAATAAGAGAATTCAAAGGGGACTTATTTTAGACTCCAAACATGCAACTCTATGACACTATTTTTTGCAAACATAGTTCTAATCTGTTGAAATCTACAGGACTTCTGTGAAATAGTGAGTTGAATCTTATTTTTGCTTCAATTAAACAGATGACTTTTAAATTCAGATGTCTAATAGAGACCTTGTTCAAAGCTTGGGTTGAACTGTTGTAATGGTGGACCACACCTTCTGGAATACCATTCCAAGGCCCTTCCCTCACTTCCTTCAAAGTCTGCCTCAAGACCTTCCTCTTTGACCATCTTTTCTCTTCCCACCTTGCCTCAGCCCATCAGTACCCACCACCACCTCGGGTGCAAACTTGGGACTGCCCAGCTTCTTGGGATGGGCTCCCAATGTGAATCGTAAATTGGTAATCTATTATAATGGCTGAATTGAACTTGAAAATTAGTTGTGAAATGAATATTTATTCTTTGAAATAAAATGTCCTACTGCTTCCACTGGATGATATCAAAGGCAGAACAATCTGCCTCCCGCATTCTTACCCGGACCAAACTCCGCTTCCCGATTACCCCAGTCCTTGCCAGACTGCACTGGCTGCCTGTCCCAGAGAGGATCTACTTCATGATCCTCACTCCTGTCTTCAAATCCCTCCACTCCTTTGCACCCCTCTTAAATCTTAGTGTATTCGACTGGCTGACCTCTCTCCTCACAACAGTGCTCGTTCCCTTTGTTCCACCGGGTCTGGCCTCCTCCTTGTCCCCCGAATCCTCCACTCCACAGTCAGCGGCTGTGCCTTCAGACACTATGCCTCGAGGCTCTGGAACTCCCTTCCTCACTCCCTTCGCTTCGCCCCCTCTCTTCCTTTTTTCAGGTCTCAGCTGAAGACCTTTCCTTTCGACCACACCTTTGGTCACCTTCCTCCCTCTCCCCCTGGCTCGGCCCCGGGATCCGTCACTGTGAAGCGCTCTGAGATGCCGTCCAGCATGGCGGGTGCTCTATAAATCCAAGTTGTTGTTGTTGTCGAATACACTAAGATTTAAGATGGCAGTTCAATAAACTGGCTCCGATATGCAGGACAGTCGATTCAAAGATGCTGCAGGCAAGCTGGGGCAGGCTGTGAATCAAAGTTGCTACAAGCAGCTTTGGGTTCAACCGTTTGTACAAAGTCGAGAAAAGGGAGGTGCAGCCACAGCCCTTGTTGGGAATGGAAGGTCTGACAATTTGATAATTTCCACCAATTATGTCACATAAAATGTCACATGTTTCACTCCATTGAAAGTCTCTCACTGGCACTAAGGTTTATCCACTAGATGAGATGTTGAATTCATTGATGTGGCTGCTAAGGTGTGCGTTGGACCATGTTTATCCACTCCACCGAGTGACAGACAATCACAGAAACCTGACCATTTGAGAGGGAGGAAAGCACATGTCATTAACTTCACTGATTTTCATTTCACTACTGGCAAACTCAGAGAAGACAAGCATACCTTGAACTTACTGCCCACGAAGTAAGCTGTATAAAAAGAATGACACCGTTGGTAACTGGCACTGTCACCAATCGTGCCCGTATGCACATCTTGTTTTATTCATAATGTGTGTATGTCTCTGCTTCAGTAGCTTGACATTTAAGAAAAAATGTACTCAGAATTAAAACAAAGTCACCATGGTACTAAAATAATGGTACAGTAGAATTATGTATACCTACACACCAACTGCCTGCATGCCTGAATATCCACATAAGGCACAAATGTGGATGTAATGTTTTGACAAAGCCACACATACATGCAACATTGTGGTTTTAATGGAGTAGGATCAACAGGTTGAGCAGTTTTGTAAGCAAAATATTTCATAGAGATATGGACACATACAGAACTTAGAAAGGCTGAGCTACACATTGTTATAGATAGAGATATATTATTTTCAAATCCGCAATGAAGTTGTTTCCAGTTGCTACAGATGTCGAGTTTTATAGTTGTTTTTTAATCTGTTAATACATATTGATCTTTTCCGTCCCCACCCCACTCAACTTCCACCCCAGCTCGGGTGCCAAGTCAGGATTGCTGTGCACCTTGGACATTCTCCTGACGTGAAAAACATTATAGAAATGGAAATTTTTATTGTATTCTTGTACTGCTTATGGAGGAACTGATCCATTTAAAGAATAACTCTTTCCTGGCAGAACCTAACACAAAATTATCACAATTCCACCATTTGGTGAGAGAACAAATGCAATAGGATTGCAATGTAAAATAAAATAATAAAATAATAAATAAAATATTAATTTGGTCACTCAATCCACAACTATTGATGGGACACTGCTGTGCGCAATTGGCTGCTGCGTTTCATTTCACCCACATAGTCAGTTCACTTTACAGTGTATTCTGTGAAGCATTATGAGCCTTCTCTCTATGTCAAATGCAAGGATTATTAGTATTATTATTATTTCATTATCAAAGAATTTCATAATAGGAGCAGGGAGTTAATTAAATGAGAAGATATTAATTCTCACTTTGTGTTTGATCCCTTCCCTTTGCTTGGAATTAAAAATAATATAGGAATTTGATAAAAATCATTGTGTGAAACATCTATATGCACTGCACTACTTTGATTGTATTGTTAAAATGCAAAGCTCTGAAGATCATGCTGTAAAAATCATATCTACATTCAATATTTGTAATTTTTTTCTGTCAACTGAGAAAGTAATAAGTTATCTTGCCACTGATTTATAAAAGCCCCAGAAGGATTTGCAATGATAGTTAATGTTGGGCACACCAATTGGTTTTACTAAGCCTGGAGACTCTAAACTGGAAGTTTTTAAATCTTTCATTTTAATGGCTTATTATTTCTTTTGAAGAATGTACTTGCTTTTCACTGCTTTAAAAGTTTCCTACCCAAGAGGTTTTGAATTTGTATCGTATTATATTCATGATTTTTCTTTCTCAAATGGGTGAAAAATGATGCTTCACAATAGATTTAATATAATTAGTATATCCAATCTGCTATGAAATATCGTTTTTCACCTTACAGTCCAAAAATCTATCAATATTATGTGATCATATTGAATGNTTTTTTCAATCCAAATTCTATGAAAATCCTTTATTAATACACGAAAAAAGCTCAGGATGAAATATCAGGCAACCATTTCAATTTCCTTTCAATATCCATAAGGTTTTCTTGTCAAAACAGCCCAATCCTACTTTATATGAAGTCTAATAGGAGATGAAAGGGGATTTTTTTTCTATTTTTGTCTTTCAACTGGTCTTTCATCCTTTTCCTTTGTGTTGTACTGTCCGTCCATCCCCCGGTTAAAAACATTCTTTTTTTTCATTTTTCCCTCCATTTTTTCCTCTGGAGACAACTTAGTCATTCTGGGATACAGTTCCACAGAAGCTTGCAGCTTTCTGATGCTTTTCACAAATGGCTTCTCTTCATACCAGAGACCGGACATTCAATGTTGGTGAAGGCTATTCATCTATGGAAAGCCAACACTATGGAACTATGGAAAGCTGATCTTGTACTTACAGAATGTCTCCCACAGCTTCATTATAAATGTTGATATAAAAACATAAGTTTGCTGTGAGTACAAACTTAGTTATGTTGTCAGCGACAATGAAGATCCATAGTATGTGCACTATCAGCAATTTATCCAGGACTCTGGTTCAGATGAAGAAGACCCTTTGTCCCATTTGATCTCAGGCAGCCAGATTACCCATCCTAACATCTTCCCATGCATAAAGCTGCTCTTTTAAATGAGTACAGTGTAGTGACCTCAACCATCTTTCCTGATAAGTATACCAGAGCATTTATCATCTGTGTTCCCAATTATCTGTCGCACTCCACGCATCTCCTTTTTCTCGTCACGAGCTTCCTCATTCTATATGAAGAAAGTTCATTTCAAGACATGTCCTCCAAAAAAATCAATGATATCCTTGTGTTCATCAAAAAACCTAAAACTTACCCCTGAATTTGCATTCTGAAAATTGCTAACTGGTAAAACAGAATTGTTCCTATTCTGTCCACATTAATCACCATGTAACTTCATTATAAATACTGTACCCTGAATATTCTATTCAGACTGATATGTTTTAATAGACTAAATCTTTTGTTTATTGTTTCAGTGTTATCTATATTTCTGAGTTTAAAAACTCAGAATTCTGGAATCAATTTTGCATTTACAATTAGAATGTCATAACATTATTAAATAAGCAAAAGAACCGTCAATATAGTCTGACCAGGCAATGTAGCTGAGTCACAGGAAGCAATCCTGAACTAGAGCACAGCACTGTTCTAGCCCCTCCTGAAGTACTGTATAGAATTTGGGACATCACATTGCATTAAATTCATCCGAACAAAAACAACTTGCATTTATATAGTGCCCTTCATATGCAGGGTAGCTTTGGTGATGGTGCAGTGAACAGGCAATACAACTGTTGGCTGCAATTATGAGCTTGACTCAGGGATACCCCACAAATTGAGACTGTCCATACTGGAGGAGAAGGAGAAATTCACATTGAAGTGTTGAAGTTTTCAATGTCTATGGAAGCTGAACACCAATAATATCCTTAACGTAGTCACAAACATTATATTACGGAAGCACAGACTTATACTCAGAATAGGGAAGGTAAACAAACATTGTAGATTTAATAACTCTACATAGAGAGCAGAAAATACATGGAATGGACTATCCAGGGAGGCGTTGAAGGCAGATTGTGTCAGCAAATTCAAGAAAATATTAGACAGCTCTGGGGTGATTAAGTGGATTGAGCAGTATGAGAGCTGTGTTGGATTTTAATTTAAAATGTCCCACATTAGTCAGCTCCAGTAATGTACAAACCTGCCTCGTATTTATGGGTGAGTCTCATTGCCTTTAGTGCCTTGGGACATTTTCCTGATGCGATTGAAACATGCTATATAAATGCAATTTGTTTGCGAGTAACAAAATTCATAACAAAATTCAACTTCAACCGTGGTTCTCATCCTTTTATATTAAAAGTTTAACAAAAAAAATTAGGACATATACAATCTAAAAAAAATGAAATGGTAAAACAATGAAATTAAATTAACTCTATTACAACTCTACATTCATTATAATAAAATTTTCCAACACAAACATCCTCGGGTGTATCTAGACTCAAGGCTGCCACTGAATTGGAGTAAAATTGGAGTGGGACTCTAGATTATTTCACAATGGGTTTCTAGTGGATAGAAAAATTATTGTATGCTTGTAAATCAAGACAACATAATTTACACCAGCACCACATGGCACAGAAATGGATACATCAGGGTGTCAGGAGATGGGCAGATTACCATTGCTTCCCCATTATAAGAGAAATACTCATTGTGTTTTCACTGCTAATCTCCTAACCTGTTCCAGTAACATTCAGCATCATTGTGCTGGGGAATCAGACAGACACTAGTGATTAAAACTCCATAATATTTCAACCTTGTAGGGTGTAATGTAAATCCTCACTGCAAAATGCCCTTCAGTTGGAAATTATTATTATTGACTTATTTTGTTGTGAAAATATAACAAGTTGGAATTGCTTTAAGATATTCCATTCTTCCCACACATGAATATGATGGCAGCAACCCACAGATAAATTCATGTCATTGGATCTAAATGTAAACATAGGGAATGAAATGTCGACTCCCAATATGAGCTTCCTTTTAACTTCCAATTTGTACTTAATTTTGAAGTGTGAAATACATGTTAGACCTACAGTCCTGAAAGTTCATGAATAATATAGGTGCACGTACTTGGAAAACTCTGAATATGCATGCTTGATAACAATAATAATCCTTGCATTTGATATAGAGTCTTATCACATTGTTGAAAGGTCTCAAAGCACTTCACAACAACAACTTGTATTTAGGTAGTGTCCTTTATGCAGGGTAGAGACTCAGAGCATCTCAGAATATAGTGGAGTGACTGTGTATTTTATGGGTGAAATGCAGTAGCCAATTGGGTACAGCAGTGTCCCACAAACAGTCATGGATTGAGTGACAACATTTTTTTTTAAGGGATTATTACCCCCGAAAAGCGATGCACCAATCGACTAACAACCAGATTCTACTCACTGCTGGGTAAGCAGAGGAGTGTGGAGGAAAGAATCTTATCTAAATTTGCACTACTGTTCCTCTATAAATACTTGTGTTACCTTAATTTGAGTTCAGCTAATGTTCAGTCTATGAAAATGGTGAATTTAATGTGTCAAATGGTCTATTTCAGCCCAGGCTTTCTTATGTTAACATCTGTTTTGCCTTCCTCCTGTTTTATATGTATTAACACAAACATCAAACTGAGTTTAAAGAATTGACCTTTGAAGCCACATTGCTCTGGATTAACGAAAAACATTTCAATTTGAAAATGTGCATCTGACTGAAAGTGACGAGCTGCTTCATTGGCTAGTTCACAGAACAACAACTTGGTGTATTGAAGCCGTACCCTATCTATTAATAGTGTCATCTCAAATCCAGCAATTACACAATTCATTCACAAATCATTTCTGACATCTTTGAATGACGTGCCTATGAATGATTAACTGATGTGAACTTGAGGAGCTGTTACAAAGTCTCTTTATTTATTTGACATTCGAATGTCCTCACCAGAGATGGAATTCATTTTGGGAAGAACTAGAATGGTACGAATTTGCTGTGCTTGAGGTTGAAAGAGATTGGAGGCACCACAGCATTTCAATCTTACAGTTATAACTTTTGACTGTGCAGAACCAACAAAGTCAACCTGAAAAATCTCTGCAGAATATGGGAATAAATTCATCATTTTAAAATGATCTGGGGCTGCAATGGACTGCCACATGTATTTTATATAATTGATTTGAAGAATAACATCTAACACTTTTCAACAAATATAGTCATGCTGATATGATTAAAAAAAAACACAGAGCAAACCTCTGGGGAAATTTTGATGCTGTTTTATGCTCTGATAACATTTTATTCCAGTGTCAAGTGCTTTTCCCTGAAAAAACTGCTCGCCTGTGCCAGAATATATCTTGTAAACATTTTTGGAAAAGTAGTCCTTGATGCAATGCAATACCGTTAATTACAGTATTACAGTTAAATAATTAGATATTAAAAATAGACTGGAGCGGAGGTGTTAACAGTTGTTTGAATTCTAAGTAGTAATTATACTCATAATTAACTGCTTAAATGGCTCACATGACTTCTTTATTAGATACAAATTAAACACAAATTTATTTATTTTGTTCTAAAGGCTCTTATTCACGTTTGGGTATGGTTGAGGGGATGCCACTCAGCACTTTATCATGCTGAAATGATGATTTTTCATGCGCGTGTCCAGTGTTGGCAGTTGGCAAGTTACCTAACCACAAGCTGTTGGAAGGGAATACCAAAGATTAGCTTAATTCTAATGTCCTTTCAAGCATTCATGTGAATCATTGCTAAGTTTTCACTTCCTTTTTTCACTGCCATTGAGATACGCTGTCAGCACCCACTCCCACTGCATCTCGGCCTGGTTAAATGTACAGATCTGTAATCAAACCTGGAACCTCCTCACCTCTGTCGCCTAGTTCTAAAATGGGCATTGTCTTTATCAACTAAGTCATTGAGAAGGCAATGCTAGACTTTCTGTAACTAATTAAACAGTTTCCAAAGTGAAAAAAAATAAATGGACAATTATCAATGGCGCAAATTATTGACTGGCTGAAAATTGTACTCTAAACAAGCCTTTAAGTCATGACTTGTATCCGCAGAAGTGAATATGTGAATATGCCTTCCAATTTCAGTGAAATGGTTTGGAATGAAGTTTCTATTTTTAAAAATTATTGATGCCATCCTGGAAGGTGGATGTCGATCAATATTGATGTCTATGAATCTGGCTTTCCAGTGTTTTCTTCCAGGAAAATTGATGATTCAAGCCACTATCTTACTTTTGCTTGCACTAAAATCCTATTTTCAGAAACAATAAATGGAGCACTGAAATATTCAGGCATAACTATTGTACCAAAGTCAAGGGGAAGGAATTCTCATTGGTCAGTAAGTTGTACATTCTCACCATTTCTAATTATGATATTGAATAACAACAACAACTTTGGGAAGCTTCTGTTCAATTTAAGCAACAAAATCAACAGTCGGAGAGGAGGGTGTTGAGATGACAAGGGAGGGAGCGAGGCAGAGGGAATGTGGGATGGAATTCCAGAGGATGGGGGCAGAGTGGCTCAAGGCCCACCCACCGGTGGTGAGGCGGGCGAGGCAGGGGATGTGAATCAGGCCGGAGCTCGAGGTGAGGATGTAGCGGACAGGTTGGTAGGGGGTTAGGATGTCGCAGAGGTAAGGGGAAGCAAAACCATCGAGGGCTTTGAAGGGGAGGACTAGGATCTTGAACTGTATCTTCAGTGTGAAGGGAAGCCAGTTGAGTCGGGCGAGGATGGGGTTGATGGGTTGCAGAGTCTGGTGCGGGAGAGAACACAGGCTGCAGAGTTTTGGACGATCTACAACCTATGGAGGGAGGAGATTGGGAAATCGACAAGCAGAGAGTTTGCGTAGTCAAGGTCCAGCTAGATCTCCCGACGGACTGTTAAATTGGATTTGAGCCAGGTGCATCCAGTGGCACACACCTGGGCCTTAAGGGAGCAGAGGTGACTGGTGTACCAGGGTGAATTCTGTGAGTAAGAGACGGTTCGGGAAGTGAGGGGGAGCAAGGGCATCAAGAGTGGTTGAGATGGAGATGTGGAGGAGAGTGACCGTGGAGAACAGGTGAACAACTTGAATCCATAGAGCACCCTTCATGCGGGTTAGTTTCTTGAAGCCCTTAAAGTCGAGGAACTGGACGCTGGACCAGGGAGAGAGGGTAGGTGATCATAGGCATGGACAAAAAAGGTCTTCAGGTTTGACCTGAAGAAGGGAAGGGATTAAAGTGGATGGACTGAGGCAGAAAGAATATCTGATTTTCTCCAAGCACCTCAATTTCACCACACATTTTGCAGAATACAAATCGTAAACTGAGAGTTGTAATTAACTTTAATAAATATGTTCTACAAAATCTGCTTTTTGGTCAGTCGGTTGTCTAACACACATGGAAACCTATTACCATGCTTGAGTATCCAAACCAAACTGAGAGTTCCATGGTAGGAATGGCACCATGGAAATTCCATCTTGGAAATGTCATAAATTTGACCTAACATGGATAATGGTCTTTTGGTTAAGCTCCCAAAGTACACAAGATAAAGAAGGATGAAGAAGGCTCTTCTGGACAATCTCATTCTTTGAAAACACTCGTCCTATTGTTCTCCTATAACAGCATCAAGCTGTTTTACTTGTGTTCATGAAACTATATCCAACATTTGTTAGGACATTCAGGAGAGGAAAGAAAACATAATAAATTGATTTACTGACTACATACAAAGCATCACACTATGCATTATTAAATAAGTCCCTGGATAATATTATATAGAAGGCTCACGATAGAATTATTCCAAGTTATATAATCTTTAATACCCAATTTTATAGAGCAGTGAATTTTGTGATTTAACCTCACTTTTCCAGTTCAGTAAAAGTTTAAATAATTTAAAAGCACCAATTGAACATTCTAATGAAAATGAACTTCCTTAGTTGTTTCTACTGCATCACAGTAGATATCTATACCACACAGAAAAAAAACACTATTACCATTGCTGACCTATTTCCAGTGAACAATACTTGACCTATCTGTTTCTACTGAATTTTAATGCTGTCACGTATTGCGGTATGAAATGCATCGTGAATTTCTCAAGTTGGTTGGGTAACCTATTTCTTCACATTATTTTTAGCTAACTTCAAGGGTGAACTAAATCAACTGGAGTGAGAGTATGAGAAAGAATAGACGTGGTAGTTATGGATGTGACTGGGATTATTGAGGCACATATTGAATTTAGCAGCTGACTGCACTGTAAATCTTGAAAGTGAACTATTTGAAGGAAAGTTTCAAATATATTCTATTTTAACTTTCCCTTTTCCACTTTGATTTTTTTAAAAAGATAAACACTATGTGAATAGCTAGAGGTGTCATAGCATTTGCAACTGGTTTTCTGACCTTGGTATTGATATTGTCTGATTTACAGATCAATACTTCTCATCAAAATTGGATATTTATTCTTTAGATTTGTTATTTGGTAATGTGAATCTTCTTCCCCACATTAGCAGGATTGTTGAAGGCACTTGAAGGGGAAGAAAGAAATGATAATGGGATTGTCCTCAGTAGACATATTCAGTACAGGGGCAGGAAAATCAGTTACTGAATTTAGGTTTGATAACTTCTGGAAGGCATTTCTTGAGGATTAAGCAGAAACTGGATACTGACCTTCTCTGGTCTTTGGTTTTATCCTCTGGAGGAACATGATAGTTATTTGAAGAGGGAAAATATTTATATTTTCAAAATGAAAGGGATAAGTAAATGAGAGAACATTCTTAAGAGAACATTTAAGGAGTTCCGACAAGGAAATTCAACTTGGAAAATGGAATCAATTTCTCAAACTATTTGTTTATTCTTCTGGGAGTTACTTAGATATATAACAGAGGGCTCAAACCTACATTTCTCGAATGACCGACTAGTGACTATTTTCCGGGGGGTGGGGGTGGGGGTGGGGTGTAGGAGGGGTCCGAGATGAATGATATGTTTCACAAAGAATTGTGAAAATTCAGTCAATCTCCCGTGGCAGTCTCAGTAGTCTCATACCTGAGTCAGGATAGTCTGTAGTTCTCCAGGGTGTTGTTGCCGGCAGATATAGAAGGACAGACACTGGGAGTGGGGATTCTTCCCATTCAGCTCCTGTAACTAACCCTGAAACTTAAAGTTCTGATAGGTAAGATGGTCCTAGGGGGACAAGCAATGGAAAGCTTGTCAGACAGTGGTAAGCCATATGGTTTTAGCTGTTTAAACCAGTTGTACCTCAATAATAATAATCCTTGCATTTTGAATAGCGCCTTACCACATCATCGAGATGTCTTAAAACTCTTCACAGAATATACTATAAAGTGAATTGACTGAAATATTTTGTGGGCGAAACATGGCAGCCAATTGCGCATAACAATGTCCCATAAACAGTCGTGGATGAGTGACCAATTTATTATATTTTAGAAGGAATTATTACACCCAGAAAAGCGATCTGCCAAACAACTAACAACTGGGTTCCTACTTACTGGTAGATAAACAGAGGCATGTGGAGTAAGGAAACTTGACCATTGTTTCGCCCTGCCTGAAATCGAACCCAGGTCTCTCGCTTGCGAGGCGAGTGCTCTAACCACTGAGCTACAGGATTCCACAATGTAAGTTATGGGTTCCCTCTTTCTGGTAACGTATACCATTCATTAATTAAAGAAACATTCTCTTTCCTAAAATTGTCCTTTGTAACCCTAAGGCTGTGTACCCTTGTGCTGCTGTCTCAGTGTATCTGAAAGTATTGTTTCGAATTTAGTTTCTCATTTCCATTTAAAATGTTATATAGCTCTATAAGGTCCCTTCTGAGATTTTTGTTACAAGACCGAAGAGCCCTAATATGTCTAATCATTGCTCATTCTGATAACAATAGGGATCCTGAGGTACGAGTCAAAAGGTTGTAGGTTGAAGTCCTGTTACAGCACTCACAAACTCGGCTAATATTCCAAAGCAAGTGCAGAGGGAACATTTTGTTGCTGGAGGTGCTGTCCTTTGAATGAGCTATTAAAACAAGATCCCATCTGTTTGTTCAAGTAGATGCTTAAAAAATCCATGGCATCATTTGTAAAGAGAAAGGAGTTTCTCCCAGTATAATGCCTAACAATTATCCAGATAAAATTGATCATTGAATTCCTAGCTCTTTATGGGTCATTGCTGTGCAGAAATTGACTGTTACGTTCGCTACAAAATGCACAGTCACTACAGCCGCGTAAATCCTGTGCAGCTTTGAGATGCCCTCTCAATGTGAAATGCATTATATCATATTCAAGTATTAATTGTCATATTGTTATGATAATTATTATATATCATCCTCATTGATTTCCTCTGCACTTTTCGATGACGCAGTCTCCATATGTCGTAGTATTGTATGCAATACTCCAAATGTACCCAGACTATATTTAGATTCCACTGTCCAACTCGTGATTGCTGTCTAGGTCAACACTAGATGAGATCTGATTGAGATTTCCCCTACAGTCCAACACTCTGCTGATTTTCTGACATTACTGTCAAAGTAGATTATAGAAAGCCCGTTTTGCTTGCTGGTCATCTTTTAAGAGTTTGCCATCTTGGGATTTGCAAACAATATGTTCCACCAGAGTGGCAACTGTACCAAAACATCTTACTTTTTAAAATATTTACAATTTGGTATGTATCCCCCCCAAAATATAATGTAATAGCCAGATGCAAACTCAACAATAAAATTAGAATATAAAATGGTAGGCTATAGATTACATTTTATTATCAGATCTAATCTGTTTTAATACATTCCAGTTTTAATACTGTTTTAAAACCTTCCTTTCAAACAGACTCTCCTTTCTGGACTGACTGTCACATTTTTCACTGCAGAATGCTGTCTGTTATTGAATATACAGATTTGCATTTTACTGAGTCAGCTAATCTAAATAACCAACATCTCAAAGCATAAGTCAAAGGCTCAGAGACTATAATTAGAATAAATTCACAATTCCAGGGAGATGACCTCTGAAGAAAGCAATGCGTGAATCCCAGGAGAATTAAACGAAAATCAGAGATTTGGTTACAGATGATTCCTGATACTGCCAGCGACACCACCATCTTGAATTATTGCATTTGAAGATTTCTGCACTCTGATGCTTCTTCCAATAACAGAGATCGGTATTTGAGTGCAGCAAAAAACAGGATAATGAGTTATCTATCATAGAAGGATAGATGAATTTTGGAGTGTGCCCAGTGATGGTTCACTAGATTAATACCTGTATGAAAAGGGTATAGTTATGATGAGAGGCTGATAGACTGGGGTTATATTCCTTTAGGCGTGTTCTGAGGTATTTAAAATAATAAAATGAATGGACTAGTAGGATAGTGAATGACTCATCTCATTGGTAGAGGAAACCAATACAAGGGAGGACAGGCCTAAAAATCAGAACTAAAACAATTAGAATTGCGATCAGGAAGTATTTCTTCACACACAGGGTTGTGAAGATATGTAACGCTCTGCTCTAGAAAGCTGTGGGGTGGAATCAATAGGAATGTTTCAAAGGGAGATAGATACTTGCATAGTAAAAATATTAAATGGTATAGTGAAAGGGTGATGCATTTGAATTGAAAGATCTGTCAAGATCTAATACTAATGGAACAGACTCAAAGGGCTGAATAGCCTCCTCCTCCTTTACTATATTTTCTAAGAACCACTCATCCCCAGAAGTTGGAGGGGAAAGATGAGTAACCAACGACAGTTCAGGAATTCTCACATTGAGTCCATTATGAAACAGACAAACATCCCCTAATTTAGTGAAAAATAAGATGTCAGGTTTGAACCCAGTTCATCAATTTAATTTTTGTTTATTTGTTTAGTTCCGAATTTAGTCAATTTCTGTTTCCATGAGCCAAATCATACCATTAGATAAATACTTAAACATTCACAAATGTTTGGAAGTGATTTCTTTTTAGGGAAAATAAATACAAATTCTTTGTCACTACACAAGAATGGCTTCCAAATACGTTTTTATTGATTTTTAGCTGCTTGCTTTGTATAATAGTTGACTGTTGATGTTTTACCTTCTATTCATAGGATTTTCCATTGTGTATTCCTGCACTTAGAAAAATTGAATAAAGTCCCCACAGTTGTGTTCTTTAGACGTTCTTTGAGAGTGTGGGCAGAAAGCTCTTTCAAAATGCTAATGTGATTCTCCAGGGTAAAACATTAATTCCAAACAAAATCTAAACGAATATCATGTGACTTCTATTATTTAGCATATGGATAAGTTTCAGCTTGAAGGGTCACTGCCAACATGATTTGAGTGTTGATGGCTCATGAAATCTGAAGGAATTGCATCACTGCAAATAACATGCAACAAGATATTTAAACACCTTCTGAAGGTTAAAGTTCACAATTTGAGCTTGAAAGCAAATAATAAATATTAAATATAGGATACCATTTAGCGCATTTCTTAATTTTTTTCTTACATGTCATCTCTAAACTCTTCCCACCTCAAAAAGGATATTTGGCTTTTTCCATGGTTAACTATATCAAGATACAACTCAGTGGGTTAATCTAACATTATTCAACCATTAAATGATTTTAATAGGACATCTACTAACATGGTCCTTTTATCAATTCTTCGGGAATTATGGCTCAGTGCAATTACTAAGCCTTGTTCAACTCATTACAAAACATTATTCAGCTGTTCAAAAAATAAATCATTAATCATACGTACTTGATGAACTGGGTGCAACAGTAACCCATGAAAGATCCCTTTTCGTTCTGAAAATTATTGTACTCATCAAAGTGTAGCAGTAATGAGACTGTTTTCCATCATAGGTTCCAATGTCCCAGGTCAGATAGTTCACAGCAACTACATCATAAATCTCCTTTTTTTGTACCTACAGCAATATGTTGTTGTTCAACTCTGCCACTGTACAGTTGTTGTTTTTGTCATCCACAATTATATTGAGAATTAAAAACAAATTAAAGACAGTTTTGTCCTGTGGGCTACGTCAAATAGGAAGCAGGTTGAGATTATCTCTTTTTTTCAGATAGGACCCCAGCAACCAGTTGAGTCCTTTCAGTCTGATCAACATTAAAAGTCAGACCTCTGTTCTAATATGTTAACTCATCATATTGCTCATTTCACCTTTATTTTTAAGGTCCTGACTTGTTAGCCTTTGGTGGCTTAGAATTCATAATTCAAGTAACTCACAATTTGATATAGGCAAACCAGAAATCACAATTAATGTAATAAATGTGNTTTTTGTATATTTCATTCAATAATAATTGTTATAGTTAATATGTCAAAATATCTCAAAGCATGTCACAGGATCTGTTATGGTCCTCAAAAGACATAATATGGGTTGCTAAATGCATCCAAAAAATGCCATCTCTAACGATGCAACTTTCCTCCAGCACTGTAAAATTCATGTTCCTATCCGGGCATTCAGCCCACAACCCTCTGTACTGGAGGAGCGAGAGCTATGAAATGTGGCAAGATGACATAAGGTGATTGTTTCCCTTTACCTTCAAGTTGGTGACATGCAGGGTTGTGATTTATAGAAATCACCAGCCCTTCAGTACCTTTCCTTCAGGACTCAGAACATCAATCGACTACTTAATCATGAGGAACATCCTAGCTGAGCCCAATCTTGTGCTCACCAACTGGGATCCATGATACACTATGCAAATAACAGCAGTGGTCACCAGATAGCAATCTGGGACACTAGATAGCAATCTGCTGATCTTTGCGAAGAGTTTTGCATTCTGACATAGGGGACAATTAAGCAGCACAAAAGATGTAACGCCAAAGGATAAGGCAGCTTAGAAATGCTTTTGAGCACACCATCTCTTATTGTTGAATAATAGAGCAGAAGTTAACACACTTGTAAACTGAATAATGTAATGTGAATGAGATTTCAAAGTAAAACATAATTTTTATTAAGTTTCAATTAAAAACTACCTCACCTAAATTGGTCATTACAAATGAATGCAGATTGCTAAATCAGTTGAAAGCCAGGAATAGATGTACTGTTTACAGTTACTATTTATTTTATACAATGCAAATTACCAAGAGTTCACTGTCAGAGTTTAAGAAAGCAACGACATTTGAAGGCTTGAGTTTTGACAAATGCACTCTGCCTTTTAACACCCTGGTAGGTGCACATCAGCCAAGCTACTTGCATCTGAAGCTTATAGGCATGTTGCCAACTCCAGCATGAGAGTGAGACTTCTCACCTCAACAACGTGCCCTGCTTCATATCGCTCCTGGAATAAATTTAATTCTAATTTTCGCAAATCGATGCATGTTAGATAAGCGATCTTTGAGATTAAGATATATTAACATGTTAGTAATGATGACTCTGTGTATATTCCTGAAAAGCTAAAAGGCAACACTGTGCCAAGAATCCTGTCTTCTTGCAATGCAAAAGGGTCACAGAATTCAGAAATATCAGGAAAGATTCCTTGTAATCTTTTATGCAGAAAGACTTCTTGGTAATTGCATTTTCTTTTCAGTTTGCAGAGGCATCTGTGCAGCTGATCCAGGTGCCTAGGGTGCTATTCAAGCTAATGAAATTAGACAAGGCATATAAGTATGCAGATGGTTCCAGGTCTGAATAAACAGGGCAGCTGGTGCAAATGGTGACTCTCTAACTATTACTATCTGGAGGAACATTGACAATGCAGTGAAAATATGGCATGTTAATATGTTGTGAGAATTATCACACTGACCAAATTTTGGGTCAAAAGAAGTCGACAGTCAGCACTGATCTGGAGGGGAAGGGAATGCTGTTCAACGCTGTATTTTTGGTCATTGATAATTCCACATGCCACAATGTTTCACACAACACGTTAAAACATTTGATTCACTTGTACTGAAAATTAGACCCAGTTGACTAGCCAAACACCATGGGAATTAACTGTACTTCCCTGTCAAACTCCTAATTCAAAATATGTTCCAGTTATTTTAAGAAACTAAATTTGTTTTCAATAATTTCAAAACACGAAACTTTCTGCTACCCCCCTTTGTAAAATTTACTGTGTAAAAAATTACAATCATTGACCCAGCAAGAGTGTTGTTTTTCCACAGCAACGGATGATTGAGCCACTATCCCAGCACAGCTTTACCTGTTTCATGAAACCTATATGATGTATAGACACAATGGAGTGCTTTCACTCTCTTTGTAGAGAAAACAAGAAAAAATGGTGCCACCTTGATTTTTGAGGAGAAGATCAATATATATGTATATACATTGGTCAGCCGGGTATCTGATGCACGTGGAAACCCATCACCATGCTTAAGAGTATCCAAAGAAAACTGAGAATTGCATCCATCGCACGTACACCCAAAATTCTCATGGCATCCTCTTTACCTAACTCCGATACATATAAGGCGCAAGGTAGCAAGAGTCAAGGGTTGGAGACCCCAGAGTGTGTGTTGGGAGTACTTCTGGAGTCTAACCAGCTTAAACCGCATAGCTTGCCATTGATATTGCTGTCTGGCAAGCTTTCCCGCTGCTTGTCCAGCTGGGATCACCCTACCCGTTAGGGCTTTGGCTTGCAGTGTTAACAGGAGCTGAGTGGGATGACCCCCCGCCCCCAACCCAGTGACTGGTATGCCCTTCCAGGTACTGCTGTTGAGCCAGGCTGGCTGTGCTGTCATCAGCAGTGCCCTGGAATACTGTGGACCCGCCTGGCTCAGGCCCCAGACTACCGAGACTGCTAGCTCGATTCCGACATCCCCCATCAAAATGTAGAAAGTGAAATAAGATCAAAGAGACAAAAAATAAAAATCAAGGATATACAAATGGCACCTCTGTACTACACTGAAGAATGTATTTTGAGTTCTATAATCACAATAGCAGAGACTAGATAATGTTTATACTACCTGTTCAGTGTTGCAAAGCAGAGCTCATGCGTTATACACAAACCCATGCATTGAACTCTACTCACTGGCTTTTCATTCATTAACAGCAATCTTCATTTATATAGCATCTTTCACATTCACATCTCGGAACACACAGAGGGTCACAGGAATGATTATCAGCTTAGTGGACCAAATATACTGAGTATTTTTAAACTTCTAACAATTTACCTTTCTTAAACTGACTTCCCAGCAGTTTCTGTTTTGCTACAGATGATGCTCAGCTTCCCGGGTTATTGGCTGAAAGCACATCCAACCATGCTTCTTACCAGGTGCTGTGATTCAGTCACTCCAACAGTAATTGCTTGAACATAAGGCAAATTACTGCAGATGTTAGAAATCTGGTATAAACACAAAAGTTGCTGGGAACATGCAGCAAGTCAGGCAGCATCCATGAAGAGAGTTAAACCCCTTCAAATTTATTATTATTTATGATTATTATTATTATTTCAGGTGAATGATTTTTCATCAGAACAATAATTGCTTAAATTTAATTTAAGCAAAAATTGCTTAAAAGCAGTGATTTGCAGGAATTCATCAGCAAGAGACAGGAAAAGAAGTTGGACTGCAGTACAAACAACCCATTTCCCGTGAGCCATATGGTAGCTGCACCATGCCAATGCAACCTATACTAATGCTAATGGCAAGATATAATATCTCAGGCTGAGTCGTGACTGAAACCCTGACACCTAGGATTTCGCAAACATCAGCAGCTTTGGCTCTTGTGCTGAAGACATTACAAATTCCACTCTACAGTGCTTGAGTATCTTACAATGAGAGAGAATGCATGAGCAGCACAGCTTCCTCTATGTGATGTATGGGGAGGAGGGAGAAGGTGATGGGGGATAGAGAGAGAGAGTGAAGAAACTAGGGACAGTTATCTGGGGACTGCTCATTGACTATGATAGCATTTCAGCACTTTGCTGTTTCCATTTTTCAAACTAAATTACACATTTAGTTTACACACATAACTACCTGAAGTTCAGTTCTAATTGTGCTCAATTATCTTGTCAGCATATTCCATTGAAGCCTGCATGAGATTTTCTCATTTAAAAGAGCACTGATTCGATTCAAAATCCATGAATTCAAAAACACAGAAGTCCTCTTTTTCATCCGTTCTTAAGGGGCTGCACAAATGCTGATGTGTGTTATTAAAATCAAATTTGGGTTGTCTGCCTGCTCAAGAAAAAAATCTAATCTGGTTTGACACTGAGTTGCATTCCATTGTAATCCCTGATTGTTTACATAAACTGTAATCATGAAAATGGGAGCAATGTTATCAGATATCAGATTGGTACTATTTTGAATAAGGAACATGTGGTTTCAATCTGCCTTTAAGATTTTCATCTGGGATCTGACCAAGTGCTTTCCTCAATCTTTGCAATATCGCTGTCTCTACCACAATCTCACCTCCAATACTGCCTAAACAACCATCCATGCGTATGACATCTTCAACTTTAATTTTCCCAAAGTACTGCTTGTAGGCCTCCACAGCTCTAACTTCACAAATTCCAGACCATCCAGAACTCTACAGCCTGTAATTTCTTTCACACTAGGCTCCATGAGCCAATCACTCCCATTTTTACCTGGCTCCACTAGTTCCATATGTCCCAACATATTGACTTTAAGATCCTTAACCTTACAACAACAACATCTTGCATTTGTATTGTGCCCTTTTCGCAGGGTAGTGTCCCAGAGCATTTACTTTCAAATATCTCCAAGGCTTTGCCATATCCCAACCACTGATCTCCTACAACCTTATTCCCCCAGCCACTTTCTTTGCTTCACCAATTCTAGACAATCATACAATCATGCACACTGCCCCTTTTTCCCCCAAACCCATTTAGCTCCACAATTGGTAGGCAGGCTAGTATTTTAGTCAATCAAAGCATAAGATTAAAATGATTGACATGATTGTATGATTGATGTGAACAGGTAATCTTTTCATATAATATTTTTCAAAAACAGAAGAGCTATTATTCAATGATTTCTTAGTGCTGGCCCTAGTGCCCAGATGCACTAGAACAAGATAACATATGAATGGACGAAGAGAAGTGGATTTCTCAAAAAAAAGTTACAAAATCATGCACAATTGGCTGAATGAATAAACGTAATGCATCTTGGTACAAAGTATTACAAACAATCAATATCCTTATTTTGGTTGATCAGAACTGAAGAAGGGTCGTGGACCCGAAACGTTGACGCACTTTTCTTTCTCCGTAAATGCTGCCTGACCTGCTGAGATTTCCCAGCGACTTCTGTTTTTGTGTCAGATTTCCAGCATCTGCAGTATTTTCTGTATTGAATATATTTGTTTTGTTGCTTAGTGCCATACTCAGTAATATCTGTTGGAAGTAGCTAAGGGATTCCCACAATTGACCTGAGTATTCCAGTGTTATGGAGAAGAAGAAAAAATAGACATACTGGATTTCATCTCCAAGTTATAATATATAATAATAAGTTACGTGCATAAGGATGTGAACAGGTTTGAGTCTGAATATCTATCAAGTAACCACACAAACTTCCACTTTTCAGTCGACATAAGTAGATGTGCTTTAGAGAGGAACTGAAAAATTATCTTCTTGGGAAACAATATACCTGCCAATGAGAAATGTTGGGCAAGTTTCCTTGCTCCACATGTCTCTCTTTTCCTAGCACTAAGTAGGAACTTGGTTGTTAGTCGATGGCCAGATCGCCTTTCCAGGGGTGATAATTCCTTCAAAAATTAATAATAAATTGGTCACTCAACCCCGACTGTTTGTGGGACACTGCTGTGTGCAATTGGCTGCCCCGTTTCGCCCAGAAAATATACAGTCAATTCACTTTACAGTATATTCTGTGAAGCACTTTGAAACATCTCAAAGACATGATAAGGCACTATATCAAATGCAAGGAATATTATTAGTAATATTGGATCTTAAACAGATAGAGATGGAAAAAGAAATACTCCAAGAAAAACAACAACTTCTATGGTTGAGCCTGTGACTCAGTGTGGAGTTTATGCTTGGTTAACTTTGGAAAACAAGGAGTATTGATGCAAACCCTTTTTGTACAATATAAAGTGGGAGAGTAGAGACTGCAATAAGTTACGTGTGATCTGTGGATGGAGCACATTTGATGGTCTGAATGGCCTCTTCTAGTTCCGTGCTTTCCCAAATTCTCAAAGTCAAAAATCTTGACTGAACAATTAAATATTCCACACAAATTGTGTTGCAAAGAACCGTATCTTAGCAACATGTTTGCCATAAGTAGCTCAAGTTGGAGTCTATTGAACCAGTCAGGATTAAAGAAACAATAGAAGAAAGCAAACAGACATTTCCATTTAAGTGATTTGCATGCAAATAAAAACACCAGATTATTTATTCAAATATATTTTATTGAAACTGACAGGTTAACTGAAGCTTGGGGCCCAGAGAACAAAGTACAACAAAAAGAAGTTATACTAATTTACCTTTGTGCATTTTTAGATGACTTCATTCATGTGTATAACTAATTATTTCATCCAAATAAATTCAATTCATATTTTTCCACTTGGCTTTCTTGTTGTGACTGTAAATAAACTGGCATTTAATTTTCAACCAATTATTATTTTCAAAATAATGAAATACCGAGTATTAAATGCTTCAGTACCTTTGTGTTCAATTCATTTTAGTTCTAACTTTTTTGGATATACTAATTCTTCAAGCAACAATTGAAATGAATAGAAGAATATCTTATCTTAAAGTGTTCCAAACAATTACAAAGGCTGCGTTGAATTCTTTCATGCCACCTGAAGTGAGAAGTGTATAATTTCTATACAGTCAACTCTTGTTAATCATCCTACATTTGTTTCTTGTATTCAGTGTACACCTATAGAGAAGTGAACAGTACACTGCAGTTCTGACTTGCTCATCACAAGGCACATACACGGTTTAATGCAATTCTTAGTACCATATTGATGGTCAGTAAACAAGGACCGGCTATCAGTATACTTTGTGGGGTTCTTTAGAAACATTTTTGGTTAGATCTCTTGAGTACAATCCCTCTCCCCTCCCAACATCTATGAACTGCAAAGTACAGTGTGTTAAGATCTGACAGCAGACTTGGCACTCAATAACTGTCAGAGAACAGGCTGTCCCTTCTGTCTAGACATGATTCACCACAGGAAGCTGAAGTGAAAGGAGACCACTTTGACAATTAGAACTATGCCCTCTTACCCTCCAGTCCTTTGGTTTGAAGTCATCTCAGTCTGAGAGGATGGATGATCCTGTGACAGCTGTTGAGAGTCCCAAGTGACAGCTGACCCATTTCTCAGAGAATATGAGTTAAGTATTTTATTGTGTAGCATTACCACTGAAACTATGATACTTACAGAACCAGACAAACAGTGATAAGAAGTACTGCTTTGAAACTGAAATAGAGTGACAGGCTTTCTGTTGAACTTAGCAATTGAACTGAGTAGATATTATGCAACACGACGTCTGAAATTCTATATTTCGAACTAGTCTCTTCATCAGTGACCTTGAAGGTTTCGATGACTGACTGCAATGTGAACAGAGATTTGTTATTATCTGTTATGACTACCTTTGAATAATTGCATACACAGAACAATTATGAAACATATCTGTATTAATATTAGACCATCTGTCGCTAGCATTTATTGGCAGGTCTCAATACTTTAAAATGGAAAAATATTCAGAATTTATATTTTCTTAAAATTCAGTTACCCTTATTGTAATTTTGAATATAGGTAAATCACAGACTACAATATATTAAACATTGTTTTAACTCAAGACATTGTAGGAAATTGTACTGTAATTTGATAAATGATCATGATAATGTCTATCACAGTATTAACTGACTGCAGCGATCACAATGTGCATTAGTTTCAAACATAGTTTGAGCTGTACAATCCGATCCAAAAACTGCAAAATATGTTAGATTCTGACAGATGTGTCAAATCTAGATGTTTATGCCAAATTTTGCTCCATTTCTTAGCAGATTTCTTAATAAGAAATGTTCAAATATAAAATTTCCAAATGATTTCATCTGCTAAGGAGTGTATTCAATACTGATTTAGTACCATCTTTAGGATATTCAGCCTTTTTTTTAGAAATTTGATAATTAAACTTTTCCTATTAAGAAATCTATTCAGCAGTACTACAGATCAGTCCCCATAATTGCAGCGCAGGGGATCACAGTGCCCATCAAGCTGCATTTTCTTGCCAAATTCTCTATTGGGCCATCAACTTTATCCCCAATTTTGTGATCTTTCCCCAGATCCTTTTATTTTGCTACTCAACAGATACTTATACATTTTAAAAAAATATATTGGCTTAGACATTACTTCAACAGTCATTTATGGCTAAGCATTCCATGTCCTAATAACCCTCTGCCTGAAATAAATTCTTCCAACCTCCTCTTCAAGTTCTGCACGTCCAGTTTCTTCGGAAGTCCTCCCGACGTGAAAGGTGCTTTACAAATGTCATTTTGTTCTTGTTGTTGCAATGTTGATAATCTTTATATAGGGGTAAGTGGAACAAACGCTTACATTCGTCCCCTCTTGATTTCTCCTTGCTCAGAGTAGTTTATCTTAAAAACTCTATTATGCCATTATAAATATACCCTGCACTGGAGACTGTCTATAGAAAGTCTGAGTTTTCAAGTGGTGAAGCTCAGAATAGATGGAAGTAATTCTCTGAAGTCCAGATTAGTCCTACATACCGTCGGGGTCGGGCCATCAGCCTCTTTACGCCCACCATTTGGAACTCTATCCCAAATTTCCTTCTGCTTGCTCCCACCATTGCTTCCTTCAAGGCACGTCTCAAGACTCTCCTCTTTGACCGCGCCTTCGACCACCCTCCTACCCCTACCCTCCACCCTCCCTGATCCCAGCACCCATTGATAAAATGTATTTATAATAGCCCCATTGTTATCAGAGTAGAGAATCAATGTTGAAAAGAATGAACAATTGATACATGGATAAACCAAGCAAATATGACTGATTATATAAGAACATAAGAACATAAGAATTAGGAGCAGGAGTAGGCCATTCGGCTCCTCGAGCCTGCCCCGCTGTTCGATAAGATCATGGCTGATTTACTGACCTAACTCTAATTACCTGTCCTATCCCCATATCCTCTAATCCCTCTATTTTTTAAAAGTGTATCAGTCTCAGCCTTGAAAATATTTGCAGTTGATTGTAAAATGGGTACAATTTGTGTACAATCTACACTCAGCATTGATGTTAACTAAACAAACCATGGATGTACCTTTTCCTTCTTTGTTCAAAATTTGTCTCAGACACTTTTGAGATGTGTGTATAAGTCAACCATTCATTGATTAAAATTTGCAATATTTTTTTCAAATTTCTCAGTTTCAAACAATTTCATGTATCGTTCAACCTAACACAGTTGTATACAAAATATATTGTATTTGAAACTGCGGAATGATTTGTTGAAGGTGATTTACAGAAAATGCAGAGGGAAATCAGTGTGATTTGTTAATTAGGACTTTGCAGCTGTTGTACACAACCTTGTGGTTTGGGGGAACACTGGGCTTTTGAATTGTATGACTGGTCAAACCCACCTGCTATAACTTGACCATAACTTGCCATCATCCGCAGACATGGGGTTAACTTCCACATGTATGTGGATGACACGCAACTCTACCTCTCCTCCTCTACCCTCAACTCCACGACCACCGATGTCCTGACAGCCTGCCTGTCCGACATCGAGTCCTGGACGAGAGACAACTTTCTTCAGCTCAACGTGCGCAAAACTGAGGCCCTCCTGATTGGCTCACGTCAGCGCCTCCGCACCTCAGGCGCTGACAGCATCAGCATCCAAGGCTGCACTCTCCACCTCTCAAAGCCAGTCAGGAACCTCGGGGTTCTGTTCGACCCTGAGCTGTCCTTTTTCCCTCATATCCGCACCACAACTGGCACCGCCTTCCATCACCTCCGGAATGTCGCCAGACTACGGCACTACCTCACCCCTCACGCTGCTGAAACCCTGGTCCACACCTTTATCACCTCAAGGCTGGACTATGGGAACTCTCTCCTCGCCGGCCTTCCCGGCACCTCCCTCCACAAGCTGCAGGTCATTCAGAACTCTGCAGCTCATGTACTGTCCCGCACCAGGCTTCGGGACCACATCACTCCCACCCTCGCTCGCCTCCACTGGCTCCCCATCCCCCAGAGGATCGAATTCAAGATCCTCATCCTCACCTACAAGGCCATTCACGGCCTTGCTCCCTCCTACCTCTCCGACCTACTATCCCCCTACCTACCTGCCCGTACCCTCCGTTCCTCTGGCTCCGGTCTGCTCCACATCCCCCGCCCCAACCGCCCTACCATCGGTGGCCGGGCCTTCAGCCTCTCAGCCCCTAGGCTCTGGAACTCCATCCCCCAGTGCCTTCAACGCCTCCTCCCTTTCCTCCTTCAAGGCCGGTCTCAAGACCTTTCTCTTCGACAGTGCCTTCAGCTCCCCTCTCGACTCTCTACCCCCTCCTCGCTCCCTCCCTTCCCTCCCCTCACCCTGACCTTTCCTCCCTGCTCGGGTCCTGACCCAACTGTACAGCGCCTTGGGACATCCTCCCGACGTGAAAGGCGCTCTATAAATGAAATCTTGTTTTTGTTGTTGTTGAGGTGAAAGGACTAGTGGAATGATAAAAAAATAAATTTGCGATGTCGTGTCAGTGAGACATACTTATCTTATTGTCAATAGGAATGGCAGGAATGGAGAGTAATTTTGTATTGTATTGTATTTATTTGGATTACGATACTTTGGATGGATAATTCCTCCACCTTGCAACCTCCTTGCCCAACTTCATATCGCATCTGAAGACCTTTCACTTTGACTGTACCTATGGTCACTTCCCCTGTCTCTCAGGTTCAATATCAAGCTCTGCAACTATTAAGTGCTTCAAGAAGCTACTCACACAAAGGGCGCTATATAAATGTTACATTCTTTTTCAAATTTCTCAGTTTCAAACAATTTCACACAGTTGTATACTATTGTCCTTGCGAGTTAATCAGAATTTCACATTTTGTAAGATCCTGGCAAATCCCAAATAAGAGGGGATCCATGTTAAATAAGAACATCTATTTTATTTTTCAGTCAATCAGACATGCCCCAAAAATTTTATTCACCAAAGATGCAGTAATGAAGCAAATGGCAATAATAATAAGATTTACATTTGATATAGCACCTTTCACATCTGGTGGATTTCCCAAAGTGAATCACAGGGTATACTGTTAAGTGGAGTGACTGTGCGATTTATGAGTGAGCATAGCAGCCAATTTCTCACACAGCATTGTCCCACGAACAGCCATGGATTGAATGACTAATTTTAGTTTGAGAGTTTTGTTGGCTAGGATATTGGGAGAGGCTCTCTTCTATTTCATAGTGCCATGGAATCTTTAACATCCACCTGAATAGACAGATGGGACCTTGATTTAACATCTCATCCAAAGAACGACACCTCCAACAATGTAGCCTATCCCAGCATTGCATTGGGAGTGTCAGCTCAGACTATATGAGTTTCAAATCCCGGTGTGAGGCTTGAACCTACAACCTTCTGACTCAGAAGCGAGAGTGCTATCAACTGGGCTAGCCTGACCCATGTTGTTTCCTTTTTGTTTGACAGCCACATTCTGACACATGCAACAACAACAAGATTCAATTTATAGAGCGCCTTTCACGTCAGGAGGACGTCCCAAGGCGCTGTACAGTTGGGTCATGACCCGAGCAGGGGGGAAATGGTCAGGGTGAGGGGAGGGAAGGGAGGGAGAGAGGAGGGGGAAATGGTCAGGGTGAGGGGAGGGAAGGGAGGGAGCGAGGAGGAGGAAGAGAGTCGAGAGGGGAGCTGAAGGCACGGTCAAAGAGAAAGGTTTTGAGACCGGCCTTGAAGGAGGAAAGGGGAGGAAGCAAGGCGAAGGCACTGGGGATGGAGTTCCAGAGCCTGGGGGCTGAGAGGCTGAAGGCCCGACCACCGATAGTAGGGCGGTTGGGGCGGGGGACGTGGAGCAGACCGGAGCCAGAGGAACGGAGGGTACGGGCAGGTAGGTAGGGGGATAGTAGGTTGGAGAGGTAGGAGGGAGCAAGGCCGTGAATGGCCTTGTAGGTGAGGATGAGGATCTTGAAATCAATCCTCTGGGGGATGGGGAGCCAGTGGAGGCGAGCGAGGGTGGGAGTGATGTGATCGCGAAGCCTGGTGCGGGACAGTACACGAGCTGCAGAAAATCATCAGTGTCTTAAACAGTCTCTAAAACAAATTATTGAGCATTCCACAAGCTGTATGCATGGCTTCCACCTGTTCGGTCTGGAGTGCACAGTCTCTCTACAGAGGGGCACAATTTACTTCACTAATCTTGGAGACATTAGGGCAGGTTGGCAAGAGCCAAGACTTGGGGAACTACAGTGTGCTTTGGGGTAATCCGCTGACACGTTGCAGCTTACTATTGCTAACATTTCTATTGGTTATAGAAAGCCAATTCGAGTAACAGAATCAATCTCTGAAAAACTCTTATCAAACCTTCCTGGAATATACATAAAATAAAAAATACAATGTTATTCTTATGTGTGATGGACACATGTGCAAAAAGAGGTGGTTGCTTTAATAGGTCGACTTTATAAGCACCATGGCACAATAACCAAAACTTTGGGAAGCTTCTCTTCAATTTCAGCAACAACAACAACAAAATTACATTTGTATAGCACCTTTCACATTGGGAGGATGTCCCAAGGTTCTGCACAATGAATGTTTCGGATCCAAGTTGGGCGGTCGGGTTTGGGGAGGTTGGAGGGCAGGGGGTGATGGAGGGTGATCAAAGGCATGGTCGAAGAGAAGGGTCTTGAGATGGGTCTTGAAAAAGGCAAGGGATGAGGCGAGGCGGAGAGACTGTGGGATGGAGTTGCAGAGGGTGGGGGCAGAGTGGTTGAAGGCCCACCCACCAGTGGTGGAGCGGGCGAGGCGGGGGACGTGAAGAAGACCGGAGCCCGATGAGCGGAAGGAGTGGGCAGGTTGATAGGGAGTTAGGAGGTCTCACAGGTAGGGGGGGAGCAAGGCCATGGAGGAATTTGAAGGTAAGGACCAGGAATTTGAACTGTGATGGGAAGCCAGTGGAGTTGGGCGGGGATAGGGTTGATAGGGTCATGGAACCTGCTAAGGGGAGGACATGGGCTGCAGAGTTCTGGAAGATTTGCAGCCTATTGAGGGAGGAGTAGGGGAAGGCGACAAGCAAGGAGTTTGAATAATCAAGCCTGCATGTTATGAATGCATGTATGAGGGTTTCGGCAGCCTGCGGTTTGAGACAGTGGTGGAGCCGGGTAATGTTACTGAGGTGGGGGAAGACAGAGCGGGTCATGGCACGGATGTGGGATAAAAAGGATAGTTGAGGGTCAAACAAAATGCCAAGTTTCCGGACTGGCTTAGCAAGGTGGAGTGTGCATCCTTGAATGGTGATGCTGTCAGCGCCTGAGGTGAGGAGGTGCTGACGGGAGCCAATCAGTAGAGCCTCGGTCTTGTTGACATTCAACTGAACAAAGTTAGCTCTCATCCAGGACTTGATGTCTAACAGACATTCTGTCAGGACAACAGTGGTCCTGGAGTCAAGGATGGATGCAGAGAGATAGAGTTGGGTGCCACCTGCATACATGTAGAAGTCAGCTTAGTAAGGTGGTGTGTGCATCCTTGGATGGAGATGCTGTCAGTGCCTGAGTTGTGGAGGCGCTAATGGGAGCCATTCAGGACAGCAGTGGTCCTAGAGTCGAGAGTGGAGCCAGAGAGATAGAGTTGGGTGCCGTCTGCATATATGTGGAAGTCGACCCCATGTCTTCGGATCAGGTCACCAAGAGGGAGCAAATAAATATTGAAAAGGAGGGAACCAAGGGGAGAGTGCGGGTGCTAAAAGAGAAGTCATTTGTGGAGATGAAGTGGTGGCAGTGTTAGAGGTAGGATCTGAATCTCGGGTCCTGACCCAACTGTCCAGCGCCTTGGGACATCCTCCCGACGTGAAAGGCGCTCTATAAATGGAATCTTGTTGTTGTTGTTGTTGTTGAACCAGTCAAGGGCAGTACCAATGATTGAGTTGAGAGGAGAGGTAGTGGAGGAGTATAGAGTGGTCAACAGTATCGAAGGCAGCAGAGAAGTTATGGAGGACGAGGAAGCAGAGGGAGCAGATGGACAAAATTTCATTAGTCACTTTGACCAGGGCTGTTTCAGTGCTGTGGGTGGCATGAAAACCTAATTGGAGAGTTTTGTGAAGGTAGTTGCGGGAGTGGAAGCAGCGAACTGGGAAGCAACGACTCATTCCAGGACCTTGGAAAGGAAATGGAGATTGGAGATGCGGCGGTAGTTTGAGAGCAGGGATGGGTCCAGGGTGGGATTTTTCAGGATAGGAGTGATGATGGCCGTTTTTAAAGGAGTCGGAATGGTGCCAGTGGACAGTGAGAGATTTATGATGTAGAGGAGCAAGGAGGTGGAGCTGGGAGGTAAAGAGAGTAGTGGACGGGTTCGAGGAAGCAGCTGGTTGGTTTCATGCGGGTTTTAGTGGTGGTGAGAGAGGAGGGGGAGATAGGTTCGAAGGTGTGTAGGGAGGCATGGGTAGAGTCTGGGGTGTGAGGCGGAGATGGGGATGGAGCAGTAGACGGAAGGGCAGAGGCAATTGAGTGGATCCCTTGACTTTGGTTTCAAGGAAGTCCAGCAATACTTCGCAGTTGGCATTGGAGGAGAGGATAGGCGGGGCGGGCATATGAGCCAGTTGGTGACAGAGAAGAGGAGCCTTGTGTTGTCCTTGCCTCCAAGATTGTCTTGGAGTAGAACGACGATTTATCGACGGAGGGATCGGAGCGGTAAGCAATTGTGTTGCATTTAAAGCGCGGAACCTCTTCACGACTTGTGCCCAGTTGACGTAAACTCATAATTTGTGACTTCCTTTATTGTTTATTAACATGTAACAATATGTTGCCCATCGTGAACCACAAAAAATGTTCATTGCTGCCTTTATCAGCAGTGTTTATGTTGCCATTGGAGATGATGCCTTGGAAGCCTCAGTAATTGAGTTTTGAACCTCCCAGCGGTAGGAGCATCCCCTAATTTACTGTACAGGCTGCTGCCAAAACAGCTGATAATTCTGGCAATGCTTTAAGATAAAGTAGCTTTTTGTTGAATTCGATTTATAAATTCATAGTACAACGTATTACAATACATGCGCCACATAATTTAGACTTTGGTATTCTCTGTAATTTCACTTACAATTTAAAATATTTCATCAATGTAAGAAAAAAAAGCATTTCTTAGGTAAGGATATATTCTAACGTTGTCCTATTCCGTCAATTGCCCTCATTTTTATGATCAGATTTAAGGTAAAAATGTATAAAACGCATTACACTCCATACCAAACTCTAATTGTGTGGCAGCCTGGCTCAGCCTTAGCACTTTTGCCTCTGAGTCAGAAGGTTATACATTCAAGACCCACATTAGGACTTGGAATCACATATTCTAAGCTGACTCCCCAATGCAATGATGAGGGAATTTGCACTGTTGGAGGGGCCGTCCTTCAGATGAGATGTTAAACCGAGGTCCCGTCTGTCTGTTCAGGTGGATATTAAATATCCCATGGCACTGTTTGTAAAGAGAAAAGAGATTCTCTCAGTATCCTGGCCAACGATCCACCAAATGAAATTGGTCAGTCATTCCATGGCTGTTTGTAGGACACTGCTGTGCACAACTGCCTGCCTAGTGTCGGCCAGAAAATACAGTCAATTCGTTTTACAGTGTAACATGTGAAGCCCTTTGAGATGTCTCAATGACGTGATAAGGGGCTACATCAAATGCAAGGATTATTATTATATACATAGCAACTTTCATTGAAAAAACACCATTCACATAGAATAGCGTCTCGGAATGGTTTATGATGGTGGGGTTAATGCAAGCAGAGAGGAAGGGAGAGAGGGGCTGTGGAGGTGACCATAGCCATAAATTGATGAGGTAGGTTTTAAACTAGAGCTTGAAGAAATCCAGAGAGGTCTGAGGTGGAGGGGTAGAGGGAGGGAGTTCTCGAGGTTAGGTGTAAAGAAAGCTCAGACACTGATGATAGAGCATGGTAAACACAGTCAGCCCTATTTAGCTGAGCAGAGAAGTCAAGCAGAGGAATAGGGTAGGAGGAGATCAGAGAGATAGGAAAGTGCTCAGGGAAGTAGGGATTTATAGGTGAGGATAAGAAACGTGAAATTGGTCTGCTGAGAGACTGGGAGCCAGTGAAGCCTAGCAAGGACTGGGGGTGATGGATAAGCAAGTGTGGTGCATGTGAAGATATGGGCAGTGGATCTACATGCTACAAGGTATAAACAAGGATTACAGATATAAATACTATTATTATTTTACATCTTTTTCCACTTTGCTTTAAAAAACAAGGACTTCAGTAACCAAGTCTCATTAAAGAACTGACTTCTGTCCTTTGGGATGAACTCAATAATGGAAAAGTTATTTCTGTGCATATCTATTGATCAAACAGAAAGACAGAAACAATTCTGGTTTCAATCAGGTAGAAGAGAGAAAAAATTAGAATCTACTTGCAGATAATGTGCTATTGGTTTGTTTGCCATTTTCATTTTCAATGATTAATGAACGCAGAAGCTGAGATTGATTCAACTAGCCACAGATAATGTTAGGAAACAAACAGAAATTGCTGCACTATGATATTCATATACATAGGTTCACTCTTTTGTTATTGATGGTGCATAGACACTTGATCGGAAAATCAATACAATCATGCAATCTTTTAGTGGTAGGAAAATTCCAGTGGTCCATAAAGAAATCATTCATGATTACTGGCTGTCGTTCATCACTTTCTCCAGGAATGTATGGCAACATTTTGCTTAGCATTCCAGGATAATTCTTTGGCCTTCACATTTCTATTTTCATTCTTAAAAGCAAAGTAGAAAAGTCTGTTCAATGATGTAATTCTAACAAAAGTACCTGAGTGTCTGGCATTCCCAAATGCTTTTCAGAAAAATGCAGTCCCCCAATGCAGAACCCCCACCACTTAATACACCCCTCTTTTGGTCGTGCTTTCCTAACAATGATTTTTGCTTCCTTCAGTTCAATGAATTTGAAATCAAAGTCAATGTGTTGCCCTTGACACCCAGTATTATCAATAGTGAAGGAGTCTTCCATGTGGTACTTTGATAAAACGGCTTTGAAGATTTAATTCACAATGTATAGTGAAGGAATCTTCCATGTGGTACTTTGATAAAACGGTTTTGAAGATCTTAATTCACAATGTCTTAGGTCTTTAGTCAAGTTGGGGTGTCATCTCCTCACACAAGCCTACGAGGCATTGGTCAAACAAGAAGGAGCGTATAGATGTTTAAGAGGATTGGTTAGACAAGAGAGAGCGTATAGATATTGAAGAATGCTGCATGAGATGGTGCGGGGGCTAGAGGAGAAATCATTTATGCAGATGAAGTGGAGACTGTGTGAGAGGTAGGATTTGAACCGTTCAAGTACAGAACCATACAGGTTGAGGTGAGAGGAGAGGCAGTGAAGGAGTATAGAGTGGTCAACAGTATCAAAGACAGCAGAGAAGTCAAGGAGGGCGAGGAGGCAGAGGGAGCCCTGGTCGCAGATGGAAAACATTTCATTTGTCACTTTGACTAAAGCTGTCATTGATTGGCTTACTTTTTGGACAAGTAATCTTCTATTTTTCTCTAATAATTAATTCCATAATTATTTACAATTATTGAGGTTGGGCTAATGGTCGGTAGTTGCCAGATATGGTTCTGTCACCTTTCTCGAATATTTTGCTGTTGTTGTTGTTGATGGGAATAACATTTGCTTACTTACAGTTTGTTGAAACTGTACCAATTGTGAAATTATACCAGATCTAAACTCTTGCTGGACTCAGATCCCAAGCTTCACCAGTCTTGTAGAACTGATTTCTGCTAAGATTAAATCCAAATCTTCTGACACAAGTTAAGAAGATCCCAACATTAGATAGTCAAATCCAATTGTACATCTTCACATAACTGAGTCCTATTACTCAGCTTTACAAAATTAAACTCAGTTATCTCTGTTACCGTCTGCTACTCAAATTCATAATCTCCAACAAACGAATGAAGATCTTAGCCATAGAGCCCCTGGGTAAATCTTTTGAGAATCATTTTCTTGGCTCCATTATGGAAATACATTTGCAACAAATTTACAAAGTCGAGTATTACAGATGATAAGATGAAATATTTATATAAGATCATGCATTTTTATACTTAGACTCAGCATTTAATTCCTTCACTAATAACATATCATTTACAACATTGCAAACTGCATAATATAATCAGAGATATATTGCAATTTTTTTTTCTAAAGTGTTTTAAGTGTTTTCAGCTCTCAAACATAAAAATGATGCCATTACCAAAGCATGATACTTCAGCAAATAATCTCATAGTGTGCCCTTCATTGGGAAAAATTAAAGCTTTCAATCAAAGCAACACTACCTCAGACTTGCACTCAAACCCACACCCAAGTTTGTTTTACTGAGGTTCAGAATGGAGTGTCAAATGCAATAATTAAGTTAAGTGAATTGCAGTGGGAGCATTAGATAAAGAGGTTCTATCCAATAAAAAATGCTTGAGATGCTTTAAATCTCATAATTTCAATACCATTTATGTAAAATTGTTTTTGAAACACATTTTGCTGAGATTGATACTTCACATGTTTATCTGATTAATTATGCAGTGCTGTTGGCATTAATTTTGCAATGTTATTTTTTCAGCTTCTCAAGTGTCACAAAGGAACAAAGTACTGTAGTTTTTGCAAAAATAGTTCAGTGCCATATTTAGGTACATCAACCTTCTTACAGTTTATGCTGACAGTGAAAGCACCATTGTTTTAGGAATGGTATAGAGCCCACTCAAAGTCAATCTGTGCACTAATAATGCTTGCATTTGACATAGCGCCTTATCACTTTGGGAAGATGTCTCAAAGAACTTCACAGGATACACTGTAAAGTGGTGTGATTTATATTTTGTGGGTGAACGCAGCAACCAATTTGTGTACAGCAACATCCCACAGCCATGAAACAAATGACCAATTTAATTTGGTGGGGATGGCTGGCCAGGACACCGGGAAAACGTCTCTTCTCTTTTTGAACAGCGCCATGGGATTTTTATCATCCACTTGGACAGACAGATGCGACTTATGTTTAACATCTCAATCAAAGCATGGCAGCTCTGACAATACAGCACAACCCCAGCACTGCACTTGAGCGTCAGCAAGGATTATTTGAGTTCCAAGTCAGGACGTGGGGCTTGAACCCACAATCTTCTGAGGCAGATTACTACTAACTGAGCTCTGCTGACAGGACCTAAATTAACCCTGATTGTGCAATAGTGCATGAATAAAATGACACTGGTATTATTTAAACAATGGCATGAGTGGACAGGACTGAATAACACTATTTACCCAAACTGCACTCGTTAGCAAAAGGAGAGCTCTACATGTGCATTCTTAAACACATGGACTCTTCTCATCAGCTTCCCTCCAACTGTTGGTGAAATTCTCTGTTTGAAATGATCTGACGGATCAGTCAGGCTGACTGGGCTCTAATTAGTCTATACTTGCGTTAGATTGACGAAAATATATAGAAATTATAACACCTTATAGCAATTATAAAACATTAGTTTAAAAATGTTGGAAGAACGCTGAGCCTATTGGCTTCAGGCACTGGGAGAAGCAGCCACGACCCCCAATCCTGGAGTATGAGGTAAGGACCATCTGGAGATAGGGAAAGACCCTGAGCCTGGTACCAGGACAATGGAATGTGTGTCTGAAAGCTTTTTCTTGTAAACTAGTTACATTCTCAAGGGCAGTACTGAGATACGGTGAAGCCTGTCTCAATTCCGGACGGCCAAAAGAGGAGAACATCGTTGATCAGGTTAGACATGACAAAGGAAGAATAAAATTCTGGAGACCATAATCTTATCTGGCCGGAGCAAAGGTTAGAGGGGAATTTAGCATAATTGGGGTGCCACCGAACAGAGAGGTGTGGAAGCAGAGAGAGAAATAAAGAGAGAACATGAGTAATTGCAAAAGCTTGAGGCTGGGAAGCTGATATGAAAGTCTGAAATCAGCCTACAGACTACATAGAACTGGTAGCATGACAATTTACCGCTTTTGCTATATACTCATAAACTGTTTGTGAATAATAAACCATTATACCTTTATTAAGGATTGTTGAGTCATTATTTCGGATCCTCGGGATCGGTATATCCCAACAGTTGTAAGTTTGGAGTTCTGCTGCAACTGCAGCAAAGATAAAGAGATGATCTCCTACAAGCAATCTCATAGTCAATGTTGAATTCAAGTCAACGGTGGTATGGATAAAAATCTTTGAAATGAAGCAACATTGCAGTACAACTAACTTACTATGTGCTTATGATGTGCAACAGAACTGCAATGTGCAGAATGTAATAATCCTCGCAAATAATATTCACCATATCATCAACATGCTTCAAAGCGCTTCACAGGATAGTTACAGTGAAGTGTAGTAACTGTAGGTGAACAAAGCAAGCAATTTGCACACAGCAATGTCCCACAAACAACCATGAATTGATTGACCAATTTCATTTGGAGGATTAATGGCCTGTACAACAGGGGAAACTCCTTTTTCTTTTTAAATAATGTCACAGGATTTCCCTTTCCATGCCACGTAACAATGATGTACTTTATAATTATAGTGTGAAGTATAATTTAAGCATCAGAAATAAAAGTGGACATCATTAAAGATGAATGATGAGAATCTGAAATGGAACGATTGGGGTGAAAATGCAATGTTTTGTAACAGATTCAGTGTGATAATTATCAACTTTCAGTCTGGAATAAGTCATCTTATCTCAGTCATGACAGTAGTAGGGACCCATAAGATCATATCCTGGTATAAGAAATTTTTTTGAGGAGAAATATTAGAGGATAAGCCCAGGTTGCTATTTTATTTGTGTAAAATTGTAGGGTTGAATTCATTCTTTTTAAAATGAAATTAATCTTTAATTATGATTTAATTTCACTAAAGATTACTACAGCAGGCAGAACATTTTTTAAGCCACTTGTTAAGCCTCTTAATTGTGTTATCCTAAATTGCCCTTCATCTTGCTGCAGAGCTGATTAGACACTGTCTCCCATTCACAGATAGGCTTGGCTCCAAATATTGATGCTTTGCCCAATGAATCATGAAGACAATATGAATACTTAGCTTCAAGACTCTTTCTAAACACACATGCATACACACAAAAATGTAATTTGACAGGAACTGTTGTACAGAATAGAAACAATGTGTTCTTATTACTTCAATTTATGGTAGGCTTTGTGCTTTGAGGCAAATATCTTATGTAGTCCTTAATTTTACTGACATTGCAGTGTAGTAACTATTGTTATGTCGGTAAAAGTGACAATTACTCTGCTTCCACGGCATTTGTTAATGTAGATTTTGTTTTGTTGTTCCTGTCAACAAACAGACTATGTGTTTAGGAAACAAAGCACACAAAACTGTTCACTCCGGCATTGGGAAACTGTACACAATTCATGTTAGTCTCATTCAGTTAAGAACATAAGAACATAAGAATTTGCTAGGTGAAAGAAGATCATCCTTCCACCATCCTGGCAGTCGCTTGACACACCATGTCCCAAATTATATCCTCTATCACACGATATTATTTTCTAGTGGAAATCTATTCAATTTGTTCTAGAAAAAATAACATTCTGCTTCCACCGTCTCCCTAGGGAGCCTGTTGCATGAGTTTACTACTCGCTCACTGAAGTAGTTTACGAAGATTTGTTCTGAATTTACCCCCCTTCAATCGCAGGCTGTGTCCTCTGGTTCTACTGTTCAGTAAAAGATAAAACAGCTTATCATGGTCTACATTATCTATTCCCATGAGAATCTTAAAGACTGCAATCATATCGCCCCTCAACCTTCTCTTCTCCAGTGTGAACATGCCCAGTTTATCTGATCGCTCCTCATAGTTAGTCCCTCCATCCCCTCAACCTTTTGGTTGCCCTCCTCTGTATTCTCTCAATTGCTGCAATATTCTTTTTATATTGTGGTGACCAGAACTGCACACAGTATTCCAAGTCCGGTTACACCAGTGATTTATAAAGTCGCAGAATTACCCCACTATTTTGGCTCAATATTGCCCTATTAATACAGCCCAGGGACTTCTGCAGCTTGTGTAGCATCAGAGGTGGTCATTAATCCCATTGTTCAGTGGTGAATGGATTGATATAGAATAGCTACAATGTGTGTCTGCATAAAAACTGTCAAACCATGGCTAAGTAATTTATTGTGTGAAACCTGTGGATCATTTCAAAGTGCTAAGGTTCTTCATCAAATCTGAGGTCTATTCATTATCATTTAATTTGATTGACACAATTTGTGCTTATGTCAATGAAATTGTTTGGAAAGATTCCACGTTGCAAGAGAAAGAATGACACATTTTACGAAGTAAAAGAGATTTTGAGATTAAAGACAAGCAAACATAGTGTTGAAAGATTTGCATAAAAAGTGCAAAATGATTGGAGATCAGAAATGGAAACAGCCTGAGAGCTATACATGACTTTGTAGGGAGTTTCTCCCATGGCTCTGGCCAACAATCCTCCAGATAAATTGTTCATTCATCTTGTGCTTATTCATGGATCTTGCTGTGCACAATATCTGCCATGTGCTGCTCAAAAAAGAAGTCACTACATTTGAGATTAATTATTGTAAAGAGTGGAACAGTAACAATTTACATATCTATAGCACTCTTTGCATCGGATAATGCCTCAGAGCACTTCACAGCATTGGGATTGGATGCCAAACAAGTGAGAAGGAAAAGCATAGGTGACCATAAATGCAGTCGAAGAGGTAGGTTTTAAAGTGTGATTTATCAACAAGATTACATTTGTATAGCGCCTTTCATGTTAGGAGGACGTCCCAAGGCGCTGGACAGTGTACAGCATTTCAGACCAGAGCTGGGGTTGGGGGGGTAAGGGAGGGGAGGGGAAGGTAGGTGGCCGATGGCATGGTCGAAGAGAAGGGTCTTGAGGCGGGACTTGAAGGAAACTAAGGAGGGGAGAGGCGGAGTGACTGGGGTATGGAATTCCAGAGGCTGGGGACAGAGTGGCTGAAGGCTCTCCCGACAATGGTGAGGTCGGGGGACGTGGAGCAGGCCGGAGCCAGCTGAGCAGAGGGAGCGGGCAGGTTGGTAGGGGATTAGGAAGTTGCAGAAGTAGGGTGGGGCGAGGCCATGGAGGGCTTTGTAGGTGAGGACCAGGATCTTGAACTGGATCCTCTGAAGGATAGGGAGCCAATGGAGTCGGGCGAGAGTGGGGGGGATGGGAGATTTACAGACAAATAGCAAAGGGATAAGACAAACAGATAGAAGTTGGGAGTTCCAGAGGTTAGAAATATAAATACTGAAGGCTTGCCCACCAATGGTGGTTTGAAGGTGGCTGGGGATGTGCAACAGTCCTGTTTTAGTTGAGCCAAGGTGTTGAGCAGAGGAGTGAGGTATGATTAGGTCAGCAAGGTGTTCGGGTATGAAGGGATTTTTATGGGAACTGTCATCCTCTGTACGAGATGTCAAACTGAGATGTCATCTGCTTGTTTGAGTAGATGTGGTACTATTTGAAAAGGAGAGGGAATTTTTCACAGTCTCCTAGCCTACAGATAAAATAAATGATCATTTATTTCATAGTTGTTTTGGAGACAATGTTTGTGCAAATTGCCTGCCGTGTTCACCTACAAAATGTAGCCACTACACATCGCAAATTTTTTTTGAAGTGCTTGGAGACATTTCAACATGATCAAGTGCTATATCAAATGCAAGGATTATTATTAACCTACTTTGCTCTAAGGAATACAACCCTCGTCTCCCTTCCCTATCATCATAGCTAAGCCCCTTCAGCACAGGTATTAATCTTGTGAACTATTGGTGGACATCCTTCAGGCTAATTTCTCCTTCCTAAGATTAGGTGGCCAAAACTGGACAGAATTCTCCAAATGAGGTCTGATTAGCACTCCATATAACTAGAGCATCAGCTCTTTACTGTCATATTTTAGACTTGTGTAAGGCCAGCATCACATTTGCTTTAATATGTGTTTTGTGCCCCCGCTACCTAGATTTTAATGATCTCTAAACTGAACCCCAGGAACTTTCTGTGCATCAGCTCTTTCCAGTGCTTTATTTAGAATATATTCTCATCTATTAATCTTCTATCTGAAGTATACAACCTCAAATGTTGCAGTGTTGTCTAACCTTGTATCCAGATTAGATAAATAGGAAGATTGGCTGAATGCCTTTTCTTTCTGATGATAAGCAAAAGTCATGAACAAAATGATACTGGCCTTTCTCTATCGAGACCCCGGTGGATAAGAGATAATGAGTCAACACTGCCTTAACTGGCATTTACCAGGAAAACTCATTCTGTGAACCCTTAGGGAACACTATTATAGAAAGTGGAAATGTCATACTGGTGGCCACAGAGTGGGCTAAGAAACAATGTGGAGACAGTGAAAGTCAGGTCTAAACTGTAATTCAAGCCACGGTTACATTGACTCAGGAGATGAGTGATCTCAGATGATTCTGTTGTCAACCAGGCTCTCTGCCTGAAGCTATTTATACATTTTGTGGCAGTTTCATTTAATACAGGTTGTGAGCAGTGAATACTCCAAATGGACTCCTCTTGGAAAGCACACCTCGAATGCAAAGGCGACTGCAAATTAACTGTACATGGCAACAGTCTGGAAGTTTTTTCTTCCACAAAAACAGAAAGCGAGAAAGATCTGTTGGATACTCAGAAAGAGAATAAGGAACAACTGACTAGGACCAATGGAAGGGGATCAGGAGGTAGAAAAGCAGGAAGCAGGGAGAACTGAGTAGAGGGTTTTTGGTTGGACTGTTTTATTTTGTGAGCTAAAATAAAAGAGTGTTCTACACATTGTTTGTTGAGAACATAACAAGATCTGATGCTCAGTGCTCTTGTCAAATAAAATGTGTCATTTTGGATTGAAGCCAAAAGTCATAATCATCAGTAGATTGACAGCAGCAGCTGGGGGCAGGGTTGCACAAATAAAAGTGCTACACATGCATTAATAAAAATGTTAACTTATTGTCACTGTTTGTATGGTGTGGTAAGAATCTGTATGGGAAGAGATAGCAGCTATTTAATGTATTTCTAAAATGCATCAACTTGTTCTATTAATAATAATAATAATAATCCTTGCATTTGATATAGCGCTTTTCACGTCGGGAGGACGTCCCAAAGCGCTTCACAGAACACACTGTAAAGTGAATTGACTGTATATTTGTGGGCGAACGCGGCAGCCAATTGCGCACAGCAATGTCCCACAAACAGTCGTAGATTGAAAATGACCAATTTAATTATTGTTTTTGGTTTTTGGAGGGATTATTATTAGGCATGTGGAGTAAGGAAACTTGCCCAAGGTTTCGCCCTCTGCCTGGAATTGAACTCAGGTCTCTCACTTACAAAGCGAGTGCTCTAACCACTGAGCTACAGGACTCCAGGACTATTCTTCACTTGATCAAGTTTATGCATTGTTTGTTTGTACATTTTGTAAGGATTGTTCATGTTCTGCCTCCAGTATAAGATTGCCCTGAAAAGGTTATTTTTCTGATGTATAACTATACAAAAAAGGTAATTGGGAAAGTTCTGTATTGAAGAATTTATCATATTCTGGATACTTTGTAATGCTACCCAGATAAAGTAATTCCAGATGGAATTTATCCCCTGAGCGTTTTACATGTCACCTTTTATTATTAATTATTATTATTATTATTATTATTATTATTATTATTATTATTATCCTGGCTCCAGTGATAGTACTCTTGCCGCTGTGCCAAAATGATGTGGAATCAAGCTGCATTTTGGGGCTTGAGGTCATCGTCTGGGCTGGCACTCCCATCTGCAAAGATCCAATGACACAATTTAACCAGAGAAAGGAGTATCTTCATTCTTCCTTTACTAGCTTTAGACACTCAGGATTGTTCTGTGGCAACTATCATGATCTCAGTGGAGTCCTGTAGCTCAGTGGTTAGAGCACTCGCCTCACAAGCGAGAGACCTGGGTTTGATTCCCGGCAGGGCAAAACCTTGGGCAAGTTTCCTTACTCCACACAATACTAATCCCTCAAGAGAAAAAAACAATAATAATTTGGTCACTCAATCTACGAGTGTTTGAGGGGCATTGCTGTGCGCAATTGGCTGTCACGTTTCGCCCACAAAAGTACAGTCAATTCACTTTACAGTATATTCTGTGAAGCGCTTTGAGACATCTTGAAGACGTGTAAAGCGCTATATTAAATGCAAGGCTTATTATATACATATATATAACTAGGGACACACTTTCTAGATAGCTAGTGACAGACAACACAAGTATGTTTCAAGTTCATGTGCAGTTCTATACAATTGTAGGTACACAGCAATGCAGAACAGGTTTTATGTCTAGTAACAATCATCTATTGACTTTCTCTTTGACCGAGCCTTCAGCTCCCCTCTCGACTCTCTTCCCCCTTCTCGCTCCCTCCCATCCCTCCCCTCACCCTGACCATTTCCCCCCTCCTCGCTCCCTCCCCTCCCCTCACCCTGACCATTTCCCCCCTGCTCGGGTCATGACCCAACTGTGCAGCACCTTGGGACGTCCTCCTGACGTGAAAGGCGCTTTATAAATGGAATCTTGTTGTTGTTGTTGTTTGTTTAAAAAAAAGTCAACAAAAGAAATGTCAATGTGTTTGTTTTGCAATTTTCTTCTTTCCTGAAGTCATGATTCCACAGCCAAAGGCAGCCCTCCAGCATACATCAGTAGTACTTTATTGCAAATTGCTCTAAATATGACAGTTTGATTTGATTGAAATAGCCTACTCCTTTAGCAGCTCTGAAAATCAAAGATAGAATAGCCCCCAATGTTTAGGCTACAATCTGAACCCACAAGACACTATTTAAAATTCTGACGCAGGAGTAAATTCCATTATTCAGAGTTGCCAATGTGTCAAATAGGTTTAATTTTGAAGTGAAACGTTATGGGTACCTTGCCTTTCATGCCTTTGTTGAAGTCCGGCAAAATAAATTTCAATACATTTTGTGTGTGGTTCTCTGTCCCACACATACACGCACATGGTCTGGTGCACAACCAGAATTGTTGTGGCATTGGAATGTCCTCCCCGCATGAAAGGTGCTATATAAGTGTAAATTGTATTGTATTCTATCAATGTTCTGAGTACATCAATAGCATATCTTTCTCTGCCCTTCCCTTCTTGAGGTCAGCATTTAACAATCACAATTCATTGATGAATTCGCTGTTACCCTACATAAAAGGCCATTACCCTACATAAAAGTTGATTTATACATCATCTTTTATGTAGGGTAATGGCCTCAATGCAATTTACAGTCATTGTGCAGGACACCAATTTTGGAAGGGGAGAGGGAGGAGTTGGGAAGAGGGAGGTGACCGTAGGCACGATCAGAGAGGTCATTTTCAGGAGACTTCAAAACAGTTAGAGAGGGAACGAAAGTACAGCAAAAGGTCCAAGTTTGGCGAGTGGATGGGATTGGGTAGGAGAGGGAGGCTGGAGAAGGTCACAGAGGAGGGGGGCAAGGGTCTATGGGAATTTGTAGGTGATGTGCAGATGTTGAAATTGATCCCCTGGAGCGATTGGAACTTGAAAGGATGGATATGATGGGTAGCAAAGTTTTGTGTGGTTAAGGATGTGAGCCTAGGTAGAGGCTAAGACATTAATTTGAAGCTCAATTCTCTTAGGTGATTGTGATTCACTGAAACTGAACGACAGATGTCAATTGAAGACAGTTAAACTTAGTAACAATAAATAATCATTATATATGTGATCAACAACAACAACAACAAGATTACATTTATATAGCGCCTTTCACGTCGGGAGGACATCCCAAGGTGCTGGGCAGTAAGGCATCTCCAAGTGCTTCACATTCATCACAATTGATCACAAATTCTCTATAAATGGTCACTTTAATGGTCTGAAATTTATATTGGCCTTAGGGTGGCCTGCGATGGAATCCTAAAAGATGTTTTAAATATGGAAGGTGTCACATTGGCAGAACACTGATGCTGTAAGATGGCTACCAGCTCTATTAATCTGCACATTTTGTACCCAATGTGAACATCACATGTAGAATCCTGCAGCTTAGTGGTTAGAGCACTCGCCTAGCAAGCGAGAGACCTGGGTTTGATTCCCTGCAAGGCAAAATGTTGGGCAAGTTTCCTTACTCCACAAGCCTCTGTTTACTTAGCAATAGGTAGGAACGCGATTATTAGTCAATTGGCGGATCAATTTTCTGGGGATAATATCTCCTTCAAAAAAAAAGAAATCCACATTGACTCACTTTCCTTTCTCCATAGATGGTGCCTGACCTGCTGAATGTTCCCATCGACTTCTGTATTTGTTTTCAGATTTCCAGCATCTGCAGGATTTCGTGTTTTGTTAATAAGAAATCCATGACTGTTTCTGGGACACTGCTGTGCACAACTGACTGCCACGTTTCGCCCACAAAATATACAGTCAATTCACTTTACAGCATATTCTGTGAAGCGCTTAAAGACTTCTCAACGACGTGATAAGGCACTATATCAAATGCAAGGATTATTATCATTATTATGATTACATAGCTTCAAACCAAAACAATATATTTCACCCTTACCCTGATTCTTCTCGACCACAACTAACAAAGTCCAGCTATCATGCCACAATAACTACAACAACAACAAAATTATAATCGTATAGCGCCTTTCACATCGGGAGGATGTCCCAAGGCGCTGGACAGTCAGTGTTTCAGAATTGAGCTGGGGGTCAAGATAGGGAAGGGTGGAGGGCTGAGGGAAGCAGGGTGATCGAAAGCATGGTCGAAGAGGAGCGTCTTGAGATGGGTCTTGAAGGATGCAAGGGAGGAGTCGAGGTGGAGGGACTGCGGGATGGAGTTCCAGAAGGTGGGAGCAAAGTGGCAGAAGGTCTGCCCACCAATGGAGGAGCGGGCGAGGCAGCGGATGTGAAGCAGATCAGAGCATGCTGAACGGAGGGAGCGAACAGGATGGTAGGGGGTTAGGAGATCACAGAGGTAGTGGGGAGCAAGACAATGGAGGGCGTTATAGGTGAGGACCAGGATCTTGAACTGTATCCTCTGTGTGATGGGAAGCCAGTGGAGTCAGGCGAGGATGGGGGTGATACGGTTAAGGAGCCTGGAGCAGGAGAGGACATGGGCTGCAGAGTTCTGGATGATCTGCAACCTATGGAAGGAGGAGTTGGGGAGGCCGACAAGCAAGAAGTTTGCATAGTCAAACCTCGATGTAATGAACGTGTGTATAAGGGTTTTGGCAGCCTGCAGTGTGAGACAGTGGTGGAGCCGGGCAATGTTACAGAGGTGGGGGAAGGCAGAACGGTCATGGTACAGATGTGGGGTGGAAAGGATAGTTGAGGGTGAATCAAGACCCCAAGGTTCCGGACTGGCTTAGCAAGGTGGAGTGTGCAACCATGGATGGTGATGCTGTCAATGCTTGAGGTGAGGAGGTGCTGACGGGAGCCAATCAGGTGGGCCTCGGTCTTGTTGACGTTCAACTGAACAAAGTTAGCTCTCATCCAGGACTTGATGTCTGACAGACATTCTGTCAGGACAGCAGTGGTCCTGGAGTCAAGAGTGGAGCCAGAGAGATAATGTTCGGTGTCATCTGCATACATGTGGAAGTTGACCCCATGTCTGTGGATGATGTCACCAAGTGGGAGCATATGGATGTTGAAGAGGAGGGGACCAAGGACAGAGCCCAAAGGAATGCCGCACAATACGGTGCGGGAGCTTGAGGAGAAACCATTGGTGGAGATGAAGTGAAGGTGGTGTGAAAGGTGAGATCTGAACCATTTAAGGCCAGAACTGTGAAGGCTGAGGTGAGAGGAGAGGTGGTGGATGAGGATAGAGTGGTCAACAATGTTGAAGGCAGTAGAGGGATTAAGGAGGACGAAGAGGCAGAGGAAGCTCTGGTCGCAGATGGGCAGAATGTCATTTGTCCCTTTGACCAATGCTGTTTCTGTGCTTTGGGCGGGATGGAAACTCGATTGGAGGGGTTCGTGAATGGAGTGGCGGGAGAGGAAGGAGTGAAGCTGCGAAGCAATGACTTGTTCCAGGACCTTATAGAGGAAAGGGAGGTTGGAGATGGGGTGGTAATTTGAGAGCAGGAATGGGACCAGGGAGGTTTTTTTAAGGATAGGTGTGATTACTCCCATTTTTAAAGGGGTGGGAACGGTACCGGTGGACAAGGAGAGGTTTATGATGTCAATCTAGATATTAGGAGGATTGATTTGCAATATTGTGGGAAGGCAAGCTAATCAGGATCACCAAGGCAACAGATTGTTTGTTTAATACATTGAATACTTTAAACAAAATAAAATTCAGAATTAAAAGAAAACCTTTGTGAGGTTAGAAGCCAAAATGCTTCTAAATTAAATTTCAGTTGGGTGGCATGTATTACGTGCTAAAGATTTGTAACTTTTAATAAGTATAATTAGGAAAATGGGTCTGGTGAAGTATGAAATGCAAGTATTTTGATACTAAATTATGCACATATATAATACATAAATACTGACATTAAATCAGATATGTTTTGTGGAACTTAAAAGTATATGTCTAACATTCCTTTATGCCATGCATAATAATCTTCAGTGATGCAGCTAGTTCTTTGCTGCAGTATGATATTGAATGCATGGGAAAATCTCATCAAATCTTTTTTTTAATCAGATTATTGTTACACTGATAATGCTGTAAACAAACTGAACAATGTTATTACATTCTGTCAGTTTCAAAATTTCAGTTTCAGTTTCAATTCAAAATTCAAAAGATTACACAATTGAATCAGGCTGTTTAGTAACATATAATGGTCACACTTAGCTCATTCAAATAAAAAACAAAGAGATCATATTTGTATTCTATCGTCATAATAGGTGCAAAACAAATCCCTTTATTCTATTAAATTATAATTCTTGTCCCCGCATTATTCAAATAGAATATCCTATTGCCCCAATATCAGTCAATTTCATAAAAATGAATACAACTGCAAAAATCAGAAGAATCAGAAGAATCAACTGCCACAGAAAGACAGCAACAAACTGTAGTTAATTGACTATTTGGGTCTGTGCGTGTGATTCTCTATGTGAATCCTGGGTAGAATAATGATGGGAATTCCGAAGAAGAAGAAAAAAATAACAGTTTTGCAAATGACTGGAGAAACTCCATTCTCTTTATCAAAATGTATCATGGCAAAAATCCTCCATATAAGTCACTGACTCGGTGACCGTTTGTGGGACATTGCTGTGTGCAAACTACCTGCCGCATTCACCTACAAAATAGTGCACAAAGTCACTGTGCTTTACAGTATATCCTGTGAAGCCCCTGATATGAAAGGTGTTATGTCAAATCCAAGAATAATTACTATTACTGTGCTTGGGTCGACCTCATTCTTGTCTTCCAAGCAGTCTTGTGGTTGCACTACATTATTGTACCACACATTCAAACCACTAGTATTTATTACTTTATCTTGTATTGTACCATATTATTTGTACTATTTACATTACAAATATGCTTGCAAAGTTCTTTGGTTATTACTTGTTTATTTACGAAGCTGAATACAACATTACTTAAAAACGATATACACTTCAGTAGGATGCCAGTCATACAAAGGTTATTATCCCCAAACGACGCAAACATAGCCAGGCTTCATTGTAATGATTTAAGAAATTGCTTTCCTAACATTGAAAATGTACTACGGAGAAAACGATCACATATTTTTGAATATAAGTGACTGTACAATGATCCAAGGTAAACAGCTTTTTTGGATGAGTTTTTAACATTCTAATAGAGCATTATAAATGCTCTCACATTGATGACAACATAATACAACATAATAATGNAAAAAAATCCAATTGTGGTTGTCATTTGAGTCACATTAAAATTCAGCAGATTGTGAAATTAAATTTTCTCTGCTGTTTATTTTGGGGGGTTTTATCACATACCAATATGTGAGTTGGATATAGCTAATGTGTTCTGCTATAAAACCGTAGAATAAAAATTCTCTTCTATGAGTGCTCAAGCATGGTAGGAGGGAAAGCGTATCCTTGTGCTGTGGTTCTTTGGAACAGCGACCTTAGATGGAGAGGTCAGAGTGCGAGTGGGAGGGAAGAATTGAAATGGCAAGAAACCGAAGCTCAGGGTTGAGCTTGCGGACAGAATGGAGGTTTTTTGGCAAATCGGTCACGCAATCTGCATTTCGTCTTCCCAGTGGAGAGGAGACCACATCGTAAGCAGTGAATGCAGTAAACTACATTGGTGATAGTGCACGTAAATCACTGCCTCACTTGAAAACTGTGTTTGGGGCCCTGGAGAGTGGTATAGGAGGAGGTAAAAGGGCAGGTATTGCATCTGCTGTGCTGGCATGGGAAGGAGCAGGGAAACTGATAGTGGTGATGGAGGAATGAACCAGGGAGTCAGGGAGGGAAAGCTCCCTTCGGAATGCTAAGAAGGGAGTGGAGGGAAAGATATTTTTAGTGGTTGGGTCACGCTGGAGGTGCCGGAAATGGTGGAGAATTATTTTGTGGATGTTGAGGCTGATGGGGTGGGAAGTGAGGACTAGGGGGATCTTATCACAGTTCTGGGAAGAGTGGGAAGGAGTGAGGGCAGAGTTGCGGGAAATAGGATGGACATGGTCGAGGGTCCTGTCCACCACAGTGACACACAGTTATGTGGAGTTCTGTATCTCAATGGTTAGAGCACTCGCTTTGCAAGGGAGAGACCTGGGTTTGATTCCCGGCAGGGCGAAACCTTGGGCAAGTTTCCTTACTCCACAAGCCTGATAATAATCCCTCAAGAAAAAAAACGCAATATAATTTGGTCACTCAATCCACAACTGTTTGTGGGACACTGATGTGCACAATTGACTGCCACGTTTCACCCACAAATATATAGTCAATTCACTTTACAGTATATTTTGTGAAGCGCTTTGAGACGTCTCGAAGATGTGAAAAGAGCTATATCAAATGCAAGGATTATTATTTAACACTGCCTCCGGTCTCTTGCCATTTTAACTCTCCCTCCCACTCGCACTCTGATCTCTCCATCCATGGTCTCCTACACTGTTTCAATGAGCCACACTGCAAGCTCAAGGAATAGCACCTCATTTATCTACTAGGTACCTTAAGCCCTCTGGTCTATTGATTTCAACAATTTCAAACCATAACAGCTCACCTACCCCCACCCTCTGTTCTGTGACCATTCCCACATCATCTTGGTCCCAGACACACCTTTTCTCTCCCTGATCTGCCTGTATTGTTCTTTCACCTTCCCACCCCTTTTGTTCTGCAGTATTAATACCGCTATTCCCCTGCTTCGGTGCAATCTCCCCCTTTGTTCTGCATCATTAACAACTCTTTAACCCATCATCCCCTGTCCGCTACCCCATTTTCTCCTGTCTTCCTTGCCCTGCCTTCCCCCTCTTTGTTAGCCCTTTAATTCCTCTCCCTCCCAACATGGCCCAGTTCTGATGAAGGGTCGTGGACCTGAAATGTTGACTCACTTTCCTTTCTCCATAGATGCTGCCTGACCTGCTGAGTGTTCCCAGAGACTTCTGTTTTAGTTTTCATATTTCTAGCATCTGCAGTATTTTGTGTTTTGAATAATAATCCTTATATTTGGTATAGCATGTTTCACAGCAGTAGGATATCCTAATGCTTTTGTGAAGTGGAGTTACAATGTTTCTGTGAGTGTACACAACAGCCAATTTGCACACAGCAATGTCCCTTAAAAGCCATGAAGTAAATAACCAATTTTATTTGAGGTATTGTTGGTCAGGACATTGGAAGAGACCCCCTTCTCTTTTCATACAATGCCATGGGACCTTTAACATCCACCTAGGTAGAAAATGGCGTTTCATTTTAACGTCTCATTTGAAGGATGGCACTTCCAACATTGCAGCACTCCTAGCACCTTCCTCACTGGAGTGTTACGAATTCCAAGTCCCGATGTGGGGCTCTCAGAGGTGAGAGTGCTACCAACTGTGCCTGGCTGACACACAAGATAAAGTGTTAATAATAATAATAATTTTTGCATTTGATATAGCGCTTTTCACGTCTTCTAGACGTCCCAAAGCGCTTCACAGAATATATTGTAAAGTGAATTGACTGTATATTTGTGGGCAAACGCGGCAGCCAATTGCGCACAGCAGTGTCCCATAAACTGTCGTAGATTTAAAATGACCAATGTATTATTGTTTTTTGTTTTGGAGGGATTATTATTAGGCGTGTGGAGTAAGGAAACTTGCCCAAGGTCTCGCCCTGCCTGTAATTGAACTCAGGTCTCTTGTTTGCAAAGCGAGTGCTCTAACCACTGAGCTACAGGACTCCACGAATTGAATGTGTGACATTTTCATTGAGATAAGGTAAGTAGCTGCACTGCATGTGCCAAGTACCTCCAAACAGATAGAGTGGTTTCAACAAGTTGTGTTTTAATTGAAAACTTGAAGCAGAAAATTTGGAAGATCTCCATAAAAACATTGTGGGGACATTTGTTAACATTTTATAACTGATTCGGTTTGACAATTGTAACTTCACAATGATAATTGTCCCCCCAAAGAGAGAATGAGCATTCCATCCAACAATCTACAACAACAACAACTTGGATTTATATAGTGCCCTCCACGCCGGACGGCATCTCAAGACCACTTCACAGTCACGGATCTCGGGGTCAAGCCAGGGGGAGGAGGAGGAAGGTGACCAAAGGCGCGGTCGAAAAGAAAGGTCTTCACTCATGACCTGAAAATAGGAAGAGAGGGGACGAGGCAAAGGGAGTGAGGAAGGGAGATATCTCTAGAATTTCCATGTGAAGGTGGGATGTATGGATTTCTCAGTTTGGTTTGGATACTCTTAAACATGGTGATGGGTTTTCACATGTGTCAGACAAAAAATGGCATATTTAAAGGTAGATATTTGGCTGCACAGGATATTATGAAGTATGGAGGAAAAGATGGGAAATGGGATCAAAAGATTGGGCAGAACAGGCTTGATTGGTTAAACAGTCTCATCCTGCTCCTAAATCCACTTTTTCCCATGATCGGATAACAGATGTTTTTGGGCTGGAGCCTGAAACTTAAGATTTTCACCTGAACTGAATGATTGAATAATAGTAATTTTATATTTGATATAGAGTCTTATCACGTCTTCGAGACGACAAGGAAGTTGAAGGAAGTTATTGAGACAGATGCTTCATATTATTCATAATTTTTCAAGTTCCAGAAATGATTACTGACCAGGAAAAATGTGTACATGAGTTTTAGTGATGGAATCATTGTGATCCTTCATCTCTATTTATGCCTAAAGCCAAAATAAGAAGGTGGACAGTTTGTTTACTGTATATTAATAATGTATGTTTGCAATGGGTTTCATTATCCATGTGTATCAACAAAGATGATTAAATGTATCGTAGCATGGATGATAATAATAATTCCTACATTTAATAAAGCACCTTTCACATTAAGAGGTTTTCTAATAGTGCTTCACAAGGTATATTGTAAGTATATTGAGACGGTTATAAAATTGCCACAGAATGATTAAGGTGGAGATGTCACCAGAACACAACATTGTTTAAAGACCTTTGAAAGGAAGAGCAATCTTAATAGAAAAGGAATAAATAGAGAAACTGAAGATCAGTGTTGGTGAATGGATTAGTTAAAACTAACCTAAAGGCTAAAAGGAATTGTTGTATTAATTCAAGGAATCAGACATTAATGAGGATTTGAAGCCTTGTAAAGGTCAGTTGCAGACAACTGCACTGAATATAAAATAATCGGAAAGCAGACTTTAGATTCTTGATAGGTGCAAAAGGATTTTTGTTATATAAACCCTGCATAAATTAAAATAAAAAGATTTGATAATTACTGAAGGATAACTCTGGAATCTGTAGCATACTACTGAAGTTTAACCCACTAATATTGCATAGCTTGCCATTGAGAGCAATGTCATCAGATATCAGCAATAACTGGAGTTCTTGAAATGAACTAGGAATTAAATTTTGGACACTAGCGTTTAAGAGGAAGCTACATATACACATCAGAGAAGATTTTGGGAGGTAGTAAGTAGTAGGTGGAGAATTGTATGAAATATCAACACTGGCACGGACTATTTGGGTCGAATGGTCTGTCTCCATTCTGTACAATCCATGTAACTGTTGCAGATGGCAATGTCCATAGGAGACTAACATTGCAAATTTGATCAGACTATGGCTTGAGGAAGACACAAAATCATGGACGAGCAGGTTTAGTGAAGAGAAGGTAGACTTTGTGGTATTCAACACACATATTTGACTGTGTTCTGGCACATCGGTGCTTACTATGCACAGAAGGTTTGGAACAATGTAAGAGTTTGGAATACCCACAGTTCTTATGATCCATTATTATCTTGTGTGGATCTGAGTTTAAAGTGCATCAGAAGCTCTACCTCTGAGATTCATATAGTCTCAGACCACAGATTGGCTCACTTCCAATCCACAGACGGGGGATATCCGACAATTCTGGGGCTGGCATCAACCCCTCAATCACACATGGATTTAGCACTCCAAACAGCTCTTCTCTGGCTATAATTGATAAAGGATTAGCCCTCCAAACAGCCCTGATGTTTGTAGTTCCTGGTGTGGGATTGCAATCATCTCTAAGGGAAGGTTTTGTGGAGGTTAGAAATGTAGTTCAGTTTCATTTGTTATTTTTTGATTACATTGATAATCTGTGTTAAGATTGCTACAAAACCCAGTAGAATTATCAGAAGAGAAAACAAATTGAAGAGGTTTGCTTTCTGATGTGATGTACTTTCTTTTAATAGACTATATATAAATCAATGGCTATCACCTGCCATGATTGGCCACATCTTGCATTGCAATTTGCACCTCTAATACTATCTACAATTGTAGTTCATGATTGCTGATGGAAAATAGAAGGGAAAATAATCCTTGAATTGCAATAGTTTAATAATCAGTGACACCATCGACTGTACATAATAATTCCCTTTTTGAAAAATGTAAGGTACTTAAACCTCAAGGAATTAAGCACCAAAACAAGGAGTTGCATCTCAGAAGTACCTTGGCTATTCCAAGCCTATCAATTTATTAATACCCCAGTTTTCTCCTCATGCTGATGCTGTATCAATTATTATAAATGGGATGGAATCCTGTTTTTCTTGATTTGATTTTGTGGGAGCCCAACAAAACACACTGGAGAAAATGTATACCACCCACAATGGCACGAGTGCCAGGCTGATCAAGTTAAGACGAGAGGATATAACACTTTACCTTTCATTTATGAAGTATATTTTTGCCATTTCAAAACTATTTTCTATTTTATAAATGAAGATCGTTCACTCACATCACATGGTGACATAATCCTTTTTAATTAACAGGCTTTAAATTGTAAGATTATTCCCACGTGTAGATTTGCTCATAATTGTTTTCTTTCTCTGAAATGAATGCTTAAAAAGAAATTTTAGTCACAGGACTTTCAAGTGGGCTGGAACGCTTGAAGCAATCATTGGCTGGCAGAACATGTTCCATTTCCATAGGAATTTTTGAATCAAAGACTTCACTACTGGATTCTGGCATGTAGGATTATCTTTAAATCTTTCTGAGTGCATAATTCTTATAATGAATTGGAATAAAACTTATTTTCTCAAGCTATTTTCAATCCATTTTGATTGTATTTCATTTTGTGATGTGCATTTGTATGCTTATTTTAGTCATATCTTTAAGGAATGCGGAACTGAAGCTGAGTTTGAAGCAGAAAATATCAACATATTTAAGAATTAACTCAATGCACATAATAGGGAGATGCGAATAGAGCCCATCATGTCTATGTTGGCTCTTTTAAGCAGAAATTCTTTCAGTCCTGCCTTTTCCCCATACCCCAGTTGTTTACTCCTCTTTAGATATTTAACTAGTTCCCTTTTGAAAGAGCAACATGGATTCTGACCAACTTCTGCTCCCGTAGGGCATTCCATATCATAACTACAACAACAACATTTCATTTATAGAGCGCTTTTCACGTTGGGAGGACATCCCAAGGTGCTGTACAGTTGGGTCAGGACCTGAGCAGGGGGGAAATGGTCAGGGGGAGGGAAGGGAGGGAGCGAGGAGGGGGTAGAGAGTCGAGAGGGGAGCTGAAGGCACGGTCGAAGAGAAAAGTCTTGAGACCGGCCTTGAAGGAGGAAAGGGAGGAAGCAAGGCGAAGGCACTGGGGGATAGAGATCCAGAGCCTCGGGGCTGAGAGATGTGGAGCAGACCGGAGCCAGAGGAACGGAGGGTACGGGCAGGTAAGTAGGGGGATAGTAGGTCGGAGAGGTAGGAGGGAGCAAGGCCGTGAATGGCCTTGTAGATGAGGATGAGGATCTAGAAATCGATCCTCTGGGGGATGGGGAGCCAGTGGAGGCGAGCGAGGGTGGGAGTGATGTGGTCGCAAAGCCTGGTGCGGGACAGTACATGAGCTGCAGAGTTCTGAATGACCTGCAGTGTGGAGGGAGGTGCCGGGAAGGCCGGTGAGAAGAGAATTCCCATAGTCCAGCCTTGAGGTGATAAAGACGTGGATCAGAGTTTCAGCGGCGTGAGGGGTGAGGTAGTGCCGTAGTCTGGCGATATTCTGGAGGTGATGGTAGGCGGTGCCAGTTGTGGCGCGGATATGAGGAAGAAAGGACAGTTCAGGGTCGAACAGAACGCCGAGGTTCCTGACTGGCTTTGAGAGGTGGAGAGTGCAGCCTTGGATACTGATACTGTCAGCGCCTGAGGTGCGGAGGCGCTGACGTGAGCCAATCAGGAGGGCCTCAGTTTTGCGCACGTTGAGCTAAAGAAAGTTGTCTCTCATCCAGGACTCAATGTCGGACAGGCAGACTGTCAGGACGTCGGTGGTCGTGGAGTTGAGGGTAGAGGAGGAAAGGTAGAGTTGGGTGTCATCCGCATAAATGTGGAAGTTAACCCCATGTCTGCGGATGATGTTACCAAGAATATAGAGGGTGAAGAGGAGGGGACCGAGGAAAGAGGCCTGAGGGACACCACACGAGACAGTGCGGGCCTGGAGGAAAAGCCGTTTGTGGAAACAAAATGAAGACGGTGGGAGAGGTCCAGCCAGATTTGTCGGTGGACCATTAGGCCAGATTTGAGGCTGGGGCATTCAGCGGCCCGCACCTGGCTCTTCAGTGAGTGGAGGTGGGTGATGAACCAGGGGGAGGAGCGAGAGTAGGAGACAGTACGGGAGGTGATGGGGGCAAGAGTGTAGAGTGTGGAGGAGAGGGTGCTGTGGAGGAGGGTGAGAGCAGAAGAGGGGTCAGTGAGGGATGAAGGCCAGAGGGGGAGGAGTTCAGAGGACTTCAAGACAGCGGTTACGGATTGTGGGGGTAACTTCTTCCAGGGGCGGTAGAAGATGGTGGTGGGTCTGGTGGAGGTGGAGAGGGGGGTGGAGATGGTGAAGGAGATGAAGTGGTGATCGGAGACGGCCTTGTTGGTAATGGTGACATCCGAGACACTGAGGCCCCGGGTGATCACCAAATCGAGTGGGTGGCCGTGACTGCGAGTGGCGGAGTTGATGTGGAGGCAGAGGTTGAGCGAGGTGAGCAGGGAAGAGAAGTCCGTGGAGATGGAGCAGGAGGGGGTGAAGTGCAGGTTGAAGTCGCCCAGGATGATGAGGCAATCAGAGCAGAGGCAGAGAGATGTTAGTAGGGCAGAAATATCGGAGATGAAGGTGGGAGAGGTTTTAGGGGGCCGGTAGAGGAGGAAGATTTTGAGTCTTAACTACTTTAAGACTTTCCTTTTTGACGTGCTTACGGTCACCTACCCCTCACATGCAGGGCGCTATATAAATCCAAACTGCTGTTGCTGCTCTGTGTGAAAAAAACCTTCTCCTTACCTTCCCATTTGATAATTTGCTAACAATCTTAAATTGATACCCTCAAGTAACTGATTCATTGATCAGTGGAAATAATTTCTCCCTATTGAATCTATCAAACCCTCTCAAAATGTTAAAATGAAAAGAGAGGAGGGAAGGCAAAGGCACTGGGGGATAGAGTTCCAGAGCCTCGGGGCTGAGAGGCTGAAGGCCCGGCCACCAATGGTAGGGTGGTTGGGGCGGGGGATGTGGCGCAGACCGGAGTCAGAGGAACGGAGGGTACGGGCAGGTAAATAGGGGGATAGTAGGTCGGAGAGGTAGGAGGGAGCAAGGCCGTGAATGGCCTTGTAGGTGAGGATGAGGATCTTGAATTCGAGAAGATCTCTACCTGGTCACCAGTTTGTCTTTTTGGTTCCAGGACTATGGGAGATAGAATTAAGAGGGATGGAGACTCACATGAAATATAAACACTGGCTTGGACTAGTTGTACCAACTACCATGTAATATATAGTCTATGTAACTCTATGTTAAAATGATTTACTGAGCATACTCAAAAAGAGGGGCCTGAACATGGAGTTCATAATCTCTCCTTCTACTATTGTAAGTTTATATTAGAAAAGTTTTGATATGACTGCCAGAAGTGTTACATTATTTCCTTCAATAACAGCAGAATTAACAGGGTTAGAATCACGACCAGTGACTACTAGCCAGTGAAAACAATTCTGTGAATCACTTTAAGAAGTCATCCTGAGATGATATTAAAGTGCATCAAACACTTGAAGAAAAAGAACTTTACCATGAAACTTTAGAATTATTAATTAGAATCAAAAGCTCCAATAAATATGATTTGCCACTGAACATTGCTACTGATTTGTCATAGTTGTTACATTTCACTGTACTTAGCTAAAAACAAGTGACAAATGAATGAATGAATGAATGAATGAATGAATGAATGAATGAATGAAGCAAATGGAGTCTATCTTACACTTAAATGGCTAATTTAGGAAGTAGATGAAGCAGTAAGTAATTAATTGAGTAGTTGAAATGAGATGCTCAAATCCCAATTAATTGCTCCTGTAATGCAGATCCAAGTGACCAACATCATTTTTTATTCTTCATATACAAATTGTAAAATATTTTCCCTCACGCCCCTTGCCCCAAAATAGCTCCAGAAATATCCATGGCTAAACCTGACCCAAAGCATTGAGACACAATCACACTTCACTGCAGAGCAGTGAGATGTGAAGTTGTATGAGTGCCTCAAGACGTCCTCCCAACATGAAAGGCGCTGTACAAATGCAATTTATTGTTGTTGCTGCTGTGTCCGCATTGCCCCAATCTTCATTGTTGTCTAGGTGAATCAATGTTCTACTTCTGCCTCAAACTGCTAAAATATTACTATGGTATTATAGTAAAATATTATTCTGGCACTTCTCTGCGCAATTGGCTGCTGCGTTTCGCTTGCAAATATATAGTCAATTCACTTTATAGTATATTCTGTAGCACTGTACTGTATATAAAAGCGCTGTATCAAATGCAAGGATTATTATAATCTTTCTTGAGTTGGGGTCACAAGATCAGAATAAATGTCACAGGACTTCCTTGCTATTATATAATAATTCCATACTTCTCGTGATAAACCTCAGCAATTCTTCGGTGTTTTTGATTCCTTTCTTCATTTAGAATGCATTATTTTCCACTACTGTTCCTTTCATGGAGAGGCCTGTTTTCATGCTTTACATTCTTCATATTTCTTTGTAAAGAAAAAACGTGTTCAGGTGTCAGTTGATGTCACTCCAATCTCATTCAGCCTCTGAATTCCAGAAAGTTGGGAGTTCAAACTTCACATTGGGATATAAACTCATAGACAAACGTTGTTGGTTTGCATTGTCCTTGATAGTGTCCTTTGGGTAGTAACCATGTTCAAGTGGACGTTAAAGATCCAATGGCACTATTCAAAAATAGCAGGGAGTTCCGGTCAACAATCCCCCAGATATTATTAATCAGCGACTTATGGTTATTTGTGGGACATTGCTATGTGCAAATTGGCTGCCACATTTGCCTACAGATACATACTTCCTCCACTTTTCAGAATAATTCCTATCAGCAGACATTTGAGCCATGTAAATGTCAAATTTGATACTTTGTTTAATATTTAATCGTGATTTTAATCGAACAGAAATAGTGACACTTTCAGTGCTCTGAGATTCCACTCTGTGCGAAGGGCATTATAAACATTTAAGCTGTTTTGGGCATTTTGGAACCTTAGTTGTCAGCAATAACTGCTGGAAAATGTCTTAATCATTGTCATTTCTCCTCAGTTTTGTCAAGCCATTTTCATTCTTCTTTGCACTAAAGAGAATTACAGAAGTTAAGTACATTAGTAATTAGACTGTGTTGTTTCAGCAGCACTTTTTGGCAACAATACAATTGCAATAGCTTTTATAATGAAGCTGCCACAGTCTGTTTCCAATCATATATATTGGAATGCACCAAAGACATGTTAAATAAAGCACCATGGGTGGAAAAATGACAAATATCACATTGCATCTGATGTGAACACTGCAGTTTCCATCCATTCCTAAAGAATGGCTGTGGCATTGGATGCTACTTTATCAGTTTTGGTCCAAACTCTCTTTTCAAAATTGTTCATCCAGCATTTTGGGTTCCGCTTAGTGGGCCCAATTTTGTTCCAAGCCCCAGAACCAGCATTTATAATAATAATAATCCTTGCGTTTGATATAGCACCTTATCACATTGTCGAGACGTCTCAAAGTACTTCACAGAATAAACTGTAAAGTGAATTGACCGTGTATTTTGAGTCCAACTTCACAGGATACTAATTGAATTAAGTTCACAGCTATTCTCAGTTGATCACTGATCTTTGTAACTGGAGAGCAACAATTGAGCACAGAAATCTTGAGGAACAACCATTGCGCTAAGATCAAACACCTGGGGAATGTTTGAAATCAAAACATTTATGAAATATCACATTTTTCACTCAATGAGTTTTTGGGCCTTTTATACAAACTTAACTATTCAGGAGATATCCACCAACAAAGTAAAACTTGTGTTATTAACCAATTTTAGTATGATGTAATTCTGCTGCTTGTTGATTTTCCTGGTTATATATACAAACAACAGAAATAATTATCGTACCCACAACTTATTTGGTGGTGTCAATGACATTTCTGCTTATTATCAAAGTACTTGCGCACTTGATAAAATGAAGTTAGCTGAATCCATAGTGTTGGCAGTTTAAAAAAAGTCAGAGAAACTAGCCACTTTATTCATGAGAGATTGAATGTCCACAAAACAAGGGGCCCGAAATTCCACACAGTCTTAGCCTTAGACATTATTTTTTCTTAAATAATAATCCTATAAATAATCCTTGCATTTGATATCGTGCTTTTCAGTTCTTCTAGACGTCTTAAAGCGCTTCACAGAATAGACTGTAAAGTGAATTGACTGTATATGTGTATAAATGTTAAGATCCGTGCAAATTTGCACTTTTGTCAATTTGCACACTGATTTTAAAATTAGCTTTCAAATTAAGATTAAGTTGAAGAATTTTCCATTATTCTATGTAGTGTTGGATTTTAAGACAAAATAACAGGCCGAGACAAAGTGAAATTTCAGCCCAGTAGAAAACAATCTTTAGTTACAAAGCTAAGCACTCTGAACACCGTCGCAGCTTAATGTAAGAAACAGATGTGATAATAATAATTCTTGCATTTGATATAGCGCTTTTCATGTCTTCTAAATATGTCAAAGCGCTTCGCAGAATATACTGTAAAGTGAGTTGACTGTATATATGTGGGCGACATGAGATTTTAAATTAAATATCGAGCAAAATCTCCTTGATTGATATGATAAATGACATTCCTCATATCTCTAACCAGACAATTTAAAAAGAAAGTTGTTTTCTCTATTCCTATGTCAGTTTAATGCCTTACGTGACATTTGAACAGAATAATGGGAATAACAGGAGATGGTTAATATTGCTGAATGTCTGAGCAAAATGAAATGGATGTTGACATCTGAAAACGTCACCATACATCTTTCAGCGTTCAACCACAAACTGACCTCTTGAATTGCCAACAAATACTGTGGTCAACCATTAATTGGGCAAAAAAGGAATCTGTGCACTTCAATACAGCTTCATGATCAAACAGAAGACTCAACTGCCCCTATTTATGAACAACACTGAGTCAAGACTCAAGCAAGTTTGATATCTTGTTTATTACTACTTCCAGCAGTACAGTTCTTTTGAGTGGAAAGCAGAATTTATATTTCCTATATCCAATCGATGGGCTGAAAAGAGCTTTGAGCATGTGTGATTAAGTATTGCACAAAGCTCTCATAACCATTAGTTTCTATTTACATTTTTGTAAAGCAGGTCATGTGACATGATCCTTAAAATGTTTTTGAATGTACAATGGGGGCATTGAGTGATACAATGATATCACTCAATACAGAACCGTCATAGGAATGCGCCTTATCACCTCCCCAGTTCCACTTTCCTGATCTTCAATATTTCTCTTTCCAAATATTTATTCATCGTCTTCATGAATGATTTGTGCATCTATGCTATTCTGGGATAGGGCACTCTAAAATCTTATTATTTTGCAGAAAGGATTTAATTCTCACCTTTGTCTTAATGCATTCAGCTCCATTAGTAAATGATTGATCCAAAAAGTGGTTCTCTGTGTATTACCTTAATAATCTTTAATATCTCTCAATTAAATTCCCTCTCAACCTCCTCTGCTCCAAACAATATGCCCCTATTATACGCCGTCCCCTTCAATCACTGGCATCATCATCATCATAATAATAATCCTAACATTTGATATAGCGCTTTTCACGTTTCTAAACGTCACAAAGCGCTTCACAGAATATGCTGTAAAGTGAATTGACTGTATATTTGTGGGCGAACGCGGCAGCCAATTGGCACAGCAGTGTCCCACAAACAGTCGTAGATTGAAAATGACCAATTTATTATTGTTTTGTTTTGGAGGGATTATTATTAGGCGTGTGGAGCAAGGAAACTTGCCCAAGGTTTCGCCCTGACCTGCCTGGAATTGAACTCAGGTCTCCGCTTGCAAAGCGAGTGCTCTAACCACTGAGCTACAGGACTCCACAGCATCCTTATCCTTAACTTTTTTTAAAAAACTCAGCAACAACAACAGCAGCAGCAATGGCCTGGCCCCTGGCATTCCCATGCCAGCCATGACCTGAAAGGCTGAGCCTGAGGGCTGATGCCATCCCACTGATCACTCGCTCCCGGTCTCTGAGTGCGTGTTTTGGCTTCCGCCCTGACCTGAGCCTCTCCCTCCCCATCCACTCTAAATGTCTCTCCTCCCACCCCCCTCTATGTCTCTCCTCCCACCCCCCTCTATCCGCTACTCCGCTTGTGAAGTAGCGGATAGGGGCTAGATGAGCGCAAACTTCCAAACAGCTGAACGTTGACAAGACGGAAGGCATACTCTTTGGCTCTCATCAACGTCTAAAATCTCACAAATCTCACCTCCTCCATCTACCCGACCTCCCCCTAAAACTCTCCGAACCCGTACGCTACCTTGGCATCAGGTTCGACGCCCAATTATCCTTCCTCCCCCACATCCCGTCCCTCACCAGCAACGCTTTCTTCCACCTCTAACGCATTTCCCGTCTCCGCCAATACCTCGCTCCAAAAGCTGCTGAAACCCTGGTTTATGCATTTGTCACCTCTTGGCTGGAGTACTTTAACGCCCTCCTCACCGGTCTCCCATCCACTACCATCCATAAAATCAAAATTATTCAAAACTCTGCCGCCCGCATTCTCACCCACACAAAACTCTGCTCCCCGAGCATTGGCTGCCTGTCCCAGAGAGGATCGACTTCAAGATCCTCACCCTTGTATTCAATTCCCTCCACTCCTCTGCACCCCCTAACTCTCTGACCTACTCTCTCCTCAAAACATTGCCCGTTGCCTTCGTTCCTCCGGGTCTGGCCTCCTCCTCGTCCCCCGAGTCCTCTGCTCCACCCTCGGCAGCCGTGCCTTCAGCCACTATGACCCGAGGCTCTGGAACTGCCTTCCTCACTCCCTCTCTTCCTATTTTCAGGTCTCTGCTGAAGAACTTTCTTTTCGACCGTGCCTTTGGTCACCTTCCTCCCCCTCCCTCTGGCTCGTTCCCGGGATCCGTTGCTGTGAAGCGCTCTGAGACGCCGTCCAGTGTGGAGGGCGCTATATAAATCCAAGTTGTCGTTGTTGTTATCAATCTATACTGCATTTTCCAAAGCCGGTATATCTTTCCTATATGGGGACATGCAAAGCTGAAAGCAATATTCCAATTGGGATCTCATCAACAATGTAATAATGTGACCATCATCTTAAAGATAAGAACATAAAAAGACAGGAACAGGAGTAAACCATTCAGTCCATCTAGCCTGTTCACCATTTTATTAGATCATGACCGATTTGTAACTTAATGCCATTTCCCTATATCGCTTGACACTCCTACCTAACAAATATTCATCGATCTCCCTTTTCATATTTCAATTGCCATGGGATCGATAAACTGTTGCGGATTTCCACAACTCTTTGTGATAATTGTCATATTGTTAGTAAGATCCCATTTGGAATATTGCTCTCAGCTTTGGATGCTCCAACACGGGTAACATATATTGTACTGGCCTTGAGAATGCAGTGTAGATTAATAAGCATAATGCCAGTGACTGGGGGTGGGGAGTGGGGTTGAGGGGGGGATTTTTCTGGGAAGTATTCTCTGGAGAATAGTCGATTGAGAGGCCATTTAATTGTGGTGCCATTTAATTTGAGGTCTTAAATATTATGAAGGAAATTAGACCCATTAAACTGAGAACCTCTTCCATTGCGTTGTACGGCCATAACAATATTTGTAAGCTTCCCTTTCTTATATCACCATTTATTGCAGAATGCCCAGAAATTCAAAGCACATTGGAGTGAAAAATGCCATATACGATTTGATAATTATTCAGATTAATGTTAATTTACAGCATCCTTTACACACCTGCCTGTTAGTTAAATTAGCTGAATTTACAATTAAAATATTTTTCTCCTTGTAGGACCTTCACTGCTGCTTCCTGCCAGTCTCTTTTTTCTATCATCCAAGAAAAAGTTCAGCATGCTCCTCTACAATTAGCTCCAGGTTTGTGGTGTCCTGCAGCTCAGAGGTTAGAGCACTCGCTTCGCGAGTGAGAAACCTGGGTTCTATTCCCGGTAGGGCGAAATGTTGGGCACGTTTCCTTACTCCAGATTCCTCTGTTTACCTAGCAATAAGTAGGAACCCGGTTGTTAGTCGATTAGCAGATCGCTTTTCCAGGGATCATAATCGCTCAAAATTTTTTTGAATAATGGTGATTTGGTCACTCAATCTATGACTGTTTGTGGGACACTGCTGTGCGCAATTAGCTGCTGTGTTTTGCCCATAAATACTGTCGGTTCACTTTACAGAGTGTTCTGTGTAGCGCTTTGAGACGTCTAGAAGACGTGAAAGGCATCATAAAAAATGCAAGGATTATTATATTATAGGAAGGGTACTGATGTACTGTGTACTGTTATATAAATTCCATCATTGGAGTTAGCAGTTATTTTTTATTTCGCAAGTTCAAATTTCAGAGAGATAATTGGACTTCCAAATAATTCAGGCACTTGCCCCCTGATGTAACATTACCAGACTTCAAACCTTCCAGTAAGAACACTGGTAAATAAATCTATGGTACTTGTTCAACTAGGGCTTTTGCATGTAATAGGATTTAGCTTTGGAGGATTAATATGTGTTAGTACCTCCTAGACTTGTTTGAGTCAGGCCAGCCATCAATAAAGCCTGCAATTACTGTGGATATACACGGTGAAGATCAAGATTTGAGTGCAGCTATAAACAGAATCCCAGCTTAATTCAGTCAGATTCTTGTGAAGCAGCTCTGAAATGATGCCTCTAGAAATTCATTCAAGCAATGTGTCCAAAACACCAAGTTGGTGCTGTTATCTTTTCACAACATTGGATGCATCTAATGCACGAAAGTCAGAGAAGGTCCATAGTTAAATGGATCTTCTTTAAGAACAGCTGCAAAATTGCATTGTCCAATGTAAGGAATATCACATCAAATGCATTTGAAATGCTGCTGTTTTCACCCTCATGTTATTGTAATACTGTGACAAAAATAACAAAAACAACTTAATTAAAATGAGCATTTCAATAAAGTTTAGCTTAAAAAATATATATTTTCAGGCCCTGTCTTTCCTGTTTCTATTTTTTTTCTAACATTTTCTTAAAAAAATTAATTGATTAAAATACTGTTTCAAAGACTACTTTTTCAGTGAATCAATACTGTAGCTGTGGGGATCCAACATGTGTCTAAAGTTATGACCCAGGTTTTGCAATTCCAGTGCATTGACAAAAACAGTCAGGTCAACATATGTTGATAAAAAAAATATACTATAAAACAGGAGTAGGTGTCAAAGGCAACATTTGGTGTGTGCAACACTGGGCACCTCACCTTTAAAGGGACACAAAGGCACTGGATAGAATTAACAGGGATCAACATGATGATTCTTAACTCAAAGGTCTATGTTACAGAGAGAAATTGACACTACTGAAGTTGTTTCACTTGAAACAAAGTTTGGATTAAGAAGAGATATGATCAAGATATTTTTAACAAAAACATGAAAGTGAACACTCATTTATAACTTGAATCGTGACGTCAAGACCAGAGGATATGAGTCCAAAGCTGGGAAAATTAAAGTACAACTGCAAACCTTTTATTTTTCCTCGCAGAGAGCAATGAGAGCAACTAATAAGGGTCAGCCAAAATGGGTTCACGAGTGGTAGATCTTGTCTGATCAACCTCACAGATTTCATTTCAGAATACAACTGTGGATTCAGAGGTAACAAGAACAATCTTACATCAAGTGCTTACCAGGGTATCCATAGGATTTAATGACTGGCTAATGAAGTTCAACACAAATAAATGCACACCTTGCAGCGTGAGTCAGAGAAAAGCATGTCAGCTTGCTGCCTGTTTTTTCTCATTGATTTATTTATCTTCATAAGGTCAGCAGTCGGATATTGTCAGATAAAGATGTGCTGCAATAACACGCAATTTTGCACCAACTGTAGTGTAATTGTAACAGGCACAAAGTGCTCAGTCGTGACGGCTGTTCAATATCATTAAACATGTAGTAATCCTCACTCAACTGAGCACAACAGAGTCAGCAATATAACTCCTTTTCTGCTGGTTCACTTTGTTCTGTAGATCAGTGACAAATGGGTGCAGTATAACTGAGTCATCCATAACATGGAAACCTCTCTCCTAGCCTGAACAGCACTCTGAGATACTACCCTGTTATATAAATGCAAGTTGTTGTTGTTGTCAATTCACTTCTGTAGTCTTAACCCCAAAATAGTTGAAAACTATTAAAGTATCACACCAAAACAAAGATCCATCATAATTACAATACAATAAACATTTAGAGAGCGCCTTTCACATCAGGAGGACATCTCAAAATGCTTGACATTGCTGGATGGGCACCCGAGCTGAGGGTGGTAGTTGAGAGGGGTTTAAGGGAAAGAGTGGTGAAAGCATTTTGAGACATGCCGTAGACAATGGAGCAAATAGACATGCCTTAATTCCATCTCCACTGCAGTTGTAGAATACACAAAATGATACTCAGGTCTGTAACAGTAATATAATTCCTCATTTTCTGTAATATAAACCATTCTTATCCGTTGACTTTATTTGCACACATCGAAAAATGTTGTATTGCTTTTCTTAAGTATGGAAGGGAGATTACCATTTGAAGCTGCAAAATGTAGGTCAGGTTTTTCTCTCTGCTGGTGTTGTGATTCTGTGGTCAGGAACCTGACACTAAACTTGCTGATCATGGCATTGCAATCACTATAAATTATTCAGTAGAAAAGTCTGCTTGGAAGGATGAAAGGAAGCAACCTACATTGAATGGTGCATTGATCTACATTTTCGGGACAATCCTTAATTTTTTTATTAGAAACATCTCCTTATCTTTCTCTAGCATTTTTGACTGCATTACACAATATCCATTACTGATAGTTTAAATCAAGCCACATTCTTGCACATATATTTATGTACTATATCGCCCTTATATATCATACTCCATATAAATGTACGCAAGATGACGTAGAACTTCACTGAAGAACTGAAATAGCACCTCAAGTGCTTCATATTTCTTTGCAAAATCAATGTTCACAAAAATCAATTGTAATATAATTGTACAAATGAAATGTTAGCACATTTTTGACATATTCATAAAAGAATTGACTGAGTTATTTGTGTTTTATTTTCCATCTTGAACGCCTGTTACGTTTTGAATGTTTACTTGCACTGAACAGAATAAACATACTTTAAAGAGCATTGGAAAAATCTATGAATCATTCTTCACATATTCTCATTGTAACACACTTTCACAAAGACAATTGTAAAAGAAATCATCCTGTTGTATTTGCTGACTGAATAACACAAAAACTAACATAACATTTGTAGTAATTTATCCAAAACATAACTGGCATAAATTTCCAGTAAATGTGGAGATGTGAGCATTTCCTACTGTTTACAATTTTTGCAGTAGCTCAAAGCTGCCATGAGGTGGTGGGAGATGTACATTTCAATATTGAATGTACTGAAGCCCCAAGACAGCATGGATACGGTGTGCATTTAGTTTTAAGAGAATGATGATAACAGGGTATTTTACTGGGAAGAGGCAAAGTCCAAGGAGCATAGTGTTTTTGAACATCTTGTGAGAATTGAGCAGAATGCAGAGAATAGTAGGTTGGTTGGATCAATAAGCAAGCCTGAAATGATCAAGACTTAGCAAGTTGTCCTCGAGCGTCTGAATAACCTGAAAAGATGAATACTATAGAGATTGCTTTCATAAACAACTGTCAACTAAATGTGCTTTCAAACCTTGGTCTGAAAAAAAAGGTGCATGAGGAATTCCAATTCGTATGAAACAATAGGTGCTATGTGCATAACTGCTTTTTAAATGAAAGAATGTATTCATTTTAGTAGTAAATTTTACTCCTTAAATTATTGTGTCCTCAAGCTTGGATTTCCCAAATGGTTCCTACTTTATTTAAGAATGCTATTGCATAATAAGAAGTCGGTACATTTAATGGTAAGGCCACATTAATGCAGGGGAACACTAATAAGGTGATTTTCCACAGCTAAGCAACATGAAGCTTAATCTTTAGCAGGAATTGATTTTAATGGAAGCAAATTGTTGGGTTTTACACAACTGCCATTGACCATTTACATCTTTTTTAAGGCTGCACTAATCTATGAATCACTCCAGCTTCAGTACAAATTCTGTCTCTTGGAGTCCAGCTATTTGTCTGCTGAAATATCAGAATACTTCTGCCAACAATGCCACATGCATTTCTGCATGAAAACCTGCCTGTACATTGCATACACTCACATGAGAATAACAACATTGGCACCTGTTGTGCATAAATACGGGGGGCGGGGGAATGACAACTGGTGTGATAATATTACTGGTGATAATTATATCAAACCGCATTTTTCCTCATCAAAGAAATGCAAAATTGCATGTAGCATTATCAGCATTGTCTGGGCGGATGTTAAAGATCTCATGGCTCTAATCAAAAAGAAAGGGAAGTTTCTCTTGGTGTTCTGGTCAGCAATCCGCCAAATAAAATTGGTCACTCTTTCCATGGCTATTTGTAGGACAATGCAATGTGCAACTGGCTTCCGTGTTTCACTGTGCACAAAATATAGTCGCTCCACTTCACAAATTTGCGGTGAAGCACTTTGAGTCATCTCAACAACATGATAAGGCGTTATATCAAATGTAAGGATTTTTTTTAATATTATTATTTTGTGGAGTCCTGCAGCTCAGTGGTTAGACCACTCGTCTCGCAAGCGAGAGACCTGGGTTTGATTCCCGGCAGGGCAAAACACTGGGCAAGTTTCCTTATTTCACATACAACAACAACTTGGATTTATATAGCGCCCTCCACGCTGGATGGCGTCTCAGAGCGCTTTACAGTAACGGATCCCGGGACCGAGCCAGGGCGGAGGGGGAGGAAGGTGACCAAAGGCGCAGTCGAAAAGAAAGATCTTCAGCAGAGACCTGAAAATGGGAAGGGAGGGAGCGAGACGGAGGGAGTGAGAAAGGCAGTTCCACTGCCTCTGGGCACAGTGGCTGAAGGCACGGCCGCCGAGGGTGAAGCAAAGGACTCGAGGGATGAGGAGGAGGCCAGACCCGGAGGAACGGAGGAGAGAGGAGGTCAGAAAGGTAGGGGGATGCAGAGGAGTGCAGGGAGTTGAATATGAAGGTGAGGATCTTGAAGTCGATCCTCTCTGGGACAGGCAGCCAGTGCAGTCTGGCAAGGACTGGGGTGATCGGGGAGTAGAGTTTGGTGCAGGTGAGAACGTGGGCGGCAGAGTTTTGAATGATTTGGATTTTGTGGATGGTAGACCGGCGAGGAGGGCGTTAAGAATAGTCCAGCCGAGAGGTGACAAAGGCATGGACCAGAGTTTCAGATTCTCGGAACAACCATAGTTCCGAGAATCATCTATGCAATTTTGGGACAGTTAATAAGACTATTCAAAGATGGCTTGACAAACCTCTGTTTGCCTAGCAGTAAATAGGAACCTGGTTGTTAGTCGATTGGCAGATCACTTTTCTGGGGGTAATAATTCCTTCAAAAACAAGTAATTCGCTGGTCACTTCAATCCACGATGGTTTGTGGGACACCGTTGTGTGCATTTGGCTGCCACATTTTGTCCACAAAATATACAGTCAATTTACTTTTTTTTCAGTTTTTTCTGTGAAGCGCTTTGAGACATCTTGAAGACGTGATAAAGCACTATATCAAATGCAATTATTATGTTATTATAGTTTAAATCACTTTGTAGAGATAATTTATTCATGGTTTTCAGTGGTGGGACAGTCAGACAAATAACACTACCACTTTGCATAGTTACTTTTCTTAGTATATTTGAGTTTCCTAAAATAGCTACATTTTGCAGGAGATTGATATTTTGTTCATCAGGTATTTTGTCAAGCCATCTTTGAATAGTCTTATTAACTGTCCTAATTGCATAGATGATTCTTGGAACTGTGGTTGTTTTACATTGCAACATACGTGAACATTGAATTTGTAGATCGATAGATTTCCTGATTTTCTCTAGTTCCCTATTTTTCATATTATAATCAGTTGGGATAGCCACATCGACTACAAGTATAATCTACTTGATTCTTTATGATAATATCTGGTCTATTACATCTGATTGTTCCATCTGCATGTACTTGCGAAACCCAGATTATTGCGATGTTACTTCTCAATGTTACTTTTCTGGTTGATGTTCATACCAGTTTACATCATTATCAAAATGTTTACAGACTATCCAATGGATAGTATTATTATTAATAGTATAATTGTATTATTATTACTGCCATATCATGTATAATATATTAAAATTCAGACTTGGAATGTAATGAAAAGAATTTACCCTGCTCTAAATTGTCAAGAAACTCCAATTTACCACCTCCAGTCAATTCACTTACCAGTACTCATTCATTCTGTTGTAAACAAGAGAGTAGGATATTCTGAACATGGGCCATAAAGTGCCATAAAATGTTGATCAGATCAGCTGAGTGAGTTGGATTATACATTCTTCCCTTTATCTGAGTTGGAACATTTTGGCATCATCTGATGCTCAATTTAGCACCTTTTCTATGAACTGAAAATGTTCCCTCAACGAAGCTGATCCATACCTGGAACCTTAATAATGTCTGGTTGTCTAATACATAAGATTAGTTTGCCAAATTATTTCTCAATTCAGTTAGGTTTCACAAATATAACAATCATCATGTGAAAGATGGAACAGGGCAAGCAAGTTCAAAAATAACTTCCCATTCCTGAAATGTTGACAATGCGTATAGAATTATAGAAATGTCAGCACAGAAAAAGGCCATTCAGCTGATTGTGTTTCTGCCAATGTTAGCTTTTCACTCGAGTTGCCTGCATTTTTAGTCATTAATGTCATTGTTATGTCAATGTCTCTAAAGGATGTTGTTGACTTTGCTTCAATAGCCACTTATTGTAACATATACTCCTAAGAAATCTTAATGTAAAATATATTTAATCGCTTTTTTTTAATGTCGGTCTGACTCAGTTGGTATTCAACCATTCTACCCCTAACATCTGGAATGCCATCATTCCCTTCTTTCAAGGCATGTCTCAAACTGTACCTCATCGACTGCACTTTCGGTTATCTTTCCCCTCGCCACCATTCGGCACACACTCCCAAGTGCCTTCCAGCACTGTTAGGTGCTGTGAGACGACTTTCCAATGTGAGAAGGTGAGATATAAATGTAAATTGTACTGTATGTTTGTATTGTATATGGACATAAAACACATAATAATATACATACTCGAGTACACAAATATTCCTGCAATTGCAGGGTACAATGACTATCTGGACCATATCTTCCTGGATAACTATTTACATTCCAATATATTATATGTATTCACATCATTGGTTTACCCTTCACTGGCAACTTCATTTGCCATTATGCATTAAGTTAATTTAGTATAAAAGCTCCTTATTGTGTGAAGGTGTTTGTGGAAATATGTACATGGAAGCAAAGGAATACAGTGAAAAAGTATATAAATGATAACTCATTTTAATATGTTGGCTTAGCAATTCTATACAAAATCTAGGGAAGTCACCAACATACATATTTGTCCTGGTGCACAAAGGCAGGCAGGCTGAGACTCTAAGCAATTACCTTTGCTGCAACCTTTGCCAATTCTCAGCCAAACCACTAGGTGATGGTGTTCCATCAAGGAAGGGTTGGTCAGAAGGTGGCGAGCCTATGCCTATGCTGACCACTGCATGAGGCTACACAAGCTTACACTGTGGCTGTCTGCTCTACCAGGTAAAAGAACATGAACACAGGTCAGTATATAAAATAATAATAAAGGAATGTTTAAAAAATAGCTGTATTATTAATGTCTGTCTCATTGTTTGAAACAAATGTTAGTATGCTGTGTTCCACATGATCCAGATTTTGCTTACCCCTCTTGCAAACATTTTGGTATGAATCACAATTCTCCAGGTTTAATCTGCTTGGGTAAAAATGTTCTGAATTGTTGTTCTGGTAAACCAGAGAAGAGTTTAATCTCACAGTTTGATCTCCAGAAAACTGATTTTTTAATATAATTTGCCCCAATGCAACATCGCTACACAAAACTGGAAATCCTATACTGCACTATTATAACACCTCTATTATCAACGGCTTTGGCTTCAGAACAAAAAGTAAGATGTAATACCGATCATTATTTAATCACCTTTTTATTGCTGCCTTCACTTGTCTGCAGATCCTGCCTCACACAATCAGTAAACACAAAGCCACAAGAGGATCACATCCCAAACAAATGTGAGGGCTGCCAGAGAAACTCACATTTGAAGACAATAATTTGCATCAAATTACAATCTTTCCGAAACAGGGCTGAAATAAAACATTTTGAAACAGGAATCACAAAAAGCATCCTTTCAGCTGGAGCTTCCCATGGTCAAAATCTCTTGCTTTCAGATGATGTTATCCTGCCAGTACCCAACGAAAACAAATTGCCTAAATGATTAGAGGGTTCTGCAAAGATAAATGGACTATTTCCCAGGATATTTTTTCTACGTACTAAAAAAAAGCTTCTAAAATTACTATTGTACTGCGGAAAAGGATTTTGGCACTGATAGATTTTGTGGAACCAAACTAGAAAATAGCATATCCAGTCTGAATTACAGTAATTGTTTACCAGCGGATTCTGTTCCACAGAAGTGTTTTGTTAAGGGCATTCTTAAAAAAAAGTCTGCACACATTATTGATTTTTTAAATCTTAAAACACATCATTTGTTTCAAATTGTGCTGCAACTGTCAACCAGATTCCTTTAGTCTTCAGAGACAAATTAGTAGCTATAGGAGCATCTGCAAAGCTGTGCTAAACTCACTCTGTATCGTTCTGCCAACTGAAGAAACTATCTCACCACAGAGCATTAGTGCTCTCAAACAGAGCTTCACTGTCAATATCTGCATCTCTCGCCCAATCAATAATTTATAGCTATATTCCTTCAGAAACACATTGGTCAAAAAATAGAATATGTGTTTCTGTGCGTTTCCAGATTTGTTCAGTAAAACAATCCTATACCTACACATTCATCAATACACTGAGATTGATATAGTTGATGGATCAATATTGATACATCATGCATTTCTTACAAGCTTTATTTCAGCCTTCAAGAGCAAAGTCTATCACTTATGAATAGAAATACATGTTTTCCAAATGCTGGAAACACTGAGAATTCCATGTGGACACGCTTTAGTGTTTTTTTAAAATTTCTCAATATGCGTCTCACTTCACTGAAGCCTGACATGCTATTGCAGCTCACTACAACACCAAGTGCTTTCAGCTCAGATCAAAACGGGGAGAGTGGGGAAGCCTGCAATGAATGCCAATGCAAATCATCAGTGAGAGAGAGAGAGAGAGAGAGAGAGAAGAGGAGGGAGGGATATAGGGAACCCTTTTCTTTGGATGCATGAAATGCTCAGCCTGGTTTAAATACTCCTAAACATAGTATTGGGTTTGCACATGTTCCAGACACGGGACTGTCCAAAGCAAGATCTTTGGAGGCACGGTGCTGCCTGTTTAAACTTTTTGTTCACCATCTGCTGTATGTGTGTGTGTGTGTGTGTATATGTGTGTGTGTGTGTGAATAATTTGGGACCGATTAGAGGTGTTAGCATCGCCTCTCAGCCTTCAGTTGCACTATCACGATACGCTCCACCACCGACCTCCAGCTCCACGACATTGTTTATTGCAAAAGGACACCCCCCCCCACCAAAAAAAATGTGCAAAATAAATAAATAAACAAACAAGAAGTTTACCCACAGCCAACGAGGGGGAGACAGCAGTGAGTGAGTGAGTGTCTGTACACAGCTGCAGAGAGGGGCGCCCTGGGCTGCAGTCACCACATTATAACCCATGCACAAGTGGAAGGGGGAAAAAAAACAACAGAAAAAAACTCCCCATCTTTTTAACTCTTTGGGTTTTTTTTCCCCCTCCTCCTCCTCTCCTTTCTCGAATAAGCCAACAGCAATCCCTGCAAGCCAACCAGCCCTGCAGCTGAGCAAAAAACACCCAGACAGACCCAGTGACAGACAACACAAAGATTTCTCAAACTCGAGCTGCCCTGCAGACTAGTTTTATTTCTGCTCCCTCCCTCCCTCCCTTCTTCCCTCTCTCTTTCTCTCTCTTTCTGTCTCACTGCCAGAAATGCATTCACTCGCAATGTTTAGAAATCCGTCCCACACAGTGCATCATCGGTTGTTGTCTTTTTTTCTCTCTCTCTTCTTTTTTTTTACTCGCGATGAGCAATACAGGAAAGCAAATAAGCTGGTGTCACTTACCACTTGCAGGGCTGCTGGCTTAAGTTCCTTCCTCTTGCTGAAAACCTTGCATGAGATCTACCAGAGATCTCTCTTCTTTGCAGTTCTTGGGAAAACCTCCAAACGTCCTGTCTTTTTTTTGGGGGGGTGGGGGGGAGGGGATGTGGGGTTGGGGAGGGAGTGGGGGGGGGTCTTTTATTTTTTTGCAATTGTAAGGGACCCAAGATGCTAATCGTTGAGAGAGAGAAAGAGAGAGAGAGTAAGAGAGAGAAAGGCAGAGGAAATCTGCAGCTCTGCAAAGCCCTCCACAGAGTGAGATGGGTATCAGCTGAGTTATCAGCCACTGACAATCACATAGCGATGCTGGTGCCTTCTCTGCTCTGCGCCTGTTCTCCAGCTTCTGCTGTATAATCAATCCAGCCTGACTGAAGCTAATAGGGGCCTCTATTTAACCAACCAATCAATATCACGGATTCCTCAGCTCGTCCTTGGGGTATTTTACAATATTCATCCAAACAGTGGGAGTATTTTTTTTTTGCCCCTCAAGTTGAGCCAACCCTATTTTTTTTTCTCGTTCATTGAATCATCTGCTTCAAAAGGCGCAGCAGATTTGCCATTGGGTGGGGTGGGCAAGTGCACAGGGAAAGAAAGCATCCATCAGAAAATACATTTCTTGAACTTGAAATTGTATTTTACCCAGTGACTCATTAAACAGCAGGATAGATCCCAAATGATTCATCCCCCTTCTTGTCGTTGTTGCATTGTTAAGTTTTGCTTTTGAACATTTCCATGAGTTATTCCACATGGGGGGGGGGGGGGTGTAGATTGTTTAGCTATGAGGTGACAGTTTGGGACACTATTATATCCTTATTTTACAATCTGCGTTGTTACCTGATTTTTTTAAAAAAAATCTTGAAACTGTTCCCACCTACTCCTTTCACTAACACATTTACAATGCACTGGTGGAGTCCTGTAGCTCAGTGGTTAGAGCACTCGCTTTGCAAGTGAGAGACCTGAGTTCAATTCCAGGCAGAGGGCGAAACCTTGGGCAAGTTTCCTTACTCCACACACCTAATAATAATCCCTCCAAAACCAAAAACAATAATAAATTGGTCATTTTCAATCCACGACTGTTTGTGGGACATTGCTGTGCGCAATTGGCTGCCGCGTTCGCCCACAAATATACAGTCAATTCACTTTACAGTGTATTCTATGAAGCGCCTTGGGACGTCCTCCTGACGTGAAAAGCGCTATATCAAATGCAAGGATTATTATTATTAATATTATTATCAAATATCCCAGGTTTTGACATTCATAAATTGCTAAAATGTTATCTGTTAAGTTTCATTTTTCCTGCTTGGTCACAAATACTGTATTCTTGTGCTGTTTTCTCACAGTATCAGAATAATTGAACAATGCAAGATTTTCTATCCATAAACAGTACTAACATTTTTAGCATTCACTTCTGTACACAATTCATTTGTTAAAATCATGAGATTGGTAGATCTGTACATATTTAAACCCACAGCATTTATGCATTTTATTTTTCTGATATACTTAAAATTGCTGTTGCAGTAACTGATGGAAAGAGGAAGGAAGTAAGATTGTCCATCATTAAACCAGAAGACAATAGACTGAATTTGGTGGCTGATAAACAAAGAAAATGAGCACATCTGTCTCCTAGTTTAATGATGAACCAGCCAAGATTGTCAGAATGATCTGTCATAAAAACATTGAATAGGTCTGTTCCAACCATTCAACATTTCCCTACAAAAAATACAGTCACTACACAATATAATGAATCCTGTGAAGCAAGTCGAGATGCCCTCCTGGCGTGAAAGGTGCTATATCAAATACAATAAATATTATAATATTATTAAGATTATAAACCTTTCATTTTGGGAAGCCATCCCAAAGCACAGAGTATACTGGAAAGTGCAGTGGCTGTGTGTTTTGTGAGCGAACACAGAAGCCAATTTGTGCACTGCAAACAGCTATAAACAACAACAACAACAAGATTACATTTGTATAGTGCCTTTCATGTCGGGAGGACGTCCCAAAGCGCTGAAATATCTGCTTCCTTGACCGGGAATGAAACCCGGGCCGCAGCGGTGAGAGCGCCAAATCCTAACCACTAGACCACCAGTGAGGCTGTAACTGATTGACTGAATGAATGAACTGAATGACCAATTTGGGAAATTGTTGGCCAGGACATCGGGAGAAATTCCCTTCTCCTTTCAAATAGTGCTGTGGGATCTTTATTGTCCACCTGAACAGACAGACAGGGATTTGTTTAATGTCTCATCCAAAGAACAGCATCACCAACAACACAGCGCATCTCCAGCACTGCATTAGATTGTTTGGACTGTATGAGTTCCAAGACCCAACGCAGAGCTTCTGACTCAGAGGTGAGAATACTACCAATTGATATAATAATATTATTATTATTTTTCCTTCAGCAGTGAAAAATAAAAAGCACAATATTGCAGATCATTGTGGGTTACAGAAGAGCACTATTCATCCAAGGTGCACAAGGTGCAAGAGATGCTACACTATTCATTAATAAGTGGCGCAGCAACACACCATTCATTCTGTGTAACAGAGATTCACCAGCTAATGAAATTCAATTGTTTGTTTTATGAAAACTGTGCTTGTGTGAATGTGCATGATGAATTAACAGAAAATGTTCAGAAATCTCAATTGTCAGTGGAAAATCTACATAGCCTACTGTTATTGATGTCTGTCCATGGGAAATTGATTCAACTGTATGAACTCTTGGCAACAATAGGTATAATGTTGATACCAGTCAATCGCCTGTCAATCCTCTGTCAATCCTCTGAATTCTTCTATGATGGTCTTGGTAGTTTCAGAGCACTGTTGATGATAGCCCAGCCAACCAAGCTTATCAACAGGAATTGGAGGGACAGACAGGTCAGTTCTTCCCATTAAGTTTCTGTTAACCCTGCTCGCTAAAGCCCTAAAGAATTGGATGGTCCCAGCTGGGAAGGATGCCAAATAGTGCTTTCAATGGCAAGCTAAAAGTTTTAGCTTGTTAAAATCCAGAAGCACGCTCTGAGATTGGCTAGCGCTTGCTAATCTATACCAAGGCCTAGCATTTGCTAATCTGCACTAAACTCTCTGGAACTATGTAAACAGGGTGCATCTCTTCAGGGTGAGAGACTTCATTTCATTTCAGACACAGGAATTTCCATGTGTAGGTGGGATGCATGAAACTTTCAGTCTTGTTTAGATAATGTTAAGCAAGATAGTTTTCTACATGTGTCAGACACATAGCTGACTAAAAAAACTGATACTGGCTAGATTACTGACAAATGACTGAAACAGGAAGCAGAGGAAAATACATCAATATTAAGTATACAGTCACAATGTGATTTTTGAAAGAATTTAATTTATAGGTTATCATAGAGTGTGCTTGCCTCAGTGCTTTCACATCACCTACATTTAATTCTGGTCCAAGAAAGAGATTTATGTCTGGAACACCCAATCTGAGAGTTTCTGTTTTGTCTTCCACCTTGTTATCTTCTCTGCATCAAATATTGCAAGACAATGTTGTCAGAAAATCAATGTCAATACCCTGTATTATTATATTGCTTTCTGATATTAACAGAGGCTAAAGTCTTCAATAATTCAAGCTAGCACTATTTCCGAATTTGTGAGTCCAAAAAAGCTTTTTGAATACCATCTACATATCAATCAGTTTTATCCAACACCTACAAAGCCTTAACTGTGATACTTCTCAGAAATTTGTTATGGAGTCATATTTTTTTCCAGACTGGTTTTATGAATAATTGTGCAGTTGCAAACATTTACAAATCATAAATTGTAGAAATGATTGCTTTAAGCCATATTCTTTGTGAATAGAGTCCTGGTACAGGCACAATTGATCATGTTACACACAAGTGTGATTAATTATAAGTCGCATTCATGTCAATCACACCTTTTACATGGAACAGGATTCTCCTGTGCTTCAATATTTTTTGGAAGCCGATTAAATGTAAGTTTCCGATATTTTCTTTCAGTGTAGATTAGGGTGATTATGTCAAACTTGATGAATTCATTATTCACTAATACAGCGTAGAGCAAGGGATCAAGACATGAATAATATTTGTATTGATATAATTACCCCTCTTTATCCCACAGGTCTGTTTATGCACTCCTGTATACTGGAGAATAATCATTGTTTCCAGTGCACATTCTGAAGGACAAATAGATAAGAACACAAATTATAATGGCATGAATTTTACGAACAGGAAAATATTGACATTATCAAGCAATATAAACTGAGCCTAGCATTTGATCTATCTTCATATGAAGAAATGAAAAATATGAGGATGTCCCAATATTTTAGGAAAAACAGATCTAATTTTAGGGCATGCAAAGAACTATGGAAATTAAACACGATTTTCTGTTTCTGCCTCTGAAGAGACAGAAGAATTTTCACTCTAGTGTCTAATTCTGCTGGTCTAATTTTGTACTATTTCATTATTCAGGGGGGCATTGAGAAAGGTGGAGAGGGTCACTCTCCTCCACAACTCCCTCTCCACCATTCTTGATACTCTTGCCCCCCTCACCCCCCGAACCACATCCTACTCACGAACCTCACCCTGGTACACCAGCCACCTCTGCTCCTTCAAGGGTCAGGTACATGCTGCTGAATGCACCTGACTCAAATCTGATTTAACAGTCCACCAACAGATCTGGCTGGACCACATATAAACCTACTGCTCCCCCCTCACCTCCGCTAAATCATCCTTCTATTCCAAGATAATCTTGAAGGCCAAGGACAATCCCAGGCTGCTCATCTCCACTACCAACTGGCTCCTCCATCCACCCTCTCACACTCACCCATCATCTCCTCCAACTACAACTACGAGGAAATGATGAATTTTTTTGAGACCAAAATCAAGGGGATCCGTTCAGCCACCTCCGCCCTCCCAACCACTACCCCCTCCCCATCTCGCCCTCACACCCTGACCTTACCCATCCCTCCCTCCGTGCCTGCGATCCTGTCTCCCACTCCTCTCTCACCATCACTATAACCCACATGAAGCCACTACCTGCTCCCTTGACCCCATCCCTACACCTCTCCTTACCTCCCAGCTCCACCTCCTTGCCCCTTTACTCTCAGACCTCATCAACATCTCCCTGTCAACTGGCACCATTTCCACCCCCATAAAAACAACTGTCATCGCCCCTATCCTAAAACAACCTTCCCTGGACCATCTCCAATCTCCCTTTCCTTTCCAAGGTCCTTGAAAGAGTTGTTGCTTCCCAGCTTCACTCCTTCCTCTCCCGCCACTCCCTTTTCAATCCCTTCAATTTGGTTTCTGTGCACACACAGCACAGAAACAGCTCTGGTCAAGGTGACAAATGACATTCTATCCATCTGCGACCAGTTTCTGTTTCCTCGTCTTTCTCAAACTCTTGCTGCCTTTGACACTGTGGACCACTCTATCCTCCTCCATGACCTCTCCTCTCACCTTAACCTTCAAGGTTCTGTCCTCAAATGGTTCAGATCCTATCTCTCACACCAGCTCCACTTTGTCTCCACAAATCACTTCTCCTTCAGTCCCCGCACTCTCTTGTTCAGTGTTCCTCAGGACTCTGTCCTTGGTCAACTCCTCTTCAACCTAGACATGCTCCATCTTGGTGATATCATCCGCAGACAAGGGGTCAACTTCTACATGTATGCGGATGACACCCAACTCTATCTCTCTGACTACACACTCAATCCCAGGACCATTGATATCCTAACAGACATCAATTCTGGGATGAGGACCAACTTTCTACAGTTGAACGTCAGTAAGGCCAAGGTTCTCCTGATTGACTTGTGCCAGTGCCTCCACACCTCAGGCACTGGCAGTATCAGCATCCAAGGATACACGCTGCATTTCATGAAGCCAGTCAGGACATCAACTGTCCTTTCTCACCCACATCCATGCTATGACCCGTTCTGCTGTTCCCCACCTCCGCAACATTGCCCGACACCACCATTGCCTCACCCCACATGCCTTCATTATATCCATGCTCAACAATACAAACACCCTGCCTGTTGCCTTCCCAATTCTTCCCTCCACAAGCTGTAGATCATTCAGAACTCTGCAGCTTGTGTCTTCTCCTGCACCAGGCTTCGTGACCCCATCCCCCCACCCTTACCCAGCTCCACTGGCTCCCCATCCCTCAGAGGATTAAGTTCAAAATTCTCGTCCTCACCTTCAAGGCCTTCCGTGGCCTTGTCCACTCCTACCTCTCTGACCTGCTAACCCCTTATCAACCTGTCTGCTCCCTTCAACTCCTCTCCCTGATCCCCCCGCCCGACCCATCAAGCTCAGGTTTGTAATCCCTCACCGTTCAGCACTTTAAGATGTTCTCCCAATGTGAAAGGTCCTTTACAAATGTAATTTTGTATTGTATTTTGTATCAGTCAATAGTGACAGCAGAATGCCAGAAAATATAAGGTGCTGGAATAAAGTCAAACAAGGCAAATCCAATTGCTGTACACAAGACTATAGGGATTAGTCATTAAGCTTATTTAAGGAAGCACATTGGAGTATAAGGAATGGCCAATTGGTCGCCAAGGCACATTTAATACACTCTACTCTGATCGTATTTATGAATGTTCAGTATTTATGCTTCTTTGTCCTGAAAGGTTATTATGGAAGAAAAAATCTGGTCACTGAATTCACGACTGTTTGCGGGACACTGCTGTGCACAATTGGCTACCGCGTTTCGCCCACAAAATATACAGTCAATTCACTTTACAATATTTTCTGTGAAACGCTTTCAGACGGTTTAAAGACATGATAAGGCGCCATATCAAATGCAAGGATTACTATTCTTCTTATTAAAACTCCACAATATTTATCTTCACATGTCTACTATTTTATTGATTTTTCTGCTAATCTCTAAAAAAGAAACTGGCAGGCAAAGGACCGCAGGAACTACTGTGTCTCAGAAACTATCATATATTTGTCAATATGTGGAGTCCTGTAGCTCAGTGGTCTGTTTTTGATTCCCAGCAGGGTGAAACCTTGAGCAAGTTTCCTTACTCCACACACCTGATAATAATCCCTCAAAAATAAAACAATAATAAATTGGTCATTTCAATCCACGACTGTTTGCAGGACACTGCTGTGCGTAATTGGCTGCCGGATTTCACCCACAAATATACAGTCATTTCACTTTACAGTCTATTCTGTGAAGCGCTTTGAGATGTCTAGAAGATGTGAAAAGTGCTATATCAAATGCAAGAATTATTATTATTATTATTACTAATATAACAACATATAATCATCAATTCTGTTCCCAACCTGCAGGCTTGAAATCTCTTGTGTTCTTTGTGTAATCCTGGGATCTCCAATGGGTTGGCATGAGTTACATCTGGAACCCAGAAGAAGCCCCATTTTCCCAACACAAACTAAATTTTAAAGAAAAATAAATGTTTCATTAATTTGCTTATTGAAAAATTTAGTTTAGAAACATCATAAATGGGATCACAGTTTCCAAGTAAAATGAATAATGCAATAAGATTATTAATTATTATGCAGGTCATTCAGAACTCTGCAGCTCGTGTACTGTCCCGCACCAGGCGTAAGGACCACATCACTCCCACCCTCGCTCGCCTCCACTGGCTCCCCATCCCCCAGAGGATTGATTTCAAGATCCTCATCCTCACCTACAAGGCCATTCACGGCCTTGCTCCCTCCTACCTCTCCAACCTACTATCCCCCTACCTACCTGCCCGTACCCTCCGTTCCTCCGGCTCCGGTCTGCTCCACGTCCCCCGCCCCAATCGCCCTACCATCGCTGGTCGGGCCTTCAGCCTCTCAGCCCCGAGGCTCTGGAACTCTATCCCCCAGTGCCTTCGCCGCTTCCTCCCTCTCCTCCTTCAAGGCCGGTCTCAAAACCTTTCTCTTTGACCGAGCCTTCAGCTCCCCTCTCGACTCTCTTCCCCCTTCTCGCTCCCTCTCATCCCTCCCTCACCCTGACCATTTCCCCCTCCTCGCTCCCTCCCTTCCCTCCCCTCACCCTGACCATTTCCCCCCTCCTCGCTCCCTCCCCTCCCCTCACCCTGACCATTTCCCCCCTGCTCGGGTCATGACCCAACTGTGCAGCGCCTTGGGACGTCCTCCTGACGTGAAAGGCGCTTTATAAATGGAATCTTGTTGTTGTTGTTGTTGTAATGCAGATTTTAGAAATGTTTTGAAAGTTAATGACATTCTGCTATAAAAACAATTGTGTATTTCTAACTCACATGTGTGTCTTAGTTTTAACCCTCCACTGAACTTGATTGACAGACTAACATTAACATTAGAGTGACAGATATACAAATTGGAAATGGAGTGCCCATGACAATGTTACGATCTTCATGGCGTGCAGTGCAATATGTCCTGTTGGGACAAGGGAAATTTCATCTGTGGAAAGCGATTTAATGATGGAAATAGTGGTACACCCAGATATAATGGGATTTTGCATGAGTATCTTTGGGAGTTGGGGAAGAGGTTTAAGGATTCACACAGAAGTTCGAATAAATGGTGCAGAATCCATATAGTGCAGATTCAACATGGTTTATGAAAGAAAGAGACTTGATGGGTTAAGTGTCTTCCTTCACATGTTCTTTTGTTTGCACATGCATTTTTGCATACAAATAACCCAAGAGACAGTATCATCTGTCAGTCAGTCAATTTACCAGCATGTGGGGAATAGCCTCTTACATAATTTGTTTACTCAACACCACCACTGCGTGACATGTGACAAGTGCCTGGGGCACTGATAATCTTTGTTAATTATAGTTTCTGTCACAAGAAAGATACACTTCTTTCCCTGCATTTGAAATAGTGCCTTATCATACCATTGAGAAGTCTCAAGGTGCTTCCCAGGATATACTGTAAAGTGATGTTACTATGTATGCTTTATGGATGAACGCAGCAGCCAATTTGCACACAGCAAACAGTCATGGAGTGAGTGACCATTAGGAGGATTGTTGGCCAGCACACCAGGAAAAACTATCTTTCTTTTCAAATAGCACCATGGGATCTTTAACATCCATCTGGACCAGCAGATGTTTCCTCAGTTTAACATCTCATCCGAAGAATGGCACGTCCAACATTGCAGCACCCACATCCTCCCCGCACACAAAGTAGTTAATTGAAGTGTCAGTATAGACTATATAGATTCCAAGTCCCAATGTGAGGCCTCAAACCATAACTTTCTGACTCAGAGGCATCAGTGCTAGCCACTGACATGGCATAAACATTAAAGTTAACCATAAATATGGTTGGAGTCTTGTCAAATCAGCATCATGTTCAGCAACATGTGTAATTAACTAGGATGGTGAAAATAACACTATTTTCTCTCTGCTCTTTTTCTCAATTGCAAATGTGAAATATGATTGAAGAGTTTACATAATAGTCCTCACATAATCCTCACATTTGATGCTGCACCTTTCATATCAGGAGTCTTTCACGACATTTCTAATAAAGGGTAGTGATTGTAGATTTAGTAGGCAAATTTACATTTTGTACATGATCGTCATCAAACCCTTGCAGCTTTGGATTGTTAACAAAACCTTTCAAAGAGCTCTTTGTTGCTGGTGCATCAAATTGTAGAGAGAATTGGAAGCTTGAGAATAGATCTTTTGAAAAACACGTTTCAAAACTCTTTACCTTGAAACATGCCCTGATGAATGCCTTCTAGGTAATTTTCAATTGCTATTGACCTTGTTTGTCATTGCCCAATATTTAGAAAATCCCAACAGGTTCATCAATATAGCAATGACCAAAAATATCCTTTATAGTACATAGCTTGCACCAGTTGTAGGTACTATGCGCATTACAATTCTAGAAGACACGTAAAATGCTTGCTGATAGTTTATTTAGAGAGTTCAAGAAACAGAAATCATGCAAGGTTGGAGCTCAGATTGATTGACCCCGCTCTAAGCTGAATGCCATCGCGCTTCGACCGTACTTACGGCTACCTCCCCCACCCCCAGCTCGGACTAAGGCTCTGCCACTCTTAAGCACTCTGAGATGCTACCCTCTGTGGAGGGCACTATATAAATGCAAGTTGTTGTTGTTAATGCAATGTGCTGATTTATTCTAATTTCACTCTCTCAGGCCACACTTCCTAATGCTCCATCCTATGCCACCAAACCTCGCCCACCCATGTCAATTTCCTGTATAGTAGCCCTGAAAGTTAAATAACAACAACTTCCATTGATATTTGCAAGCAGGTAGCATCTCATACTATTACAATTTAAAGAATTAAAAACTGAAATTAAAATGAAAAGCTCCAAAGCATACAGAAATTTTCATGGGATCAATATAGCTTTATTGCATGTCAGACCCAATGAGAGGATCTTCTACTGGGTATTTCCATTTGTGAATACAATATAAAAGAAACGCACTAGCAAATAGATAAAAATTGCATGCTTACATATCAAATTGTCTTCCACTTAGGAAAGAATGGAACATTTGAAAAGTATAGAGATATAAAAAATGTAAACACACTTGTGTTAATTTATGCCAATTAAACTACTGTAAAACCATATTTCCTGCTTTCTGAACCGCTGCCTCCACTCTTGCAATCACCAATGATTTCTACTTCTACCCTCGCAAAGTGGTCTGTGGAGTACCTCAGGTCTCTATCTTTGGCCGTCCCCTTTCCAGATTGTTTGATTGTATAGATGAAAAGGCAAGGCGGGAGACATGATGCAGGCTAGTGGCTGCCAAGTGGAGGGAGCAGGCAGGTTAGTAACGTTTTAGAAGGTCTCAGAGCTAAAATAATGAGTATGACATCCAAATCTAATTCTCTGCTTTTATTCTTGATTCCTCATCTATTGATGTTCTGTTCATTTGCTTGTCAGACATCAAGGCCTGGATGAATCTCCAAGTTGCTGGTAATATCGTTACTGTCGAACAGCATGGTTTCTATTTGCTTCAGTCAAGGATGCGTTGATACGACAGGTGAAAATCTGTACTTAATTTATGCTGTCTAATGTAGATAAATGGAAGGGGAAAAGCAAAAGTAGCTGAGAAACAATGTTACAATTGAACAAACATAAATTATTTTTAATAAATTTTCAACCTGCTGTGTTTTAGAATTCATTTAGAATTCATTCCACCTGTTAATTTCCCACTGTGCAAAGAAATGTCTCGTGTTTGTCCGAAAATCACCCTTCTCAGCCCTGAAATTCTTGACTTGCTTCTTATTTTCCCAAGTTTCTCACAGCCTCTGTACTTTATAATCATTTGCTCCAGTTATCTTATCCTAGTCCTACACAAAATATGTCTCTTCATAAATTCCTTCAATTTGTTTTATTATTTTAAAATTGAATTTTTGCTTTGAGTTAGTCAAACCTGAGCCAAATATTTGCATACTTGTAGTCCCTTGGCAAATAATCGATTTTATACGGTCTGATTTACAGTTGAATACATTAATGGTGATAATTAAAGTAAAGTACCTCTTAAATTCATTATTTTTACTTGTCTCATTGGCAAGGAATGACATGACATTCCCAATTTCTGACCAAAGAAGCAAATTAACAATCCACAGAGAAAAAACGTTTAAAATGTTAAAGGTCAGCCTTGCTCAGTTGGTAGCACTCTCGTCTCAAGTCAGAAGGTTGTGAGTTTAAGCCCCATGCCGGGAATTGATCATATATAGTCTAGGCTGACATGCAAATACCGTGCTGGGGTGCGCTGCATTGTCAGAGGTACTGTCCTTCAGATAATCCAAGATCCTGTCTTTCTGTTTGGATGGATGTTAAATATTTCCTGGAACTGCTTGAAAAGACAAGGCAGTTTCTCCTAGTGCCCCAGCCAACAATCCCCCCAAATCATATTGGCCAGTTCACTTCATGACTGTTTGTGGGATCTCACGGTGCACAAATTGATAGCAATATTTGAATACCCAGTTACTACACTTTTAAGCCCATTTTGAGACATCCTCCTGATGAAAAACGTGCTATATTAAATATAAGGATTATAAACCATTAGTGCCATCTTTATTTAATCACTTTTAAACTCTACATTAAGATGGATGTTAACTGTATATTAACTCTAAATTTATATTAGTGATATTTAATGTTTGATTTGAAGTTAACTTTCTTTGCAAGACTGTATGTATATTACCCATATGTTGACGGAGGTTGCAGAAATTTAACATAATATTATCTGTCGGTTGGAATTCTAATTTTTCAAGTGTCAGCAAACTGCCACCAACATATTACATACTATTTGGTATTCATTTCCTGTGCATTCATTCTTTTTTCATCTTATTATGTGAAAGACACAAGAACTGATTTGAAAATTCCCATTTTGCAGCCAGCCTGTATGTTTTGTGCGTGTGCTTCTTGTTGGTCTGTCATTAGCATTCTGCAGCCTTGACATCCTATCTTCCATAGTAACAGCGTTTACCTATCAATCTGAACGATGACTTCAGAATAAATTTGTGTTTAATGGCTGACCTTTGTTAATTTACCTTAGCCAGATCTGGCTAGCAAATGTGGCTAACTACTGTCTGGTAAGCCAATCTGTAATTTGCCCAACAAAACAAATGAAATTATAGTTTAGTAACTGACTGAACCCTTTCAGCAAATGACATTCAACGAGTTCCTGGGAATAAAGTCTGAACAACAGTGCCACAGTCAGGGGCTTGTGGCTAAATAAAAGCTCTCTATCCCTATCAGTGAGAGATAAAAGAATTACTCATAGTGCAAAAATGCTTAGTTGCTAAGTAATATTAATTTTATGAAAGAAAAAAATGCACAACAATAATATTAAAACAAGTTAGATAATTGCTGTGTTTTTCTCCATTTTTTCCTCAGCCTGACTCTCGCCTATTTTTAATACATTCAAATTAATTTGAGATCACATCAGTGTGTGGGGTTCAAGTTAAAATATTTCTTTTCACATGGATGTTCCTGTTAATTTCACAGAATCTATGAATGTGAAATTAACCAGAAAATGGACACATTTACATTTTAAATAAAAATGCAACACATCATCAGGTCAGAAATGTATGACCTGTTGATGTGTACCTGCTGGTGCTCCTTCAGTTTTGAGCTTATGAAATTGCCATGAAAGCACAATACAACACATTTTTTAAGATCATGGTTGATAACTCTTGATTAAGGCAATTGGTCTCACTGCATGTGTCTGTCATAAGTGCAGGAAGCAACCTTGTGGTACTGATGTGTCTTACGACATGTCAAAATAATGTCAATTCTTACTCATGTTCCTTAGCGTAAGTAAAATTGTTTTGCATGTTCAGTTTATTTCATTAAAATTGAACTACTGGTGTGCAAAATGCCATGTTCATAGCAAAACCAATACCAAATTAAATCAGTGATGAAGGGTTGCATTTTGTACCCCCAAAGCTATCCACTCACAACAAAAATATTTAATAACATTAATCCTTGCATTTGATAAAGCGCCGTATCATGTCTTCGAGACATTTCAAAGTGATTCACAGAATATACTGTAAAGTGAATTGACTTGTATATTTTGTGGGCGATCAGGGCGGCCAATTGCACACATCAGTTTCTCAAAAGCAGTGGTGGATTGAGTGACCAAATTTCTTTTTAGGGGATTCTTACCCCAGAAAAGCAATTTGTCAATTGACTAACAACCAGATTCCTACTTACTGCTAGGTAAACGGGGCGTGTGGATTAAGGAAACTTGCCCAACATTTCACCGTGCCGGGAATCAAACCCAGATCCTCTCACTTGCGAGTTGAGTGCTCTAACCACTGAGCTACAGGACTTCACAAGCTAAAATCTTTATGTAAACAACAACTTTATATAAATTGATACAAAGCCTTTCACATAGGGAGGAAATCCCAAGGCATTAATCCAATGTTCTGTTCAAAACGATCTGGAGACAACTGAAAGTTTCATTCAACAACAACAACAACGACATATTACATTTTTACATTTATATAGAGTGTTTTTCACGTCGGGAGGATATCCCATGGTACTGGGCACTCAACTTTAGGAGCACAGTGATGACAGGTGTCACTAGGCTATTGGCTTTGTATTCACACTTCAGCTTTACCTAGTGCAGATTTTCCTTTCAGACTACAGTCACTGCACTTTATATTAAATCCTGCCATTCAGTGTGTCATTCTCAATCTGAATGCAGTGTGAAACCGCTTTGTCGCAGTATTCTCGCCACATCTGACCTTCATACTGGTTCAAATGCAATATCATTGTAATGAATGCAAAAACATTTTTTGAAAGCTCATTTTTAAACATTAAATAGATTTGTGGTACAACACAACAATCAGATTGAAAGTGTTCGGAAATAATAATAATCCTTGCAATTGATCCAGCACCTATAACATTGGATTGTCTCAAAGACCAAAAGCAGGAATCTCCTATCAAATGCAGTGACTATTCATGTGCAGCAAAATGCCACAAATTGCATCCCAGTGTTCCCAAATATATTTTTATAAATATATCATATGCTTTTATTGCATAGGGATATGGTGAGCAATAACAGAAATGTAGTTATTTGCAATGCCCACTGTACAATTTCAACATGAAGACTTGGCTAACATTACTCCAATGTATAAAAGAACACTTTAATCTTGAAAACAATTTTCTTAAACTGATACTTGCACTCTAAGTGGGGCTCAAGGCTAATGTAGGTTTTCACCTATTCTTAAAAGCCTTGGTAATGGACTGGTTTGCAAAACTGAAATTAATGCATCTTAGTCACTAAGCAACCAGTTACTCTAAAATTAATTTTGTCTAGCTTACAATGCTGTATTGAAACAACAGTTTACAGCAGAAAGATTGTGTGCAATACCTGAACTTTTGACTACATTTGCAGAAAGCATGGTACTTGTTAGAAATTGTAAACCAAAGTGTTGCAATGCTACAATAAACAATCATAACTTGGAGCTACGAATAATAAAACTCTTGGTGGAACTGTTACTGTGAGCATGTCTAAATGATAATTTATCTTACAATTAATAGATGCTTAATATATTATATCATAATCTACTACAACTAATAATAATACTTGCATTTGATACAGCATTATTCAGAAGTTTCAGATTGTTTTACAGGAGATACAGTAAAGTGGCATTTGACTTCTAAATAAAAATAAAATTGGATTTAAGTTTACAATAAATAGCTTTACATATATATGCCAAAGGTGCTTAATCTAGGGGATTAAGTACTCATGATATTGTTCCTAAATTCAAAAAAGGTGACAAAACTAAACTTGGCATCAAAGGCAAGACATGGGTGTGGATTCATAATTGGCTGAAGAGAAGCAGAAGTTCTTTAGTAGGAGAGCTTGGTGAAAATGGGTAAAGCTATGAAATGGGGTGCCTCAGATATCTGTCCTAAGACCTCTCCTATTACTAGTATATACTAATGACCTGGATTTGCAGATCCAGTATAAAATAGTTACATTTACAGATTGTCTCAGTTGGGAGAACTGTGAAATCAAAGCAGGCGGCAAATTTCCTACAAAGAGATCTTAATAGTATATGCACATAAGCAGAGAACCTGCACATAAAGTTTAATACTGACAAATGCAAAGTATTTGGAAGGTACAACACCTTGCTATGTCCTCCTGATGTGAAAGGAAGTGTACAAATATAATTTGTTGTTGCTGTTGCAGTACTAAATATAGGATCCAAGAATAGAAACACAAATACTCTATGAATGGGAATGAACTTGCCAAGGGGGAAGCTGAAAGAGATATGTGAGTGTTAGTTGACTATGTCAAAAAAGTGTGATGCAGCAATATAAGGGCAAATAGGATGCTTGGATTTATGACTAAATCAGTTGAGCTTAGATTCCCAAAAGTCATTCTCAGGCTATACAGTGTTCTGGTTAGATTGTACCTTGAATACAGCAGACAGTTCTGGTCACCACAACATTAGGGAGCTGCTCAGGCGTAGAGTTGGTACAGAGGAGAGCTCGAGGTGATCCCTAGTGTTAGAGGAATGAGCTATGAACAATAATTAGACAAGCTAGGGCTCTTGAGTGAAGACATCTCAGAAGGGACCTCGTAGAGATGTACGACATTTTAAATGGTACTCAAAAAGTGAACTCAGATGAATACTTTATAAAGGATTAAGACAGGAGAACAAGAGGACATAGTTTTACCGACGTAAAGTACAATTTCACAACAGATACCGAGACTTTTTTCTTTACACAGCAGGTAATCAACGACTGAAACAGGTTACCAGGAAGGGTGATTGAGGCCAGGACACTCATTTAAAAAGCAGCTTGATACTGTGATGGGGCGAGGGGAGGGTGGATATTCAGGAGGAATTAAATTTGCTGGGTCGAAAGGCCTTCTGCATCTAGATCAATCTTGTAATTTTGTGTAATTTCAAAATATCTCATCTCAAAGTTCACTTCAGTCCACTTGAAAGAGGGGTTTGGAGCAATACTTTTGTTTCCAGCTCCTAGTCATAATACAGATGAAAGTGATGTCAAATTAATCCAGGAATACAAGAGGAATATTTATTCAGTTATAATAAAAATAGGATATGGAGATAGCAACTGGTTTATTGCAACATTTCAGTCGCTTTGTTCTTTTTTTCTAAAGATGCCATTTTTTGGGCTTCATTTTTATTTATTAATCTATTTAACGAGGACACAAAAAAATTGTTGAAGCAGCACAGCACATAATAACTTCCATGAAAGCAGTGTTTGGGGCCCTGGAAGTAGTATGGGTGGAGGTGAATGGGCAGGTGTTGCATCTCCTGCTCTGGCATGGGAAGGTGCCAGTGGAAGGAGGGCAGGTGTTGTTGACATAAGGTCATCGACTTGAAATGTTAACCCCCCTTTTGCGCTCTCCATAGATGCTGCTGACCCAATGAGTGTTCCCAATGACTTCTGTTCTTATTTCAGATTGCCAGCATCTGCAGTATTTTGCCTTTTCCAAATTAACAAAAGCAATTTATATTTAGATAGTACCTTTACCATCGGACTGACATCTCAAAGTGCTTCACACGGCTGACTAGGAGCCTGAGCTGGGGGTAGGAGCTGATAAAGGTGGGGGAGAAAGGTGTTTAAGGATGGGAGTGATTGGCTCTCGGAGCCTGGTGCAGAACGGACAAATTAAAACTCATAAGTTTAGTTTATAAAACCAAGTTTCTCAGGCTGATACCATGAAAAATGTTGGCCTCATGAGTACAAAATGCTCATAATTTTATTACGGACATAAGGACATAAGAAATTCAAGATGAAAAAAAGCCAAGGTCCATCTCGTTCGTCTTCCACCTTCCTTGGCGGTCGCATGCAATTTATCCCGAACTACCTATGCACTATATCCCATAATGTTATCTTCTAAAAGAAAACTATCCAATCTGTGTTTGAAGGAATCAACACTTGCTTCAACCGTCTCCCTAGGGAGCCTGTTCCACGGGTTTACTATTCGCTCACTGAAATAGTGTTTCCATAGATTCGTTTTGAATTTATCTCTCTTCAAATGCAGGCCTTGTCCTCTGGTTTTACTATTCAGGACTCGTTGAAACAGTCTGTCATGATCTGCATTGTCTAGCCCCTTTAGAATCTTACAAACGGCAATTATATCACCTTGTGATCTCTTTTCCAGTGAACGTGCCCAGTTTACTTAGTCGCTCCTCATATGTTAAAGTTTAATTTGCAGGGCTATCTTAGTTATGCTACAACTGATGGCATCAACTCTATCCTGACTGGACTACTCAGAGCTTGATATCAAATTGATCCCCTACAATCAGATTTATATCGCATTCTTAGTGCTGATTCAATGTGGAAACCACACTCAATTGAATCTAACTGTGTAGTATAAAAGGGGCATTATTGAAGGAGAAGGGCAATATTTCAAAATCATTGAAATGTAATGAGTCAAGAAATGATTCATTGATGTTTGCCAGGTAATTCCATCCTCCCGTTCATAGATTTTCTATGGTTATGAAACGAAAAAGCACAATCAAGGTTTTACTTTTCTATTGTATTGGATTTTCTTCATACGCTCAAAAAATATAGTTTGCATGGGTTTGAGGAAAGAAATCTGATAAAAGTTTTGCTTGAATGAATATCTTTCAAAATTATATCTTGGGAATTTGCATAATCAAAGCTTCTTAAACTCAGGGAGGAGAGAAATACATATTGCATCTGTTGTCTTTTTGTTTCATTTCTACATATCTTTTCATGGCTCCAATATACAACAACAACAACTTGGATTTATAAAGCGCCCTCCACGCCGGACGGAATCTCAGAGCGCTTCACAGTAACGAATCCCGGGACTGAGCCAAGGGGAGGGGGGGAAGGTGACCAAAGGCGCGGTCGAAAAGAAAGGTTTCCAGCAGAGACCTGAAAATAGGAAAGGAGGGAGTGAAGCGAAGGGAGTGAGGAAGGGAGTTCCAGAGCCTCGGGGCATAGTGGCTGAAGGCATGGCCTCCGAGGGTGGAGCGGAGGACTCGGGGGACGAGGAGGAGGCCAGACCCGGAGGAACAAAGGCAATGGGTACTGTTTTGAGGACAGAGGAGGTCAAAGAGTTAGGGGGGTGCAGAGGAGTGCAGGGACTTGAATATGATGTTGAGGATCTTGAAGTCGAACCTCTCTGGAACAGGCAGCCAGTGGGGTCTGGCAAGGACTGGGTGATCGGGGAGCGGAGTTTCGTGCGGGTGAGAATGCGGGCGGCAGTGTTCTGAATGATTTGGGTTTCAAGGATGGTAATGGATGGGAGACTGACTTTCAGCGACTTTTAGGGAGAGGTATTGGCAGAGACGGGCGATGCGTCGGAGGTGGAAGAAAGTGGTGCTGGTGAGGGAACGGATGTAGGGGTGGAAGGATAATTGGGGTCGAACCTGACGCCTAGGTTTCGTACAGGTTCGGAGAGGTTTAGGGGGAGGTCGGGTAGGTAGAGGAGGTGAGGGCTGTGAGATTTTAGACGTTGACGAGAGCCAAAGCGTATGGCTTCCATCTTGTCAACGTTCAGCTGAAGGAAATTTGCGCTCATCCAGCCCCTGAGATCTGACAGGCAGGCTGACAGGACATCAGGGGACTGGGGGTCGCAAAGGGAGGTGGAAAAATAGAGTTGGGTGTCATCTGCATACATGTGGAAATGTACCCCATGTCTGTGGATGACATCCCCAAGAGGGAGCATGTAGATCAGAAAGAGGAGGGCGCCAAGGATGGATCCTTGGGTTACCCCACAGGGGAACGGATGAGAGTGGGACGAGAAGCCGTTTGTGCAGATGTACTGCTGGCGGTTTCTGAGGTGGATGACGGATGAAAGGCGGTGGAGGAGGATGGTGTGATCGACTGTGTCGGACGCAGCAGAGAGGTCCAGGAGGACAAGTTGGCAGAGGGAGCCCTGGTCACAGATAGAGAGAATGTCATTTGTGACTTTCACAAGAGCAGTCTCTGTACTATGGGCAGCGCGGAAACCGGACTGGAGGGGTTCGAAGAGGGAATGGGAGGAGAGGTGTGCGTGCAGTTGGTTGGCAACAACGCATTTTAGAACTTTTGAGAGGAAGGGCAGGTTAGAAATGGGGCAGTAGTGGCTGGGGTTTGAGGGATCTATGGAGGGTTTTTTCAGCAGGGGGCTGATGACAGCAGTTTTGAGGGAGGCAGGGGCTAATCCAGAGGAGAGGAACTGGTTGATGACATCAGCCAGTAATGGGCAGAGGAGGGTGAGCTGGGTGACCAGTACGTTGGTGAGGAGGGGGTCGAGGCGGGAGGGGGTCGAGGCAGCAGGTGGTGGGTTTCATGGAGGTGATGGTGGGTGAGAGAGAGGAGGGAGAGATGGGGAGGAAGGAATGTAGGATGGAGGTGGTGGTAGGAGCAGATGATGAGGAAGGTGAGGGGGACAGAGAGGGCATGAGAATGCGCAGGTGGATGAGGCTGCCTGGCAGATGTTAAATATACCCTTTCCATGTGAAATAATATTTAATAATAATCCTTGCATTTAATATAGTGCCTGATCACATCGTTGAAGCATCTCTGAGCTTCACAGAATATATTGTAAAGTGGATGGACTGTGTATTTTGTGGGCGAAACGCAGCAGTCAATTGCGCACCACATTGACCCATAAACAGTTGTTGGGTTAAGTGGCCACATTTGTTTGAGGGATTATTTCCACTGGAAAGCGATCGCCAATTGGCTAACAACCAGGTGTTCCTACTTACTGCGAGGTAAGCAGAGGCATACGGAATAAGGAAAGTTGCCAAAGTTTTGCCCCACTCAAGAACTGAACTCCAGTCATCTCGATCACCAGGCGAGCGTACTAACCACTAAGCTACGGGGCTTTGATTAGATTGTACTTCCACTGCTTACTATGTAGTCTCTCATCTATTGTCACATGTACATATATATTATGCAAATTATATATACATACTCTTATCTTCCATTTAAGACCTACTTGCTTCACTTTCCCACAAATAAAACTGTTTATTCACTTCATGGTTGTTTATGCAACATCACTGTGTACAAATTCGCTCTCGTTTACCCACAAATACATCGTCAATGCACTTTACAATAAACTTTGTGAAATGCTTTGAGGCTTCTTAACAACATGATAAGGCACTTCAGCAAATGCAGGAATTATTATTATCATGATTGATAACAAATTCATCAATATTTATGATTTTTTTCGATAATATCTATAAATATGGTCTTGATCTGCCTGGGGTTTCCCACCTCTCCTCACTCTTGAATGCATAATCTGACTTTTCCACTCTTGGCCTCCTACACTGTTGCAGCCAAAATCACTGCATCAGGGTAACGAAAATTTCAATTTGGGCGAAAAATGAAATGTTTCACAATAGATTCAATGTGCATCTGTTAATATTCATATTCCTCTTCAAACTCATCAACTCACTGACCACAACATTTTTGAAGAAATTCCACCAGGGTCTAGATTCACTCTATTTTCTTGGCATTTTAGTGTGTCCAGAATTTGGCAAGTTGTTGAATTCATTTTTCCTCTTGAAGCTGTTTTTTCTGCCATTCTTAAAATAAATAATTTTAGGATAAATTTATTTTAAAATAAATAATTTTAAGAATTAGCATTTAAGAATTTGTCAAATTCGGGATACTCTAAATTCCTAAGAATATAGAATAAATCAAGACCTAGGTAATTTTCAGATTAAACATTTTTTTACATCTCATTCATCTTCCATACTAAGTCTCAGGAAAGACATTACACAACTGCCAATTTATTTCTATTGTCTCACCATGTATGCCTTTCTCATGCCTTTGTTCTACAAATGTTGTGCATCTGATTCGTCTCTGAGATTATCTTTGTATTATGTACAGCCCTTGAAAACTTCTTTCACACTGCGTTAATGCATTAGCTGCCTCTTTGTGCATGCAATTTGTCTGTTTCGCCTCTGAAGAAGATGTATCCAATCCTTCTGTTCAAATTCTGTGGTGGGTTAGACATATGGTGTAACCCATCACTTTAGAGTTTATCCCATGAAGTGTTTTTAAGACGTCGCGATGAAGTGATAAAATGCTATATTAAATGCAAGTATTATTATCTTCTTTCAAATCACAATTGACCTTGTGTCCATTTCCAGCATTTCCTGTCATTTAAGTGGCTTTAACCATACTGTCCCAACACATAACTTAAAATGAGTACACATATTCTTGTAACTAGCCTCAAGTATCTTTTTGGCTCAGTTGGAAGCAATTTTGGTTCTGGATCAGAAGCTATGAGTATAAGCCTCACATTGAACCTTGAGCTCATGTGCTAGTCTGGTAGCTGATATACATGATGAGATTCAGAAAGTGTTTTCTACACAAAACATTTCAGAAGATGGAATCCCATTCTCAATGAATAATCCTTTCTGCCCTGTATTTTGTATTGTAATCACATACATAACATTTTTACAAGGTGTCTCAGCACCAAAACAAGCACCAAGGTGTATCAAATGTTATACTTTTGCTGAAAGCCAATTCAGCCTCATAAGCTGATAAAAAAAATCAAGGGAAAGTATAGCTTTCAATAATAAAGAACATGAACTTTCAAGTCAATAACAGCATGTATTGATATAGGATCACTTGTGTACAAAATATTTAAAGCATTTAGCAATTAAAGTAATAGAAAGAAAGTTTATATGTCTCAATTTTTAATTCTTTCTGTCTTTAAGAAATGAAGAAAATATAATAAACAGACATAATAAACGTTGCATTTGATGCTGGTTTTATCACATTATCGAGGCTTCTGAAGGTTCTTAATTTTATTGTAAATTATAATGATTGTGTATTTGTAGGGGTACCCAGCCGTCAATTTTCGCACAACAACAAACAAAATTGCATTTAGATAGAACCTTTCACTGTGAAAGGACGTCCAAAGGCGCTGGACAATGAGGGTTTTGCACCCAAGCTTTGGGTTGGGATCAAGGAGAGGTAGAGTGCAAGGGGTGGAGAAGGGAAGATGAACAAAGGGACAGTCGAAAAGGAAGGTCTTGAGATGGGCCTTAAAAGCGGCAAGGGAGAGGGCGAAGTGGAGGAGACCTGAGATGGAGGTCCAGAGGGTGGGAGGGCAGAAAGGCTGAAGGTCCGATCATCAAAAGTGGAGCAGGCAGGGCAGGGGATGTGGAACAGGTCAGTTCCTACAGAGCGGAGGGAGCGGACAGGTTGGTGAAGCTTTTGTAGGTCACAGATAGAGGGAGGAGCAAGACCATCGAGGGCTTTGAAGGTGAGGACAAAAATCTTGAACTCAATCTGTGGGATGGGGAGCCAGTGAAGGCAGACGAGGAAGATGGTGATTGGCTCACAAAGCTTAGTGTGGGTGAAAATCCGTCAGGAAAGGAGTGTTCTAGAGTTGAGTGCAGAGGCAGAGCGATACATGTCATCCGCATACATGTGGAAAAGAAACCTATGACTGAGGATGATATCACCAAGTGGGAGAATGTAAATATTAAAAAGGAGAGGATAGAGTCCTGGGGAACACCTCATGTGATGGTGCGAGCACTCAAGGAGAAGCCATTGGTGGAAACAAAGTGTAGATGATGGGAAAGGTAAGATCGGAACCAGGCAAGGACAGTGCCATGAACGTGGAGAGGAGAAGAATAGAGTGGTCAACACAGACAAAGGCAGCAGAGGGATCAAGAACGACGAAGAGACAGAGAGAGCCCTGGTCAGAAATAGACAGAATGTCGGGGAAGATTTTTTGAGGATGGGGGTGATGATAGCTGTTTTTAAGGGGGTGGGAATGGTGCCAGTGGATAGAGAGAGGTTCATGATGTCATTTTGTAGGGGACAGGGAGGTGGAGTTGGGAGGTAAGTAGAGGGGTAGGGATGGGGAAGGGAACAGGTGGTAGACTTCATTTGGTAAAAATGAAGAAGAGGGGAAAACAAGGTCAAAAGTATGGAGGAAAAGATGGGTGGAAGCCAGAGGGCGAGCTCGGAAGGGTTGGCGGTAGAAAAGGCAGAGGCAGCAGAGTGCATCCGCTCAAATTTTTGGACTCGAGGAAGTCCAAATCTCACCATAATTAATAACTCTTTGCATTTGATGCAGCGCTTTTTCATGTCTTCTAGATGCCTCAAAGTGCTTCACAGAATAGACTGTTAAGTGTATATAATGTGAGTAAAATGCGACAGTCAATTGCAAACAGCAGTCCCACAAACAGTCGTGGATTGAAGTGACCAATTTTATTATTGTTTTTTTAAGAATTATTATCAGGCATGTGGAGTAAGGAAACTTGCCCAAGGTTTCGCTCTGCTGGGAATCAAACCCAGGTCTCTTGCTTGCAAGGCGAATGCTCTAACCACTGAACTACAGGACTCATATTTAGAGTTAGATGAGAGGATGAGGCAGACATGGGAAGGTAGATGGAGGAGCAGGTTTGTGGTAGAGAAGAGGAATCTGGGATTGTCCTTAGCCTCCGAAATGTTCCAAAGAAGAACAATTTAGCAGAGGCAAGCTGAGGCAAGGGCGGAATAGTGGAGGCTGAAGTCGCCCAAGATGAGGAGGCGTTCAAAACAGAGGCAAAGGGAAAATAAGAGGGTGGACATGTCAGAGAGGAAAGTGGAGGAGGCATGTTCCGCAAACAGCCATAAAGCGAGTAACAAATTTTATATACGGGGAATGTTTGGTCAGGATACTGGGAGAGATTCCCTTTCTTTTCCGAATAATGCCAATGGATCACAATCATCCACCTAAACAGGCAGATGGGATCTCAGTTCAATGTCTTATGCAAAAATTGGCACCACCACCAATATACTGCATCTCCAGCAGAGCATTGGAGTATCAGCATAGACTCTGAGCTCAGAATCCCAATTTAGGAACTTATATAAATGAATAATAAAAAAACACTATATTGTGTACTTTCAGCATTGGGCTCTGATCCTATGATCAACAGAAAGGGAGAATGAAAGTTTCACTACATGTATGTATGAAAAGGCAAGAGCAGTGGGAAACTAAATCAATGCAAGAAAAATGCAAGTTCTTTCAGGCAGATGAGAAGATGGATTGGATTATGCATCAAATGCCAAAACACTAGAGTCATGGTAACAGGCATTGCAAAGAGAGAATGCTCAGAGGAGTAAGATTATGCAGTGATCTGTGCACTTTGGAAATACAAACTGCAACAGAGGAAAAAGAATTGCAACAAACATCCTTTCTTTTATAAGCTGTGTTCTATATTGAGTCACTTTTTTCTATTGATTTGTGGCAATAATTGATATGCTAAAGATTAACTGTTCCATTAAACTTTCCTGCTGCAGCAACACAGATTGGAGGCTGGGTGGGTGACAGTTTGCCAAGTGATAATTTTTAAGTTCTCTGAGACATTATCCTACATGAAGGGTGCTTGTATAAATGCAAGTTGTCATTATTACTGTTGCTACCAAAATAACCTAAAAACAATATAGCTATTCTCAAATTCAGATGCACATTTAAGTCAGGAGGTAAATACCTTAGTGGACTAATTCACCCACTTGAGGATGGTGGTGGTGGGAGCTAAAAAGATCCAGGTCCATCTTGTTCGCCTTCCACCTTCCTGGCAATCGCATGCACATATGTCCCAAACTACCTACATACTATGTCCCATAATCTTATTTCCTAACAGAAAACTATCTAATCTGTGTTTGAAAGAATCAACATTTCCTGCTTCAGCCATCTCCCTAGGGAGCCTGTTCCACAGTCATGTGGCATGTTCATCTATAGTTACCTGAGGCAAACAAACCAAACTGTAACCATGTTGAATTAGGCCAGAATAATTCAAGTCCATTTTAAAATTCTCATGTGTAGCAAAGCCATTGCGAAAAGCTTGCCAATTTTTAATGATATGTATACCACCATCCCTGTTTTTGTAATATTTTTGAGTTAAAGGTTCTGCAGCTAAATTCAGCATTTTTGATTAAATATATATACTCAGAGGTTGAATTAAAAGGAATTGCTATTATAATCAATAGATACTCTTTTATCAGCATTGTAATATTAATGTTTATTATTTTATAGAAATATTTTTAATTTCTATAATATATATTATATTGCCAACTAATAGTAAATACGTATTATTTTATTATTTATTATTTAAATTTATGCTTTATACTATTTCAAAGGATACACGTATTGTGGTGTTTTTTTTTCAATGGAACAGTCATCTCTGGACTTCTTTCCTAGGGTTTGGTGGCTGGGGTCCAATTCTCCCTCAGGACTGAATATCTCACCCTCCAGCAAATTGTTACTGTTCGCTGAGGTAGTTATTGCCATGCGGATGGAGTACAGCTGTATGAAAATGAATGCTCTATAGAGACATAAAGGACAAACAAATGAAAGTTGTAACATGGGAGTCTATAGGAACAGAAGAACAGGAGGAGGTCATTCAACCCTTTGAGCTTGTTCCATCGTAATGCAAACTATTTTGAACAAATCAGACTCCTGGGACTCTATGAATGCATTCCTTCGTCAAAGCAATTCCAATTGTGTTACTGTAGAATATGGGCTTTATATCTCACTCCTAAAATTACCAGTTTGCAATTTGAGGTGAATAATAATAATCTTTGCAATTGAGTTAGCTCCATATCATATCATCAAGATGTCTTCAAAGTACTTTACAGAATTTTACTATGAAATTTAGTGACTGTATTTGTAGGTCAACACAACAGACAAACTTCCTTCTCTTTTCAAATATTGCCATCTTCAATAATAATAATAATCCTTACAATTAATATAGTGCCTTGTCACTTTTTTGAGATGTTTCAAAGTGCTTCACAGAATATACTGTAAAGTGAATTGACTGTATATTTCATGGGCGAAACAAGGCAGTCAATTGCACACAGCAGTCACCTGCTGTCACCTGAACAAGCATCCAGGATCTTAATTTAACTTTTCATCTGAAGCATGGCACCTCCAATAATACAGCATACCACCAGGACTGCATTGAAATGTCAGCCTAGACTAAATAGGTTCCAAGTCCCAATATGGGGCTTGAACGTACAACCTTCCTTCTGACTCAGAGATGAGTGTGCTACCAATTGAGTTAAACTGACAACAATTACCTTCTACTTTAGACAAACTGATGGGTTTTGCATGTCCTTAACTTTTACCATTAAATCACTGCTTAGGGTAATTTGCATGATAGTTATTGAACATTTCTGAGGTCCAAAATTCCACCTATTCTTAGCCCGTAAGACCATTTTATCTTAAAATTTAAGATGGCGCGGAATTGTGCAAAAAATCTTACGTGTTGCTTAATTTGGAAGTGGCTTCATTTTAAAAACTGTGTTTTCAAAATGAAGATTGAATTTTGGACAATGAACATGACATAAATACATAAGAAATGCTAGACGAGAAAAGACCAAGGTCCATCTAGTTCTCCTTCCACCTTCCTGGCAGTCGCATGCACATATGTCCCGAACTACCTTTGTACTATATCCCATAATGTTATTTCCTAAAAGAAAACTAACTAATCACTTTTGAAAGAATCAACACTTTCTTCTGCAGCCGCCTCCCTCGGGAGCCTGTTCCACAGCTTCAATATTCACTCACTGAAATACTATTTGCATAGATTCATTCTGAATTAACCCCCGTTCAATCGCAGGCCGTGTCCTCTGGTTTTACTATTGTGGACAAGTTGAAACAGCCTGTCATGATCTATTTTGGCTTGTCCCTTTAGAATCTTAAAGACAGAAATCATGTTGCCTTTCAATCTTCTCTTTTCCAGCGTGAACATGCCAATTTACTTAGTGGGCAATGTTTCGTGATCTTAAACTATGAGAATAAATGACCTATCAAGCTAGCTGAGACTAATAATAATAATAATAATAATCCTTGCATTTGATATAGCGCTTTTCACGTCGGGAGGACGTCCCAAAGCGCTTCACAGAACACACTGTAAAGTGAATTGACTGTATATTTGTGGGCGAACGCGGCAGCCAATTGCACACAGCAATGTCCCACAAACAGTCGTAGATTGAAAATGACCAATTTATTATTGTTTTTGGTTTTTGGAGGGATTATTATTAGGCGTGTGGAGTAAGGAAACTTGCCCAAGGTTTCGCCCTGCCTGGAATTGAACCCAGGACTCTCGCTTACAAAGCGAGTGCTCTAACCACTGAGCTACAGGACTTCACAGAGTAGGTGGAATAATGAGTCTCTGGTGAGCAATTCAACTCTTTGAAAGTACTGAATTAACTTCATGGACTCCTCAGAAATGTCAAACATTCAAAACATGCTTGTCATGAAAGAATCAGCATAAATTACATCTTGCATCAGAAAAATAATTTTACAGTATAAAGTAGGTCTGCTGTACCTGCAGCTGTACTTTGTGTTACTGATGTCAAACATACCCACAAATTCATTTTTTCTGCAAGTTCAGTGATGTTTCACTTAAGCATGCATACATGAGATCTTTCTACTCAAATCTGTATTCCTTAGGTGGATAGTTTCAGCAGCAAGCTTTCCCTGATTGATAAGTAGGCAATCAAGAACACTCCTCAGCAAGATTGCTTTTTTCCGATACAGTTAACTCTTCATGAACACAGAACGAGTTTGTATCAGGATTTGTACATAATGCTGTAGGAACAAAGAATCTATTCACAGCTACTCCAATGAAAATAATAATCCTTGCAATTGATATAGCACCTTATCATGCCATTGAGAAGTCCCAAAGCACTTCATAGAATATATTGTAAAGTGGATAGACATTATATTTTGTGGGTGAAATTGTTCGCAGCAGCATCCCACAAACAGCAATGTGATTAAATCTTTTCCTTTTTATTGAAGGGATTATTATCCTAGGAAATTATCCTAGGAAATGATCCCCCAATCGACTAACAACTGAGTTCCTACTTACTGCTAGGCAAACAGAGGCTTGTAGAGTACGGAAACTTGCCTAAGGTTTCAACCCACTCGGGCATCGAACCTGATCACTATCGGCTGATTGGGGGATTGTTAGACAGGACACCAGGAGAAATGCTCTTTCACAGGATCTGTCTCCCTGAACAGATTGGTTTAACATCTCATCTGAAGATTCAGCACTTCCACCAATGCAGCACACACCCAACAATGCATTGGAGTGTCAGTCTAAACTGTGATTTCAAAGGTCAATGTGGAGCCAGGCAGACATTGATGTGCTTGTATCCAAAAATTGCTGGGATAAAGTGTGAATTTATCTGGGGGTATTTGTGCTAGTTCCTCATATGATAACTGAAAAGATAGAAGTATTAGAATTTCCTAATATAAGGAATTGTTGATTAAAGGCAAAATGTAATCAAGTTGTCTTCAGTGGAGCTTTCAGACATTGAAACTTCAACTTGTTCTGTGAGTAGAGTTCAATTAATTAACATCCATTGAGTGTTCCAATTGCTGTTTGAGGTGTTTTGTGAGGGAGATTGGCAAAGTGTAGCAAAGATAAGGAGGTAATCAGTTCCATTTGGAATTAACTATTTTGCTGGTTGCTGTAACATGTAACGGGAGCTGGCTCTTACTTACTCAAATTCCTGAGAACCAACTTGTGCAGATTTACTTGTGGTCTTTTCACTTTTGCTGTTGCAATGTGAGATTACTTGAAATCAGTTTCAATTTTGAACTTGGAAGTCAGTCCATTCACATTAACTTTGGTTTCCAGGGAAACGTAGGCTGTTCCTGATGTGATTTTATTGCACAACTCTAGTGACTGTCCCTGCCACACAGTGATCTGGCTGGCTCCTGAAATGTCTCCCACAGGGTTTATAAATTCACAGAGGCATAACAGATGTGATGCTGGTAACCTCCAGGATAATTCAGTACCAACAATAACAATAACAACGACAACTTGCACTTATATAGATAGCATCCTTCATGCAGGGCAACATCTCAGAGGATAATTTGGACTGCAGCCCAACTCTCTGGTACTTCATTCCAGAGCAGAGTCCCTCTGACTTGTTCCTCTATTCCTCTTTCAAAATCTGTCTCAAGATTATCGCTCTGCACTCACTTTTAGTCATCTGTTGCCCCACTCACAAACACACTCTTAAGCTCCCACCTGTCCCCAGCTGACGTGGCCAAACTGCTATGTAAAGTACACCTTGAGATATGCTCCCGATGTGAAAGATAAGACAAATAGAAATATAAGTTGTATTCCTTTGTAAGTTGTAATTCCCCAAATAAAATTAGCTCTTCACTTCATGACTGCTTTTGAGACAATGCTGTGTGCAAATTTTTGATGTGTTCATCCATAAAACAGTCACCGCGCTTTACAATGTAAAGCTTTTGGGATATCCTCTGACGTAAAAGGCACTATTCCAAATGTAAGGATTCTTCTTATTATTATCATTAGTATTACCATTAGCAGGTCTTTCACGTCTACTACTCTGCAAAGGAACACAGGAAAATAGGGGCAAATGTTGCAGTGTTTGAAAACAATTGCCATTGACTCTCTACATTCAATCTGTCAGACACCACTGCATTCCTCAGACTGTTATTATCCTTATTTCACATTTGATTTGAATTCATTGTAAGTAGCAGTTTAGCACAACCTCAGGGTTTTAATGTTGTGCCCAATATCGACAGATAAATTAATGGTATTCATTCTACTCTGGAACATAGGCCGGACAAGGGAAAGCGAGAGCTCCTATTTATGTTTGTAACAATAAATCTTGTTTTTTAAAAACACAGATTAATAACTGTTAAAGCAAACTAGTGTAGCTTGACGTCATCTTTCCAGAAGGTTGCTCTAACTCCTTTCTAATACCATATAACCGGTAGATTTTGTGGTCCATTTCATTTTGCTATATTCGCAATTGGAATATTTTATTCAAAAAATAAATAACTTATACCTTGTCTTCACTTTAATGGGATAGACCCACACAATGTTTTTGCTGTTTCATCAAAATATAAGACTGCCCTCTAGGGATTCACTGAAATATGCTCAAAATACATTTGTACACTAACAATATTGTACCTAGCAATCTCTTTCAGCACCAATAGATGATTGGGACTACATTTTCCCCAAACACACTCACACACACACCATCAACAGCCACCTGGTTCACTTAAAGCACTGTGTATTATAAATGCCATTATGTTTGTCCCTATTACTCCCACATCTTCGAGAAAGCCGAAATGAATGTCACTTCATTTGAAGGCATTCTTCATTTGTACATTTCTTCTGATCTGTTCTGGAATCACTGATTCAGTGTCCGTAGTAACTGGAACTTTACAATATTTAGTTACTGAATGCCTCTATTCTGCTCTTATTCTCCATGTAGTGAATTAATTTGTTATTCTGCAAAGTGATATTCTGCTTTGTATAGTTAGTTTAACAAATTTGTCCCTTTGCACTTGAAAATGAGTGTAATGCTATTTTAAATTAGAAATAACAAAATGGATTAAAATATGCTTACATTTATTTATAAGTGTAGAGCTTAGTGTTTAGCCAACATGAACAAATTTGCTTACAAGGAGTTGAAGAATCTTTGTTGTTCACATTTATTATTAATAATAATAATTCTTTCATTTAATATAGCACCCAATCAAATTGTTGACACATCTCAAATCACTTCATATGATATACTGTAGATTGTGTATTTTTCTTAGGCGAATGCAGCAGCCAAAAAGCGCACAGCAATGTCCCACAAACAGCCGTGGAATGAGGTGACCAATTTTTGGGGGGAATTGTTGGCCAGGACTCCTTTTTCTCATTTGCTCTTTTCAAACTTAGGATCTTTATTGTCCATCTGGTAGACAAAACCTCGGTTTAATGTCTCACTTGAAGGACATCAGCTCCTCCAATGCAGCAAATCCCCATCACTGCACTGCAGTGTAAGCCTAAACAATTTAAGAAAATCTCTACTTCCCATTGCCAGACTGTTTTTTTGTTCTGAATAAACCAGGCTAATATTTCCTGAAGCAGAAAATGGCCTCATATTGTAAAGAGATTCAGTCACAAGGTTGCACTGATTTCAGTTTGCTCATCTTACAATAAACATTATGCCATAAATAAAACTCCACGATTATTTGCTCTGTCCTGAAACATGAAACAGTGTTGCAGAATTGATTTTCTTTTAAGATTTTGTTTATAAAATGCTGCAAAATATGAAGTAGAAACTTTCCCACACAACATCCTTTCTACCTGCAAAGATTACTTGAAATCCATTTTGCCCACAAAATACAGTCAATTCACTTTTCAGTATATTCTGTGAAGCGCTATGAGATACCTTCCCACAGCTCACATCCTTCCACAGACCTTTCACATCTAGCTTCTAATCATGTCTCACAAAACAGATCAAATGTCAGGACCAGTTTAATCAGTTATACAACTTTGGTGCATAATTAAAGTATTCATTCACCAGTCCTGCTTCCAGGTGAACTACTAATCCCTTTAGATTGACATCTATTTCTGAAGGTCAGTGTATACAAAGGATTTCATCAATTGAAAGTGAAAAAACAATTATTCATAAAATATTCTTGTGATAAATATCTTATCGATCACAAAAGCAGTGCAATTTGAACCAAGTTCCAATTAGTTTCATGAGAAAATCAGGGCCATAGTCACACAAAAATATAAGAGAAGTACAGAACATTTATTTTATTTTGGATGAAAAAAAAGGATATTCAAGCATTTGCCTAGCCACCAATTTGGCTAGTTGGAGTTGAATGGCACAATCTTATACTTGCTGATCATGATATTTGTGATATATGTTTCTAATTGGTAAAAATACTTTAATGATGAATATATTTCTCAAAGAACTACACAAATTGTAGTGTAGTGTAAGAAACTACACAATTTCTTACAAGCAGAAAGAAAAGAAGGAGACTCTAGAAGTAATGACTAATGACATGGTTAAAGAGGGATGTGTTTAAGAAAAGGGAGAGAAGGAGCTCAATAATGATGACAATAATAATAATCCTTGCATCTGTTATAGTGCGTTAACATGTCTTCAATATGTCTCAAATTGCTTCACAGAGTATACTGTCAAGTGAGTTGACTGTATATATTTTGGGCGAAACTTGGCAGCCAATTGAATAGAGCATTGTCCCATAAACAGTCATGGATTGAGTGACCAAATTATTATTGTTTTTTTTTTTGAAGGGATTATTCAAATTGAATCCCCAGAAAAGCAATCCGCCAATCGACTAACAACCGGGTTCCTACTTACTGCTAAGTAAGCAGAAAAGCGCATGGAGCAATTAAATTTGGCCAACATTTCACCCTGCCAGGGAATCAAACCCAGGTCCTCTTGCTTGCAAGGTTAGTGCTCTAAGCACTAACCTACAGGACTCCAGCTCAAGTTCCAGAGAGTGAAGGTATAGTGGCAGAAAGTTTGGCCACTGATAGTGGGAAAAGTGGAGGACATGGGTGGAAGAATATAGCTGGAGGAGGTAGGAATGAAAGAACGAACTAAGTAAATTTTTATCCTGTCTTATTTCATTAATAAATCTCAAAGCACTTCACAAGTAATTACTGTTAGGTTTAGCAGCTGTTTTTTCTGTGTATGAACATTACAATAACAGTTTATATAGGACCTTTCATATAGGGAGGATGACTCAAAGTACTTCGCACAGTTCACAGGGAGCCTGAGCTGGGGAAGAGGGTGGTGAAAGTGACCACAAATATGGCTGAAATTTAGGTCTTACATTGGGTTTTGAATGTAGGCAGGGAGAGGGCGAGACATAGATATTCTGGGTTGTAGTTCCGGAGAGCAAGCCAGTAATGTAGAAGGCTCAACCAGTGATGGTGGGGCCTATTGGTTCAGGGGACATGAAGCAGGCCAGTTTTCACTGAGTGTTGTCAATAGGTCAAAGCAGATCACAGAGCGAGGCCATGAAGGGATTTAAATGTGAGGAAGGGGATACAACAACAACAACTTGCATTTATATAGCACCCCCCGTGCAGGATGGCGCTCCAGAGTGCTTGAATAAACGCAAGTTAAATAAACAATTAATTATGAGGATCATTGATCAGCACACTGAAAGAAGCTCCTTTATCTCCAGGAATCTTTTACATCTTTCTGAAAAACAGTCAAATAGGACTTTGGGTTAATGTCTCATCCATAATCTATCATAAAGAAGCACCACAAAGAACACTATTTTTAGCAGGCAACGAACGATAGACCCAAATGAGCAAAGGAAAGATACCTCCAGGCATTTAAATTAATTTTCAGAGAACAAAGCTATTGATGTCCAGAAACAGCATAAGAACATAAGAGAGCATACAACAGCTACCTCCCCATCTCAAAGTACTTCTGTAGCAATTGAACATATGCCTGAAGCTTTTCTTCTCTTCATATTCTTGTTGCCTATTCTACCTACTTCAAATAATGATTCATCACAGTCAGTCATTGAAAAAGGTGTCAAGTGTTCTGTGATCACGCACAGGAGTTGCGGGAATCATGCAGGGGGATATTTATGAGTCGCAGCCCTAATAAGTGATCAATTCTTCTACTAAATCCCACCAGATTCAATCCATGTCCATTTTAATCTACACTTTTGTGGATTGTTCCTGCGCACTGCGTTATTTATTGGGAAGAAGTTGGGCCAAAAACAGCTTTGAAGATGAAACCTGTTTAAAATAGACCTTTAGGCAGAACATACAAGTCACATTTTCACAAACAGTGCTTCTCTCCCTTACTGAAGGTTATTCTTTACAAGCCAAAATGCTATTTACGTTGATAATACAGTATATTATTATTGCATACATTTTACCATTCGAAGAAAACATTGACAAGGTCAAAATGTTTACTAACAATCAGACAATAAAATGTTCTTGCACTGTTGTCAAGTTACGTAATCTAAGCAACAGGTGGACAAATAAATCTTACTCTTCACACATTTACTTGCTTCTTACACACACTTGCTTGCATTTCCTCTGATGCACTTACTCACATAAAGATGGGCGACTTGTAACACTGTTCTAACTCAATTTGTCCCCATATACTCTATTGGACTCCTTCACTAATTTATATGATCTGTCGCCTCATACTCACTCCTTCATTTACTGAAAGACTGTTACTGTTGGATACTCCTTCAAGAATAAATTGACAATCAACAAAAGGACAATAAGACAAAAGGCAAGGAGAACAAAAGGACACTGGGAGTGGGACAAGGTGTGTGGTTTAGAATGGTGGATTTTTGAGTGTTTTGATTGACAAATAAAGAAGCCTAAAAACACAACTTTGATTTGGATCTAGTTATATGACAGTTACCACAGTAAAGTGTTGTAGTAAAGTGGTAATGGTACCGGATTTGCAGTCCAGATGTCATCTGTTTGAATTCTGCCAGGGCAATTTTGTAACTGGAATTTTTTTTTAAAAAATGGCAATGTGATCTAGCACTGAAAAAAACACTTTGAAGTAGCAGAATAGATTGCCAAATCCGACTCGTTACTAATATCCTTTAGGGAATGAAATTTGCCAACTTTAAGCCGGTTTGATTTGCTTGTGATTCAAGTTCATAAAGGATGAAATTATATAGTCCAAAGAGCCTTTTTCATCTGAACCTTTCTGATGATCAAATATGCAAGTTGCACTAAATTGGTGGAAGGCTTTTGACTGAACTTCCTGTTGCAGCTTTGTTCGAGGATAGATTTTATTTTATTTCAATTTATTTCTGTCCGCCCTGACCGTTTCCTACTTACAATGGACGTTCAGTCCCTCTACACCTTCATCCCCCACAAGGGCAGTCTGCAGGCCTTCTGCTTCTACCTCGAACAGCGGCCAAACCAGTCTCCATCCACCACCACCATCCTCCGCCTGGCTGAAAATGTTCTGACATTGAATAACTTCAACTGCAACCACTTCCTCCAAGTAAAAGGTGTTGTTATGGGAACCTGCATGGGGCCCAGCTACACCTGCTTGTTCGTTGGCCACCGGGAATACTCTTTGTTCTGGGTCTACTCAGGTCCTCTCCCAGACCAGTTCCTCAGATACATCAATGATTGTGTTGAGGCTGCTTTCTGCTCTCGCAGATGGAAAAATTCAACAATTTTGCTTCCACCTTCCACCCCTCCATAACATTCACATGGTCCATCTCCAAATCTTCTCTTCCCTTCCTCGGCTTCACCATTTCAATTCATAGATTATCTACAGATATCTTTTACAAACCCACCAACTCTCACAGTTACCTGGACTACAACTCCTCCCACCCCACCTCCTGTAAAGACTCCATTCCCTTTTCCGAGTTCCTCTGCCTCCGCCACATCTGCTATGATGATGCCACCTTTCACGTCAGAGCAGCTGAAATGTCTTCACAGTGGATGGTAGACAGGGCCCATGTCTGCCATATTTTCCATAAACTACAACACCTACAACAACAACAACAACAAAATTGCATTTATAGAGCGCCTTTCATGTCGGGAGGACGTCCCAAAGCACTGAACAGTCAGTGGTCGGGACCCGAGCATGGGGGAGGGGTGGGGTATGGGTGAGGGAAGGCAGAGAGGTGGGATGGAGACCAAAAGCATGATCGAAGAGAAGGGTCTTGAGACCGGCCTTGAAGGAGGCAAGGGAGGAAGTAAGGTGAAGGGACCGTGGGATGGAGTTCCAGAGTGTGGGGGCAGAGAGGTTGAAAGCCCGGCCACCGATGGTAGGGCGGGTTGGGCGGGAGACAGGGAGCAGACCGGAGCCCGCGGAACGGAGGGAGCGGGCAGGCTGATAGGGAGTCAGCAGTTCAGAGAGGTAGGGGGGAGCAAGACCATGCATGGCCCTGAAAGTGAGGATCTTGAATTTGATCCTCTGAGGGATCATTCCTCCATCACCACCAACAGTTCTTCTCCTCCCCCCAGCACCTTCCCATGCCAGCGCAGGAGATGCAATACCTGCCCTTTCACCTCCTCCCATACCACTCTCCAGGGCCCCAAATACAGTTTTCAAGTGAGACAGTGATTTACATGCACTACCACCAATGTAGTTTACTGCATTCACTGCTCATGATGTGGTCTCCTCTACATTTGGGAGACGAAACTCTTGGGTGACCGATTTGCCGAACACCTCCGTTCTTGCCCGCAAGCTCAACCCTGAGCTTCTAGTTTCTTGTCACTTTCTCTCCCACTCTCACTCTGACCTCTCCATTCATGTTGTTCCAATGAACTACAGAGCAAGCTCAAGGAACAGCACCTCATTTATCTGCTAGGGACATTACAGCCCTCTGGTCTCAATATTGAATTCAATAATTTCAGACCATAACAGCTCACCTTCCCCCTCTTCTGTGACCATTACCACATCACTTGAGTCCCAGACACACCTTTTCTCTCTCTGGTCTACCTATCTTGTTGCAATTTCTGCTCCTCCCACTTTGTTTTGCATCATTAACACCTCTTTAACTCATCATCCTCTGTCCTCTACCCTATTTCTCCTTTGTTATCCTTGCCCTGCCTCCCCCCTCTCTGTTAGTCCTTAAAGGCCTCTCCCTCCCAACATGCTCCAGTTCTGACGAAGGGTCGTGGACCCGAAACAACAACAACAACAAGATTCCATTTATTGAGCGCCTTTCACATCTGGAGGACGTCCCAAGGCTCTGTACAGTTGGGTCAGGACCCGAGCAATGGGGAAATGGTCAGGGTGAGGGGAGGGAAGGGAGGGAGCGAGGAGGGGGTAGAGAGTCGAGAGGGGAGCTGAAGGCACGGTCAAAGAGAAAGGTCTTGAGACCAGCCTTGAAGGAGGAAAGGGAGGAAGCAAGGCGAAGGCACTGAGGGATAGAGTTCCAGAGCCAAATTGACTCACTTTCCTTTCTCCATAGATGCTGCCTGATCTGCTGAGTGTTCCCAGTGACTTCTGTTTTTGTTTCACATTTCCAGCATCTGCAGTATCTTGTATTTTGTTTAAGATTTTGGTCACAAGTAAAGTAAGAAAGAAACACATATATAGATGTTATCATGTGTCATAAAAACAGGACTTGGCAATAACACATGGTTTGAAAGGCTTTTTTGGTCTTTATTACAGTTACAGTTGGATTACTTTGAGATCTTTTGGTCTTCCACAGTTGTGATAATATGGTGCTTCTAGACTAAGAAAGAAATCCCATTCTCCTCCCACAGTTTAATTGTGACCTTAAAATTTGTGCAAAAATAACCTGACTTATTTAGAGATGTTATTAATAATAATCTTTGTTTTTTGTACAGCTCCTTTCATGTCAGGAGGACATCTCAAAGCACTTGATAAGATACAATGCGAAGTGTAGTCACTGTGGATTTTGCAAGCAAAAGTGGCAGCTATTTGTGCATAGAATTGCGCATAGTCATGAACTAAATGACCAATTTGTTTGTCAACCTGGCTCAATTGATAACACTTCATTCACGCCGATTTCGGTTAAAGCCTCACATTTAGACTTTGCCATTGCGGTGGACCATGATGACACGGAATTGCAGTGTTGGGATATGTTACATTGTCAAAGATGTTGTCATTTGGATGAAGTGTTTAACCAAGGTCCCGCCTGCCTGTTCAGAAGGTGTAACAGATCACATTTGATTATTCAAAAAGAGAATAGAGTTTCTCCCAGTGTCCTGGTCAACAATCCCCCAAACAAACCTGGTCATTCGCTTCTGATTGTGTTACATTGTGCTATTTGTGGCTGTGGCTACTGAATTCACCCAAAAAGCACATACATCACATACATACTTCCTGTGAAGTGCTTTGAGACATCCTCTTGTAGTGAAAGGCACAATACTAAAGTATCAAATGATCATTTACCTCTTGACTGTTTGTGGGACATCTGTGGAAATTGATTGCTGGTTTTACCTACCAAATATACAATATATCTCCTGATGGAAAAGTTTCTAAGTTAAGTGTAAGAATTAAGATTTAAGGGATTGTTGACCAGGACACCTGGAGAAACTCAATTCTCTTTTTCAATAGTGCTATGGGATCTTTAACGTCCACTTCAACAAACAGACAGCACCTTGGTTTAATGTTTCATCTGAATAATGGAATCTCTTTTCTCTTCATTTTCTAAGGAAACACTTTCTGTCATATGAATGAAACAATTCCCATTGTTTTGTTTCAAAAGTGTCTTCTTATGAGGTTTCATATACAGTGATTAACACTAAATTAAGATTGTTTTTGTTTTCACTGCAAATCTTTTTAATTAAATGTCACTTGTTTGATTTTGTTGACCTCAATATTTCAAGATACTCTTTTCCTTCTGTTGTTAGATTACTGAAGCTTTCCATGATAATCCATCTACATTGTTTAACATGCAGTGTTTGATTGAACCACAATGTTTTCTCTATCATCTCTGTTTTCTCTTTGTTCAGTTTCCTTGTTCATTGTGCCAGGAAGGGATTAATCTGTCTTGGATAAGAATAACTGAAGAAAAAACATGTCTGGTATATTAATCCAAATGTATCATATCTATCCAATACAACAACAACAAAGTTACATTTACAAAGTGCCTTTCCCGTCGGGATGACATCCCAAGTCTTTACAATACAGTAGATACTTTGAAAAATAAGAAGGATTCCATCAGGATATTTATATGACTTAATGAATCTAAATGGAGGAGCTATTGTATTGACCCATTAGACCTCAAATTCATGAGCTTTAAGAAACTTGTTTCAACTATTTTGTCAATATACTTTGAATTGACCATACAAAGGAAGATCTATTCATCTCTTACACATTAGTGTGGTCAATTGTGTATTTTTATATTGTTGTGGGTTTACTTCTGTAAATCAGGAGTACTTCACCACATTATTGATTAATTCACCCACTCCTCCGCTAAATCGTCCTTATCCGTTCAGCCACCCCTGCCCTCCCAACCGTGACCCAGTCCTAATCTCTTCTTCCCACTCCAGCCCATGCCAATCCCTCCCTCCACACCTTTGAATCAGTCTCTCCTTCCTCTCTCACCAGCACTATAACCCGCATGAAGCCCACCTCATGCTCCCTCAATCCCATCCCTTCTCCTTTACTTATCTCCAGTTCCACCTCCTCAACCATTTGCTCTCAGATCTCACCAATCTCTGCCTGTCAAATGGCATCATTCCTGCCCTCCTAAAAACAGCTGTCATCACTACTATCCTAAAAAACCTTCCCTGGACCCATCCCTGCTCACTAACTATCGCCCCATTCCAACCTCCCCTTTGAACAAAAGAACTGTTGCTTCTCAGCTTCACTCCTTCTTCTCTGCCACTCTCGTTATGAACCCCCCCAATTGGGTTTCCGTGCTGTCCATAGCACGTAAACAACTCTGGTCAGGGTGACAAATGATATCCTGTCCATCTGTGACCAGTGCTCCCTGTCTCCTTGTCCTCCTCGACCTCTCTGCTGCCTTTGACACGGTAGACCCTCTATTCTCCTCCATCATCTGTCAATTTTACGTTCAAGGTTCTGTCCTTGACTAGTTCAGATCCTATCTCTCACACTGTCTCCACTTCATTTCCACAAATGGCTTCTCCTTCAGGATCTGCACAATCGGATGCGGTTTTCCTCAGGGCTCTGTCCTCGGTCCTCTGCTCTTCAACATCTATATGTTGCCTCTTAGTGACATTATCTGCAGACATGGGTCAACATCCACATGCCTGTAGATGATACTCAACTCTATCTCTCTGCTTCCACCCTTGACCCCAGGACCACTAATATCCTATTAGACATCAATTCCTCGATGAGAGCCAACTTTCTACGTTGAATGGCAGCAAGACCGAGGCTCTCCTGATTGGCTCGCGCCAGCGCCTCCACATCTCAGGCTATGGCAGCATCACCATGGATGCACACTCCACCTCACCAAGCCAGTCAGGAACCTAGGCATCTTGTTCGACCCTCACGTCCTTTCTCCCCCAAATCTGTGCCATGACCCACTCTGCCTTCCCCCACCTCCACAATATTGCCCAATTCAGCCACTGCCTTACACCTCAAGCAGCCAAAAATCTCATATGTGCTTTCCTTACAACCAGGCTCGATTATGCCAACACGCTGCTTGTTGACCTCCTCAACTTTTCACTCCACAAGTGGAAGATCATCTAGAACTCTGCAGCTTGTGTCCTCTCCCGCACCAGGCTCCGTGACCCCATCAATCCCACCCTCGCCTGGCTCCACTGGCTCCCTATCTCTCAGCAGATCAAGTTCAAAATACTCATCCTCACTTTCAAGGCCATCCATTGCCTTGACCACTCCTAACTCTCTGATCTGCTAACCCCTTATCAACCTGTCTGCTCCCTCCACACAGCAGGCTCCGGCTTGCTCCATGTCTCCTGCCAATCCCGCCCACCATCGATGGTCGGGCCTTCAGCATCTCTGCCCACACCCTCTCGAAATCTATCCCACATTCCCTTTGTCTCGATCCCTCCCTTGCCTTCTTCTAAGCACCCTTTAAGTCCCATTTCTTCAACCATTCCTTTGGCCACCCTCCTACCCCCACCTTCCCCGCTCTCCACCTTTCCTCCATTCCTTCATGTCTACTTAGAACCAGAGAATAACAACATACTTCACAGTTCTTCCTACCAAATATTTTGTCAACAAATTTAAAAATCTCATCACATTGATATCTGTAGGTTATATCTAGGAAGTCTCCAGCATGCATAGCTGCTCCCGATACTCATTTTTCTCTAGAAATGATACCTCAGGTTGACAGCAGGGGCTATTCACTTGACAGGACAGCTTTTGGACTTCAAATGTTTTTCTTTGTTACTTTAAATGGGTTTTAGCAATGAAACTAGGTGATTTTCTCCCAGGCACCAGGAATTAGGTAGACAGCAGCAGCTGCCTCTACCAGGAACAGAAGAGTTTAATAACATGGGTGGATTTTCAAATATTGCACTGATAAAACTGACTTGATACAGAACATGAACAGAATTGATAATGCTTTAATTATAACGTGTTTATTTGTATATGCTGAATACAATTGCACATGCCTGCAAGATCAATGTGGTGGACTCTGAAAACAACAACAACAACAAAATTACATTTGTATAATGCCTTTCATGTTGGGATGATAATAATAATAATAATTTGTGCATTTGATATAGCGCTTTTCACGTCTTCTCGATGTCTCAAAGCGCTTCACAGAATAGACTTTAAAGTAATTGACCGTATATTTGTGGGCGAAACGCGGCAACCAATTGCACACAGGAGTGTCCCACAAACAGTCGTGGATTGAAAATGACCATTTTATTAGTGTTTTGATTTGGACGGATTATTATTGGGCGTATGGAGTAAAGAAACTTGCCCAAGGTTTCGCCCTGCCTGGAATTGAACCCAGGTGTCTCGCTTGCAAAACAAGTGCTCTAACCACTGAGCTACAGGACTCCACATCCCAAGGTGCTGGACAGTCAAAGTTTCGGATCCGAATTGGGATCAGGATTGGGGAGGGTGGATGGCAGGGGGAAAGCAGGGTAATCGAAAGCATGGTCGAAGAGGAGGTTTTGTCGGAGGCTAGGGAGGGGGTGAGGGAGATATTGAGGGATGGAGTTTCAGAGGGTGGGGAGCAGAGTGGCAGAATGCCCGCCTGTCAATAGTGGGGTGAGCGAGATGAGGGACGTGCAGCAGGCTGGAGTCTGCTGAGCATAGGGAGTGAGCAGAATGATATGGGGTTAGTAGGTCACAGAGATTGGGGAGTGCAAGACTTTAAGGGCTTTGAAGGTGAGGACCAGGATCTCTGTGTGATGGGAAGCCAATGGGGTCGGGCGAGGATGGGGTGATTGGGTCGGAGCCTGGTGCTGGAGAGGACACGGGCTGCAGAGTTTTGGATGATCTGCAGCCTATTGAGGGAGGAGTTGGGGAGGCCCGCAAGCAATGAGTTTGCATATCGCGATGTAATCAAGGCATGCACGAGGGTTTCGGCGGCCTGCAGTGTGAGACAGTGGCGGAGCCAGGCGATGTTGCCGAGGCGGGGGAAGGCAGAGTGTGTTATGGTACAGATGTGGGGTAGATTGGATAGTTGAGTGTCAAACAAGTTGCCACATTTCCGGACTGGCTCAGTAAGGTGGAGTGTGCATCCATGGATGGTGATGCTGTCAGTGCCTGAGGGGTGGAGGCACTGACAACAACAACAAGATTCCATTTATAAAGCGCCTTTCACGTCAGGAGGACGTCCCAAGGCGCTGCACAGTTGGGTCATGACCCGAGCAGGGGGGAAATGGTCAGGGTGAGGGGAGGGAATGGAGGGAGCGAGGAGGGGGGAAATGGTCAGGGTGAGGGGAGGGAAGGGAGGGAGCGAGGAGCGGGGAAATGGTCAGGGTGAGGGGAGGGAAGGGAGGGAGCGAGGAAGGGGAAGAGAGTCGAGAGGGGAGCTGAAGGCACGGTCAAAGAGAGAGGGGAGCTGAAGGCACGGTCAAAGACGGGAGCCAATCAGGAGAGCCTCGGTCTTGTTGACGTTCAACTGTAGAAAGTTAGCTCTCATCCAGGACTTGATGTCTGACAGTCATTTTGTCAGAACAGCAATGGTCCTGGAGTCAAGGGTGGAGGCAGAGAGATAGAGTTGGGTGTCATCCGCATACATGTCGAAGCTGACCCCATGTCTGCATATGATGTCACCAAGAACATATAGATATTGAAGAGGAGGGACCAAGGACAGAGCCCTGAGGAATGCAGCACAAGATGGTGTGGGAGCTAGAGAAGAAACCGTTTGTGGAGATGAAGTGGAGGCGGTGTGAGTGGTATGTCAAGGGTAGATCCGTGAAGGTTGAGGTGAGAGGAGAGGCGATGGATGAGCATAGAGTGGTGTCAAAGGCAGCAGAGAGAACATTGAGGAATCAGAGGGATCCCTGGTCACAGATGGACATAATGTTATTTGTCACTTTGACCAGAGCTTTTTCTGTGCTGTAGGCAGCACGGAAACTCGATTAGAGGGGTCTATGAATGGAGTGGCTGTAGAGGAAGGAGTGAAGCTGGGAAGCAACATCTCATTCGAGGACATGACATGGCTGGGACCTACTCTCCCACCAAAGGAGAATAAGTTTTGTTTTGATGTGCGCACAGCTTTGGAGTTCCAGAGTACAATTTTGGTATCTAACCACAACAGTGACCTCAACAAGGCTTGACAGCTATCGAGGAATTTCACTAATCTCTGGGTCCTGAATGTGGAGTTTAAGGTCATTTCAGAGAGTATATCAGATGCCCTGAAAGTCTGGTCTATGGTCTGTGATCAGGAAGCAATAGGTCATTTTTTTGTCCAGGCTAAGAATGCACGTGACAGATTGTGACTTTATATGAGATGGTAAAATATTGTACAGTTCAGGAGAAAACCACTTGTGTTCCTTTCATCCATTTCAAACTATGCTTAGCTGGCAGCATCCTTGCTTCTGAGTCAGAAAGCTGTGGGTTCAAGCCGCACACTTAATAATAATAATTATCCTTGCATCTGATATAGCGCTTTATCACTTTGTTGTGTTCATAGTCTAGGGTGGTGCTCCAGTCCAATGCTGGGATAAGCGCAGCATTATTGGAGGTTCTATTCTTCAGCTGAGACACTATACCAAGCTCAGGGCAGCCTGTGTAGGAGGATCCCACATTACAATTTCAAAAGAGAAGGGAGCTGCTTCTGGTATCATGGCCAACAATCTTCCAGATTAATCGATCATTCACTTTATGTTTGTTTATGACTTATTGCTATATGCAAACAGGCTGATGTGTTTTCCTACAAATGTACAGTCACTGTACCTGTCAGCAATTCCCTGTGAAGCGTTATATAAAATGCTATAAATTTTTAGTTTCAATTTTAGGATAATGCCAATGCCCATTTTATAATAAAGAACAAACCAATAACAGTCGAGACACCACTGATGTCACTTTCAATGTGTTGTGCATCCGAGTGCCAAACTCCTGCACTAGAAGTGGTGATATTGAGGTAATCAGGTAGCCATTATCCTTATTTTCTTTGTGAAAAGCACTGTTGACATCAGTCCCTCCACACACTGACCTCCTCAGCAGTGTTTCCTTCTCAGATTGCATTGTGCACCATGCACAAGAAATGGTGATAGCAGCACTTCTTGTGCAAGAACTCTTATTTAAAGTGCAGTAAGTGACATCAACTGTGGTCTAATAGCCCGTAAATCAACCATCTTTTACCTGAAGGGCAGCAAGCAGATCCATATCCAAAGCCAGGTACAAAGGATCATCTTATAAGTGAATACATCTTATAAAGACGAACCAGATGGATTAGAGTCTGGATGAAGAGCTTAAAGAAGAAGACATAATAATAATAATAATAACAATAATAATAATAATCCTTGCATTTGATGTAATGCTTTTCACATCTTCTAGATGTCTCAAAGCGCTTCACAGAATATACTGTAAGTGAATTGACCATATATTTGTGGGCGAAACACGGCAGCTAATTGTGCACAGCAGTAACCTACAAACAGTCGTGGATCGAAGTGACCAATTTATTATTGTTTTTTTATTGAGGGATTATTATCAGCTGTGTGAAGTAAACAAACTTACCCCAAATTTTGCCCTGCCTGGAATCAAATCCAAGTCTCTCACTTACGAGGTGAGTGCTCTAACCATTGAGCTACAGGACACCACATATTGCAAGGGGTAAAAGTGTATTGTCCCACTGCAATCTGTACATGGATGATATCCAACTCTATCTTTCTGCCTCCACCTTAGACCCCAATACCACTTCTGTTCTGACAGATTGTAGCGCAGATACAACAGAGACTATCCTACTTGGCTCTTGCCAGTTCCTCCTTACCTCAGACCCTAACTATATTGACCTTCCTAATTGTTCACTGCAACTCCACACTGGAATCTCAGTATCGTCATAGAATCATAGAATTATACAGCACAGAAGGAGGCCATTCGGCCCATCGTGTCTGTGCCGGCTCTTTTAAAAGAGCTATCCAAATCAATCCCACTCCCCTGCTCTCTCCTTATAGCCCTGAAAAATTTTCCTCCCCTAATAATTATCTACTTCTCTCTTAAAAGTTGTTATCGAATCGGCTTCCATCACCCTTTCAGGCAATGCATTCCAAATCCGAACAACTCGCTGTGTGAACAAATTTCTCTTCACCTCCCATCTGTTTCTTTTACAACTATTTAAATTGGTGTCCTCGGGTTACCGACCCACCCTCCAGTGGAAATAGTTTCTCCTTGTTCACCCAATGGAATCCCCTGATAATTTTGGAAATTTGTCTTAGAAAATCAACTTTTCTTTTAGTTTTTCATCCAGGCTCTGCTTAATTTCGTAACATAGTTGAAATCTTCACCTCTTGCCTTGACTTTTCCAAACTTTCAATTACATCTCTCTGCCCCCCAGCCTCCCAGTGTTCACACTTTATCTTTGTAAAGTGCTTTGAGATGTTTTCTAAATGATAAGGCGCTATATCAAATGCAAGGAATATTATGTACTATTATTATTGTTGTTGCTGCTGCTAATGGTGGAGTGTACAACAAACCAACTGTTAATAGGGGAACACAGAAAATCTTTACACAAAGGGTTAGAGAACAAGTATTGTAATACTTCAGAAGGTCTTTGATACAGATTCAATTGAGACGTTCAAAAGCGAGTTTGAAAAATATTTGATAAGTAAGGATATCAGTGTTCTGAAAAAAGAGAGAGGAGGTGGAATTAAAGAGAGTTACCATTGACTTAATAGTAGAGCAAGACTGACAGGCTAAGTGGTGTTCTCCTGTACCTATGTCCCCTGGAAGAATGGAGGAGTGGTCGCGTGACATTTTTCACACTGGTGGTGTAATTCTAATGGTGCACTATGCCTGTCGTACTCTGCCCACTGTTGTTCAATCCTCCACAAGATCTCCATCGCTGCTCCTTAAGATAATGGCAAATGCAAAAGTTTTGCATTAACTCATTTATATCATCAGTGTCAAGTTTAACATTTCAATACCACTGCTGGCAATGCTACTGCTCAGAAAATGAATCCTTTTATGTTATGTTCACATGAGATAACATTTCCTTACACTATGTACCAATCTGGGTTATATACTTCAATTGCCTGTATGAAATTAACACTAATGCTGTGTAATTACAAGTATGTGATCCTCTCTTGATATATGTGCTTGAAACTCTCCAGTGGTACGTTGGTAACATTAGACTTTGACTGGCCACACTTTTCACTGATGTGTTAATTAACACTGATGTTAATTGCCAGTGTTAATTAATAAATCAGAGGTTGCAATTTTCATCCCAATATCACACTGATGTGCTGCCTGAATTCTATATAAGCATGATACTCATTATGACTTAATTGGTAACATTCTTGCTTCTAGGTGAGAATAATGTGGGTTCAAGGCCTATTAGGGGACTGTCAATCTAGACTGACACGCCAGTATAGTATTGCATGAACACGACATTGTTAACATTGACATTGTTTGATGAGATATCCCACCTGTGTATTCAGGTGAGCATTAAATAAACCGTGGCTCTGATGCTCCAGATTAATTGATCCTTCACTTTACTTGGGATATTGTTGTATGCCAATGTTTTCTTTACATTTCCCTAAACAAAAACAATCATTCAATATGTCTCAAAGCACCTAACAGTGCTTTGATCCACAGTGACATAAGGTATTATGAAAATACAAGCTCTTTCATTGAGTTCTTAGAGGAGACAATGGTTGATTTAATAATCTTTTTCACTGGCATTCAACAAACTCGTCCAATGTTTGTCAAATGGATCCTGCAATAGAGAGTATAAAACTCCAAAGTATTCAGGGCTAAATATCTTTTTGAATGCAAACCGAACAGTACAGTGAAAACATGCTCAATTTGGAGCTTGAAATTTTATATCTCCCTGCATAAGGTGATGCAGTCCTGCATTCCAATAACCACAAAAACTTGCATTTATGTAGCATCCCTCAGATGGGGTAGCATCTCTGAGTGGCCAAACCAAGAAAAAGTGGAGGTCGCCATTGGCATGGCCAAAGAGGAAAGTCTTCAAGTGTGACAAAAAGGGAGCAAGGTAAACAACAACAACAACAACAACAAGATTCCATTTATAGAGCGCCTTTCACGTCAGGAGGACATCCCAAGGCGCTGCACAGTTGGGTCATGACCCGAGCAGGGGGGAAATGGTCAGGGTGAGGGGAGGGAAGGGAGGGAGAGAGGAGGGGGAAATGGTCAGGGTGAGGGGAGGGAAGGGAGGGAGCGAGGAGGAGGAAGAGAGTCGAGAGGGGAGCTGAAGGCACGGTCAAAGAGAAAGGTTTTGAGACCGGCCTTGAAGGAGGAAAGGGAGGAAGCAAGGCGAAGGCACTGGGGGATGGAGTTCCAGAGCCTCGGGGCTGAGAGGCTGAAGGCCCGACCACCGATAGTAGGGCGGTTGGGGCGGGGGACGTGGAGCAGACCGGAGCCAGAGGAACGGAGGGTACGGGCAGGTAGGTAGGGGGATAGTAGGTTGGAGAGGTAGGAGGGAGCAAGGCCGTGAATGGCCTTGTAGGTGAGGATGAGGATCTTGAAATCAATCCTCTGGGGGATGGGGAGCCAGTGGAGGCGAGCGAGGGTGGGAGTGATGTGGTCCCGAAGCCTGGTGCGGGACAGTACACGAGCTGCAGAGTTCTGAATGACCTGCAGCTTGTGGAGGGAGGTGGCGGGAAGGCCGGCGAGGAGAGAGTTCCCATAGTCCAGCCTTGAGGTGACAAAGGCGTGAACCAGGGTTTCAGCAGCGTGAGGGGTGAGGTAGTGCCGTAGTCTGGCGATATTCCGGAGGTGATGGAAGGCGGTGCCAGTTGTGGTGCGGATGTGAGGGAGAAAGGACAGCTCAGGGTCGAACAAAACGCCGAGGTTCCTGACTGGCTTTGAGAGGTGGAGAGTGCAGCCTTGGATGCTGATGGTGTCAGCGCCTGAGGTGCGGAGGCGCTGACGTGAGCCAATCAGGAGGGCCTCGGTTTTTCGCACGTTGAGCTGAAGAAAGTTGTCTCTCGTCCAGGACTCGATGTCGGACAGGCAGGCTGTCAGGACATCGGTGGTCGTGGAGTTGAGAGTAGAGGAGGAAAGGTAGAGTTGGGTGTCATCCGCATACATGTGGAAGTTAACCCCATGTTTGCGGATGATGTCACCGAGGGGGAGCATATAGAGGGTGAAGAGGAGGGGACCGAGGACAGAGCCCTGAGGGACACCACATGAGACAGTACGGGGGGTGGAGGAGAAGCCATTCGTTGAGACGAAGTGAAGACGGTGGGAAAGGTAAGAGCTAAACCATTCAAGGACAGTGCCTTGAAGGTTGAGGTGGGAGGACAAGCGGTGGAGTAGGATAGCGTGGTCGACCGTATCGAATGCTGCCGATAGGTCGAGGAGGACGAGGAGACAGAGGGAGCCCTGGTCACAGATAGTCAGGATATCATTGGTGACCTTGACCAGGGCAGTTTCTGTGCTATGAGCAGCACGGAAACCTGACTGAAGGGGTTCAAAAAGAGAATGGGTGGAGAGGAAAGAGCGCAGTTGGGAGGCGACAACTCTTTCCAAGACCTTGGAGAGAAAGGGGAGGTTGGAGATGGGCCGGTAGCTTGATAGCTGCGACGCATCAAGGGAGGGTTTTTTCAGGGTGGGCGTGATGATGGCAGTTTTTAATGGAATGGGGACAGAGCCAGAGGAGAGGGACAGGTTTATGATGTCAGTGATGTGTGGGGCAAGAAAATGGAGCTGGGAGATAAGGAGTGGAGTGGGGATGGGGTCAAGGGAGCAGGTGGTTGGTTTTAGGGATAGGATGAGTTCAGTGACAGAGGGTGGGGAAACGGGTACGAAGGTGTGTAGGGGAGGATGGGTAGGAGTCGGAGTGTGGGAGGGAAGGGGTGGGTGGTGGGTGGAAGTTGGAGGGGAAGTGACCGCGGAGCGGATTCCCTTGATCTTGGATTCAAGGAAATCCAGCATCTCCTCGCAGTGAAGGTTGGAGGAGATGACCTGCGCGGGGTGGCGGGGGGGACGGAGGAGTCGGGATGTGGTGGAAAACAGTAGCCTGGGGTTGTTCTTCGCCTCCAGGATTATCCTGGAGTAGAAGGACGACTTGGCCGAGGCTAGAGTGGAGCGGTAAATTTTGAGGAGGTCCAGCCAGATTTGTCGGTGGACCGTTAAGCCGGATTTGACAAAGGTGCGCTCAGCAGCCCGCACCTGGCATTTCAGTGAGCGGAGGTGGGTGGTGTACCAGGGGGAGGAGCGGGAGTAGGAGACAGTGCGGGAAGTGATGGGGGCAAGAGTATCGAGTGTGGAGGAGAGGATATTGTGGAGGAGGGAGAGAGGAGAAGAGGGGTCGGTGAGGGTTGAAGGCCAGAGGGAGAGGAGTTCAGAGGACTCCAAGGCATCGGTTAGGGATTGTGGGGGTAACTTCTTCCAAGGGCGGTAGAAGATGGTGGTGGGTCTGGTGGAGGTGGGGAGGGGGGTGGAGGTGGTGAAGGAGATGAAGTAGTGGTCGGAGATGGCCTTGTCGGTAATAGTGACATCCGAGACACTGAGGCCCCGGGATTGAGGGATTGAGGGATCTAAAGGGATTGAGATAGGGTGTTCCAGAGGCTCGGGGCATAAAGGCTGAAAGTAGAGTAGAGTAGAGGGCTTGAAGGACATGCAGAAGACCTAAACTGGCTGAGCAAAGGGGGCACGTAGAGTTGGAGTAGAATATAAGCAGGTCTGAAAGATGGGGGAGATGCCACAGTATGATGAGGTTTGTAGGTGTGGATTTTTAAATCAATCTGTTCTGCAACAGGGAGTCAGCAAAGCCTGGGGTGATGGTGATGCAGAGTTTGGTGCAGGTGAGGATATGGGCTGCAGAGTTTTGAATTAGGTGGACTTTGTGGATGATGGAGCTGGGGAGATTATTGAGGAGTGTGATTGAGAAATCAAGGTGAGAAGTGACTAAAGCATGGATGAGGATTTTGGCAGCAGCATTAGGTATGAAGTATGGTCAGAGATGGGTCAAGTGGCAGTAGTGGAAAGCAATCCCTGTCGGGGACTGGACAACTTATGATTGAACCTGATGCCTAGACTGCACTCAAGTTGGTGAGTTGGGGTTATAGACTCGGGAGATAAAGGAAGACAGAGCTGCAGGTGAGAAGATATTGATGGGAGCCAAGGAGACTGGCTGCCTTCTTGTCCATGTAAACTCTTGTTCCGGGTCCTATCCTTGGAGATCTCCTTGGAGCTGAACTGGCTCCAAGGTGACATGCCTAGCAAAGGAATTTCGGAATCAAGTTGGTCCTCTGCGGTGGTCTCGGCAGTCTGGTTCCTGAACCCAATGGGTCTGCAGTTTTAGGGGCACTGCTGATGATACCACAGCTGATGGCTCATTGGTAGAACTTGGAAGGGCAGACCAGTCACTGGGAGCAGGGAGTCATCCCACTCAGCTCCTGTTAACCTTTCAAGCCAAAGCTCTAACGGTGATGATGGTCCTAGCTGGACAAACAGCTGCAACGTTTGTTGGACAGCAATATCAATGGCACGTTATGCAGTTTTAGCTGGTTAGACTCCAGCAGTACCCCAATCCACACACTGTGGTCCCCAAATCTTGCCAACCTGCCCCAAATACTTTCTGGAATCGGATAAGCAGGATGAGTCCTTCTAAAGAGAGAGTACGCATTCCATTCCAACAATCTATCTCTGGATTTTCCATGTGTAGGTGAGATGAATGGAAATCTCAGCCTGGTTTGGATGCCTTAAGCATGGTGATGGTTTTCTCCATGTGTCAAGACACCTGGCTGACCAAAAAAAAATTGCTTTCTGCGGAAGCAATGGTTTTTTATCATTATAACAGCTTTAGTAAATCAAAGGTAGTTACATAATAGATTAAGCACTGGATTGTTGTTTCCAGAATCAGTGTATCATTTTCTTATTCAAGCAAATCATGAAGTTCCACATATGTACGTCACCTAAATTTCCTTGTGCTGGGAATAAAATGCAATAGAATAGAATCCCATCCTTCGAACAAGTCGTTAAACCAAGGTCTGATCTGCCTGTTCAGCTGGATGTTAAAGATCCCATGGCATGATTCAAAAAGAGAAGGGAGGCTCACCCAGTGTTCTGGCCAACAATCCCCCAAATAAAACTGGTCATTCAGTTCATGGCTGTTTGTGTGACATTTTTGTGTGTAAATTGGCTCCATGTTCACCTGCAAGATATACAGTAAATCCTGTAAATGTTCTTTGATAAATCCTTGCAATATGTAAGGTGCTCTATCATTTACGAGGTTTATACTAACATCAAAAATGTCCTCTCAAGACACTGCTGGGAAGCTTTTCTTGTATTGTTTCTGGTTACCTTTGCTTTCCCCTTTTGATTTCAATTTAGTGTTATTATCTATTTTTAATAACCAGCTAGATGTTTCAGATGCCACGTGCACACTTGTGGCATGAAAAGATTTGTGTGTTGCGCACTGATGGAGCTCTGTAGCTGTGTGCTGCCCTGCCTGTGCCCCTTGGTTCGTTTCTTGCCTCAGTCCAATAAACTGCTCTGCTGAGGTTAGGAAGATTTGAAATGTGTTATAGTGTTTTAAAATGAGTTCACATATTTGGCAAATGCTATCACTACTGTATTACTACCTTGCTGGGAGCACAGCTATGATAATGGATTTGAATATGACATTTATGTTGCATCCACATCTCTAAGATAGAAATGCCAAAGCCATTTGATTGAAACTATCTTAGTCATCAGTTTGGCCAGATGTCAATTGGATATAAAGCCATTTCACTCTAATATTAACACAGTAGCTAAACCGCTAATCCAAGAAAAATATGTTAAATGCTCTCTTCTTTCCTGGGTTTAAATCATGCTATCACTGTCTTGTGGGATTTAGCCTGTCAAAATTAATAGCAGACCTGTAATTGCAATGAGTGGAACCAGGAAACTGACACCAAGCAAAAATACACATTACACTTAAATGAACTGTCTAAATGAGGATTACTCCACTTGCTCCATTCCCTACTTGAGCCTCTCCAGTCCGGTTTCTGCCCTGCCCACAGCACTGAGACCAGGGCTCATCAAATTCACAAATTATGTCTTCTATCTCTGTGACCAGGACTCCCTCTGCCTTCTTTGCTCCTGGAACGCTGCAATCAACACAGTCGATCAGATTATCCTCTTCTACAACTTCTCCCCACCTCCTCTCCTCCCTCATCCATCTCAGTGGACCCACATTTGCCTGGCTCGAGTTCTATTTAACCAACCACCATCACTTTATCTCTGCCAAAGTTTTTTCCTCCTGCCCCCATAGAGTCATTTGTGTCATACCCCAAGGCTCATTCTATAAATGAAAAAGGAAATAAGACAAGCAAAGAGATTGTAGGAGAAAAGATTAATGGGTAACATAAAAGGAAACTCTAAGGTAAAGAATAAAAGGTTAGTCAAAGGTAGGGTGGGTCCAATTAAGGACCAAAGTGGGAATCTTCTTGTGGAGGCTGAGGACATGGCTGATGTATTGAATGAGTACTTTGAATCTGTCTTCACAAAAGAAGAGGATGCAGCCAATGCCATATATCACAGGAGAGTGTAGAAAAATTGGATAAGGTAAGAATAAACCGAGAGGAGGTACTAAAAAGGTTGTCGGTGCTCAAGGTAGATAAGTCACCCAGTCCAGATGGGATACATCCTCGGTTACTGAGGGAAGTAAGGATGGAAATAATGGAGGCTCTGGCCACAATCTTTTATTCTTCCTTGGTGCCAGAGGACTGGAAGGTTGCAAATGTTACTCCCCTGTACAAAAAGGGGCAGAAGGATAAACCTGGGAACTACAGGCTAGACAGCCTAACATCAGTAGTGGGGAAACTTTTAGAGACTATAATCCGGTACAAAATTAATTTTCACTTAGAAAAATATGGGTTAATAAAGGACAGCCAACACAGATTTGTTAAAGACGAATCATGCCTAAAAACCTGATATAGTTTTTTGATGAAGTAACAGAAAGAGTCGATGAAGCCATGCAGTTGATGTTGTTTATATGGATTTTCAAAAGACTTTGGATAAAGTGCCACATAAGAGACTTGTAAGAAAAATAGAAGCCCATGGTATTAAAGGGATAGTGGCAACATGGATACAAAACTAGCTGGGAGACAGAAAGCAGAGAGTGGAGGTGAACGGTTGTTTTTCTGACTGGAGGGAAGTGTGCAGTGGTATCCCCCAAGGGTCGGTATTGGGACCACTGCTGTTTTTGATCTATATAAATGACCTGGACTTGGATATAGAGAGCACAATTTCCAAGTTTGCAGATGATAGTAAGCTAGAAAAAGTAGTAGACAGTGAAAAGAATAGTAGCAGATTGCAAATGGACATAGACAGATTGCTAAAATGGGTAGATGAAACTTAATGTGGAGAAATGCAAAGTGATTCATTTTGGGAGGAAGAATGAAGAGAGGCAATATAAGCTAGATGGTAGAATCTTAAAGGGTGTGAAGGAACAGAGAGACCTGGGGGTTCATATAAGTAAATCTTTGAAGGTGTCAGGACAGGTAGATAAAGCTGTTAAAAAAGCATACGACATACTAGGCTTTATAATTAGGGGCATGGAATACCAAAAACAGAAAGTTATGATGAACCTTTATAAAACACTGGTTAGGCTTCAGATAGAGTATTATGTTCAGTTCTGTGCACAACACTTTAGGAAGGATGTCAAGGCATTGGAGAGGGTGAAAAGGAGATTTACCAGGATGGTACCAGGAATGAGGGACTTCATTCATAGAGTGGTTAGGATTATTCTCCTTGGAATAGAGTAGGTTAAGAGGAGACTTAATAGAAGTTTTTAAAATTATGATGGGATTCCATAGGGTGAACAAGGGTAAACTGGCAGGTGGGGGTCGGTAACCCGAGGACTTCGATTTAAAATAGTTGTTAAAAGAAACAGAGGGGAGGTGAGGAGAATTGTTTTCACACAGCGAGTTGTTTGGATCTGGAATGCATTGCCTGAAAGGGTGGTGGAAGCCAATTCGATAACAACTTTTAAGAGAGAAGTAGATAATTATTTGGGGACAAGTTTGCAGGGCTATGGGGAGAAAGTAGGGCAGAGGGATTGAATTGGATGGCTCTTTTCAAAGAGCTGGCACAGACATGATTGGCCGAATGGCCTCCTTCTGTGGTGTATAATTCTATGATTCCATGAAGGCAGATCTGGTGGTGAAAAAGGTACAAATGAGAGAGACTCCTGGCAGAGGGAACTATTTGGGGAAGACAAGTTTGCAGGGCTATGGGGAGAGAGCGGGGCAGTGGGATTGATTTAGATAGCTCTTTTAAAAGAGTCAGCACAGACAAGATGGGCCGGATAAACTCCTTCTGTGCTGTATAATTCTATGATTCTACGATTCCATCCTTGGTTTGCTTCTATTCCTCATTTACTTGCTCCCTCTCAGTGATGTCATCCACAGACATGGAGTAAACTTCCACATGTATGAATTTGACATCCAAATTTACTTCGCCTCTTCCAGCTGTGACTCCAATTTTGCTGTTGTTCTGTCTGTTGGATATTAAGGCATGGATAAGTGCAAACATCTTTAAAACTGAACATCGATAAGGCAGAAGCCATACTTCTTGCCTCCCATCAACATTTTCTCTTTTGTATCTCTAACCTGCTCAACCTACCTAGCCTTTCCCTAAGACTAACTGAATCTGCTTGTAACCTTGGCATCAGGTTCGATCCACAACTGTCCTTCCTACCCCACATCCAGTTCCTAACCAAGACTGTTTTCTTCCACATTCGTCTTATTGTCCGCCTCTAACCTCACCTCACACCCAATGCAGCTGAAACTCTCATATATGCCTTTGTCATCTCCCATCTTGATTACTCCAATGCCTTCCTCATCGGTCTTCCCAGCTCTACTATCCACAAACTCCAACAAATTCAGAACTCCGCCACCTGTATACTCACCCACTTTAATCTCCCTACCCCTGTCACACCAATCCTCGCCAGACTCCAATGGCTTCCTATCCAGAATGGATCGATTTCAAGATCCTTTCACTCGTCTACAAATCCCTTCATTCACTGGCACCTCCCTACTTCTCTGATCTGTTTTCTCCCAACTCGACTATCCACCTCTTCCACTCGGCTGGCTATGTCCTCCTGCTTCACACTTGTCCACTCTGCTCCACCTTCGATGGCCGTGCTTTCAGCTCCTCAGCCCCAAAACCTTTGAACTCTCTCCATCAATCCTTCTACCTTGCCCCCTCCTTCCTCTTTTTCAGATCATTCCTGAAGACCTTACTCTTCAACCGTGCATTCAGTCATCTCCTCCCTCTCCCATTTCATCGTCAGGCTCCGACTCTGTTAAGCATTCCAAGAGGATACTCTGTTTGAAGGGCACAATAAGTGCAAACTGTAGTTTGTTGTTGACTCAGCCCTCAGGCACAGTCACACAGTGTTGTTATTAAACATCTTCACATAGAAATGGGTCACTCCTGAAATAGATTGTGTCATGTAACATGGGCGATTCTACTGCTCTGTACTGCTCTGTAATTTTATGGAGCTCAGTGGTATACCAGTTTTTTTAATAATATTTCCAACTATAAACTCACACCACCAATGCGCCCGTGTGTAGTGATCATCAGAGAATGATCCCAAAGCTGCTCAGTGCTCGATTATCATTATGAGGGCCTCCAATAGTCTGGAGGTACTGTACTGAACTGCACAGTCATTGTTGAAAGATCCTCCTAAAAATAGTTTCTCAAATCTTGTAGAGAATGAGACTCCTTAACAGAATATTATATTAAATGGAAGTGGCACCTGGTTTAAAGATATACAATGTACTTCTCTGCTGTTTTAAAGGATCGATATTCCATTTGGTGCAGCACTGGGCTATGTAGAGTAGGCAGATGCTTCCTGTTCTGTGTTGTTTTTGTTTATCTAAGCTAGGAAGCAATCGGGGGATGTTGGGTGGTGCGGGTTCTATTCTACAATTAGCCTCAGATATCCAGAGTAAGAGGCGGGAGATATATGCAAAATGTTTCGGGTTGTATTGCAAAATAGTAGCCCCTGTGGAAACTGACATGAGCAACCTGCTCCCAGACTTCTGCTAATGTAATTTTATAACCGTCTTCAGGGAGGTGCACAGGAGTGGAACAGATTGATTTACCACATAATCTGCTATCGACTTGTGGAGAAGCACGTTTCCTCTGCTCCAAGACTGCTTCTGGTTGGCATGACTGAACCCAGCCTTTCACCATATGGGGAATGCAATCAGAAATACACTTCTTATTGCTGTGTGGTACACAAGCTGTGTGCCACACAATGATTTGATACATTAGCACACTGCACCACTGGACTACCATTAATTATCTCTTTTGTCAGAATAAGTACTTGTAGCTGAGAGACAATACATTGGGGATAATTAGAGCATACCTGCACAGCATGTAGTTCCAACGTGCAGTTCATCAGTGTAAACATTTAAAGATTTTGTGCATTACTGATATGATGGTTGAAATTCCACCTACTATTAGCCTGTAAATTCATCTTATCTCATAATTTACAATCATGCAGAAGTATGAAAAATTCTTCCAATTAATCTTTATTTCTAAGCTTTCTTACAGTTCTTAAAAATATCTAACTACTTAACTATGACTGAATTTTAAATAAATCCATGATTAACTAATAATAATTAATAATAATCGCTTTTGACATAGCGCCTGTGCTCTCAAAACATCTCAAAGTGTTCCACAGGCCTTCACTGTAAAATGAAGCAATTGTGTATTTTATTGACAAATTCTACATTATCTTAAATGTTATGGCCTTCTTGACTAAAGACTTTCAGATGGACTTTCAAATCTCTGGACATAAGAAGGGGGAAATGGTATGGTTAATGGCAGTGTGGTAGGAAGTTGGAGGATGGTTTAAATCTGGAAATTTGTTGGAAGTGGAGAATTTAACTCTGACTGATCCTGAAATCAGCAAAGAAGCAATTTCACTGCAGTGTGCAGGAAAGTCTTAATTGGTGCCTGGAAAATGCATTAAATGGCATTTAATTGGGTGAAGGCTGAAAACATGCTGTGCCAAGACTTCCTATCTTCCTACACATGATGTGAGTTAAGGCATCATTTTACTATACATAAGCACCAAAGTGACATTGTGTCCCAGAGTTTGTGTAAATTGCCTTACAAATGTGTCAACACATTTTGTGGGATGTGTGTTTGATTTAAGAATGTTTAAAACAATCTGATGTCATTATAAACCAACTGCATGTAACTCAAAATGCTTGTGTCCTTGTAAGGTTGCTTGTCTCATACCTGTGTATGCAGAAATGGATATGCATTAAGGAAGTACCTACTGTTGACAACACCCCATTCATAAATGTTTAACTTGTCGATGTTCTGCCACTCAGCTTAGATACCAAGATTTTAATGAACAACTGTGAACCATAACAAATTCATGACTGAGAGATTCTGATAAGAAAGCGATTCATAATCCTTTATGGCTCAGTTCTCAGTTCATGAACAATACCGCCAGTAAAAGTTGCTCACGAAAGGAAATTACAGCAAAAATTATAGCAATTAAGAGAATGCAGAAAGTGAGAATTTTGTTTAATTAAAAGGACTGTTATCATCATATCCCAAGGCCATGAGCCATACATGTGCAAAGTTAGAAAATGTGTTTTTGCACAGTCTCTTGAAATGGCAATAAGGGCTTAATTTGCGATACTGTATTTGTAAATGGGTGGGAATTATTAATTGCAAATTCCATGAGCCATCAAACTGGGAGAAAAAGGAAATTCGACAGTTGAGAGGAGGTGGTATTTTGCTTTCTATCCTCACTCAGTTTGTAGCACTCAAGTTTTCTGGGATGCCACCCTGTGTGAGGGGTGCCATAGAAATGCAAGTTATTGTTTTCGTTGTTGTTGGATCATAATCTTCTGGGTTCAAGTCCCACCTCGGAACCTTGGGTTTGCAGTCCAGGTTGCCACTTGGCTGCAATGCTGGTGGAGGGCTGCATTATCAGGGGTGTCATTCTTCAGATGTGATGTTAAATTGAAGTCCTGTCTAGCCACTCAAGTGGATGGTAATAATCGCATGGCACAAATTGGGAAGAAGAGGGAGTTTCTCCTGGTGTCCTGGTAAAGAATCCCCTAGATAAATTCATAATTTTTGTGTGTACAATTACATGGAATCATAGAAACAGGCCATGTTCTTGCCTGTCACATTTGTTTACCAATACACTGTCAATTTACAGAAATTCCCTGTGAAATGCTTTGAGATACTTTCAACCTAATAGGTGATATATCAATTGCAAGGATTATTATTATTGGCCTTGCTTTTTGGAAGTTGTTTTTTCCTTCAAGGAATAGGTTAAAACAACAGACATTGGTGTAAGTGACAATGATGGATTAGAAGGGCCAAATGCAAGTGTGCAAACTGCTTCCCAAGCTGGTAATCTACACTGTGATAGCTGCTTTCAAAACCCCAGAGGAAGATATGATGAATGTACAGGTTTCTGAATTGCACTTACATTCGACAGCCGAGAGATCAATTTTTATCTGAACGCTTTGGCCTTATCCTGGATAACATTGGAAATGACAGAATCCAGGATATGAGTTTTATATACCTTATATAGAGCAGGATTGAACACCTCCCTCCCCATTCGCTAAGTTTAAAAATCTAAGATGATTTTGAATCAGAATCAGACATTCAGCTTTGCAAGGGTTGGAAAGAGAAACCATTCACCAGAAGTCAAGAGTAGCATGTGATTTTAAAAAACCTGACATTCCAAACATGATACAATATACCACATTTTCTACCTTTGTGATAATTAGCACATCACATATCACATATTTTCTCCCAATGTCTCTATAGTCTGTGACACATACAGAAATAATGATCATAACAATAATGCTTGCATTTGATATATGCCTTATCACATCTTCGAGACTTCTCAAAGCACTTCACAGAATATGTAAAGTGAATTGACTTCACTTCACAGAATATGTACAACAACAACAACTTGGATTTATATAGCGCCTTCCACACCAGGCGGCGTTTCAGGGTGCTTCACAGTAACATATCCCGGGGCTGAGCCAGGGGGAGGGTAGGAAGATGACCAAAGGCGCAGTCGAAAAGAAAGGTCTTCAGCCGGGATCTGAAGATAGGATGAGAGGGGGCGAGGCGAAGGGAGTGAGGAAGGGAGTTTCAGAGCCTTGGGGTGTAGTGACTGAAGGCAACAGCCACCGATGGTGAAGCAGAGGATTCGGGGAACAAGGAGGAGGCCAGACCCATTGGAACGAAGGTAACGGGTACTGTAAAGTGAATTGACTGTATATTTTTTGGGCAAAATGCGGCAGCCAGTTATGCACAGCAGTGTCTCACAAACAGTCGTGGATTGAGAGACTATTTTTTTGAAGGAATTCTTGGCTTGCTAGAAGCACAGAGAACCAGATAAGTTCCCACCACCCATTATCTTAATCTATCTCCATGCTTAAGAATCTCCAATATAAAATACTGAAAGGTCCACATGTTATGCCTCCCTTGAGATCGGGTACGGAATGTGTAACTTGATCTCTTTTACCTGACTTTGAATAAGGACTTGTTTCCCAAAACAATGAAAGTAAATATGGATGGAGAAGAACACTATTCTGCAATTCATAGTCAAAAGATTATTATCTTTGTATGTTTGAAGGAAACATATAGGGAGAAATTTCACATCGGCCTCTCCAACACTTGAAGAATTGAATCAGCCCTAACTTGGATTCTTAGTGACTTGGGGAAGGGAGGTATATGTTGAATTCTAGCCAATATAAGGTTTTTATAACTCTTGTCCTGGATTCTGTCTGGGTATACTCTTCATGCAACATTTCGGATCATCCAAAATTTGCCAACATCTTTAAAACAGTTTTCATTTAAAATTAATAAAATTCTGTAAGTTTTTTTTCCCTAAGAACTGCAGAAAACAGTTAGGATTCAACTCAGCATATTGCCAACACTCTGGACACCCTGCAATTTTACACACAGTAAATCTAAATCCAGTAAATTCTCCCCATCTATAGAGTGAAAAAAATGGGACATATTTATCATCAGATTAACTCAATCAGTATTCCATGCAGCGGGAATTAAAGTTACTAATCATGGGCATCAAAAATGATTAGCAAGACACTATATTTCACAATAAATCCTGTTAATGCTTTGAGGCATTCTCCCAATGTGAAAACAGTAATGTCTAATGCAAAGATTATTATCATTATAAATTATACATGGTGATGTTTGAGAGGCCAACAAACCGGAGCAAGCCATTGTGACAAAACTAGGGAAAGTTCAAGAGGAGAATCTTACTTCATGAACAGGATCACTAGAAGTCACTTTGTTTAAAAAGTGACAATGGTATTGTTTCCTGTGCCTAGCATGTATTTGAATTCAATTAATTTTGTCGACTTGTCAGTGTCAGAAGCCAGGCACGCCACGTTTCTGGTATACATGAATTCACAGCACAGCGAGGAACTGCTTCACGCAGGGAATGATGAGAATGTGGAACTCACTGCTGGAAACTGAAGCAAAAAAAAGCAAAAAAGCATCAATGTAGTGTAGGAAATGTAGGAAATGCAGTACATATTTGAGGGAGAAGAAAATAGAGGGATAAAGGCGAGGAATTAGGAGGAGTGGAGGTGCAAGAGGAATATAATCAATGCTATAGACTAGTTGGGCAAATGGTTGTCATATTCCATATAATCAGCTCCTCTCCCACCACCTTTTGGAACTCCATCCCATGTTCCCTTTGCCGCACTCCCTTCCTTGCCTCCTTCAACGCACATCTCAAGACCCTCCTTTTTGACCATGGCTTCGGCCACCCTCCTACCCTCCCTGCCCTCCACCCTCTCTTATCCCAACCCTACTCCCACTCGGGTCCAAATCCCTGACTGTTTAGAACCTTGGGATGTCCTCCAGACGTGAAAGGCACTAAACAAATGTAATTTTGTATTGTATTTACATCTAAATGTATTAAATGTAATTTTGTTGTTGTACATCTAAAAAAAATTTAATGTCCGCCTGAAGAACAGGCAGGCATAATGTTTAATATTTCATCCAATATTTCTATATATCTACATTATGTGTATGTGTCTCTCTGGCCTTGAGATTTGATTTTCATTTCTATCTTCTTGCATGCTTTGTTGTAAGTTTGTGATTTATGTACTTCCAGTATAATAGACAAGACAAACATTCATAAACCTGCACAAATAAGATTTTAAGTTTGTGTCTTAAAGGAAAGGTTTGACAGTCATATAATATCTTGCAACATTAACCAAAGCCGCACCTCTGAATTGAGAGAGGCTGAGAATATGTGAAAATATAAGGGCATGTATTGGATGGTACAGTTATTGGCTGAGTTATGTGTAAATGAGTTTTTAATAAAGAAAGATGCATGAGATTACTTAGGTATGCTGTTTTGAAACAAGTTAAGTGTAAAATTCTGGTCAAATGCGAGATCTGAAAGTATACAACGTTTGGTTTAGATTGCTGGGATTGAATACATAATTGTGTGTTTGCTCTTTAATTATATAAATATGGCATTTGCATATTTCCAAATAACAAACTTCAACCTGAAAGAAACGTGACTTTTCGTAGCATTTTTAATACTATTTCTTTATTGTCTGGGCCTGGTTTGTTTATCATATGAGTTAATAACCTCATTAACTGGTCACCTTGAGACATTTAATGCTTCGCATTGCTTTCTCTTGATTGGGTATTTTAATATTCAAACCTTGGGCAGCGGAAGGCTGTACATTGGAAATAGTGACTTTTACTGCATTCACTAATTGGGCGGATTTATATCCCAGTTTCTTTCTTAATGGCTGTGATAACCAACAGGGCAAAAATGTCATTCTTATCTTTTTAACATAACTTTCATCCTTCAAGTAGTAACCAATAATGTGAATTGAATATAATGAGAGTATCAATATTTCACCTGTTTGCTGTCTCCCTGTTATTTTACTGGAAGATGATTTCAGTGAGACACCTTGGTTCTTTTGCGATACTCATCCCTAGAGCCCTCTTTGCACTACTAATATTCCTTTTAACCTACTTAAGCAAATTCTTATTCTCCTTCCGGGGTATTCTTGCTTCTTCCCCGTGAGCTTTGTATAATCTGCTTTTCTAATTATTCCCATTTTAATTGACCTGTTTATCATTTTCAAAAATGTTTATGTAGCTTATGATTATTTTTCTGGAGTATATTCTCATAGTCCACAATCAATCATTCATTCCAATATGTTCCATTTTTACTTATCATTCATTTTCCAGTTAATTTATTTTAATCTTACCCTCATTCCTTTGAAATTTGCCTTCTTATATCATATTCATTACTGGAAGGGAGAATATATGTGTTTACAATGCTGATAATTCAATTCTCAGCAGGGCAAAATGTTGGGCAAGTTCCTTACTCTGTTTATCTAACAGTAAATAGGAATCTGGTTGTTAGTGAATTGGCGGATCACTTTTTCGGTGGTAATAATTCCTTCCAAAAAATATAAATAAAGTGGTCACTTCAATCACGACTGTTTGTGGGACACTGCTGTGTGCATTTGGCTGCCACATTTCCCCCCCAAAATATACAGTTAATTCACTTTACAGTATATGGTTTGAGACATCCAGAAGATGTGATGAGGCCCTATATCAAATGCAAGGATTATTGTTATCATTATTATAATGTTGAAATGTTGCAATTACCACTGTCAACTGTAGTGACTATTTTTTCCATGTCATCACGGCGCCCATTGTGCATAGAGCAGAGTCCCACAGACAAACATGAAGTAAATTGTCAATTAATTTGAAAGATTGTTTTGCTCTTTTTTATTATGTCATTGTGAACCTTTGAAGAACAAGTGGGTGGGAATTTTCTCCAATGTTATATCCAAATGGTGGCACATCTGACCATGCATTGCTCCTCAGCATGGTACCGCCTGATTGTGAAGTCAAGTTCCAATGTATGTCTTGAACCTGGAACCTATTTTCTCAGAGACAATAACAAGAACTTGCATTTATATGGTGCGCTTTGGAAAGAATAGTGTCTCGGAGCAAAGACAGAAATTTTTACACCTGTTGTTGAGAGAATGCAGGAAGACATAAACAAGTTAGCAGAATGGATAAACATATGGCAAATTAACTTTAATGTAGGAAACCTGTAGCTCAGTGGTTAGAGCACTCGCTTTGCAAGCGAGAGACCTGAGTTCAATTCCAGGCAGGGCGAAACCTTGGGCAAGTTTCCTTACTCCACACGCCTAATAATAATCCCTCCAAAACCCAAAACAATAATAAATTGGTCATTTTCAATCCATGACTGTTTGTGGGACATTGCTGTGCGCAATTGGCTGCTGCGTTCGCCCACAAATATACAATCAATTCACTTTACAGTATATGCTGTGAAGTGCTTTGGGACGTCCTCCCGACGTGAAAAGCGCTATATCAAATGCAAGGATTATTATTATTATTCAAATGTGAAGTAATTCACTTCAGTACAAAAGAAGCCATCTATAGATGGTGTAGGGAATACTATAAAATGACCAATGAGGTCTTGGACTTTATATTGAAGGATGGTGTTAAAATTGTACAAAACCCTGGTCAGCCTACATTTGGAATATTGTATCCAATTGTGGTCTCCAAACTAAAAGAAGGATATAGAAGTGATGGAAACAGTACAAAGTGTTTACAAGGATAATACCAGGGCTGGCATATTGCTGCTATCAGAATACACTGGGTTCGGCTTTTTTTTGCTAGGAAGTGACGTTTAAGAGGGGGAACCTCATAGAAGTGTTTAAAATTATAAAGGAGTTTGATCAGGTTAAGATAAATGGGCTGTTTCTGCTGGTTGGAGACTCTAACTTAGGACACACATGTGAGATAGCAAGTCGGTGAATAAAAGAGAATTTAGGAATCACTTCATACAGAGAGTAGTGAGACTGTGGAACTCACTGCTTGAAGTAGTGGTTGAATCAGATAGTAGAGGTGCATTCAAGAGGAGGTTAGCCCTTCACATGAGGAAGAGGGGAAATTGTTGGCCAGGACACAATTTTAAGACGAAGTCTTATATAAATTCTTGTGTTCGCTGAAAGTTGGCAATGACAGAATGAAATACTTTGCTCTTTCTTTTGATTTACACATGCAGCAAGGGAGTGAATCAACAAAGTCTTTTTTATGAAAGAATAAATATGAGCTAAGTGCAATTGGAGAGTTGAAAGGACCGTTGCACCACTTAAACTTTGATTAAAGAGCAATATACAAATTCATCTAAGCATTCAATTTGAGTAAAATCACTTTACTCAAAATTCTCATGAAAAATCATAGTTAGCATGGCAACGACCTTGCTGCCATAGTGTCTCCTAATTATTCACATTATGTGCATGTTTGAAACGTGGGTTAAAATTCTACTGTAATCACAGATGAACAAAGTTTGCAACAATTTGTGATTTTAGAAAATCACAAACCTCTTTAGAAATTTCTCTGATTTGAGCAAAATGTGTGCAGCATAATGGTGAAAATGTACTCTATACAGTGTACTCTATTTAATGGGAAGCTCTTCAATTAGAATTGCCAGCTTAATTAATGACACAGCCTACATTTGAGGAAATTTTTTGCATCTGCTATTTTCTTAATAGAGGTTCCTTGAAAGTAATAAGCACTTTTCTGGCAATCTCAAAAATCCATTCCAAGTAGTAATTGTTCACCGCATTCACTTTTATCATTGGCCACTTTGAGAAAATGAACTGGAATTGCAATGTCTGGATCTGGAGAAACATATACAAGCAGTGATTCTAAACAAAATGACCTCAGTGACATTTCCTTTGCTCACTCCACAAAGGCCGGGAAAACTCTGTGCATTTAACAATAACACCCGACACTATCAAATGCCAAGGGTCACATGCAAAATGGTTAAATGATTGTGTCTGTTGAACAGTATTAAGAGCACCTGTAATGTAAGTATGATTTCCTGCAATAATTATTATGTGGAGGTTGCAAATCATGTGACTGAAAAAGGAGATTAAGGATCAAGGAATTGAAGGATTTAACTAGATCAATAATCTACTTCTGATAAAAACTGTTATAATGAGAATGGAAATTATGAGTCTGATGTGTTAATAAATATGGTCCAGGCTAGATGGTAATTATTGTTTAAAGCCTGATTTGACCATGCTTTTTTCCAACATGGTTTTGGTCAGCTCCCCACCACCTCCCACCGACGAGCACTTTCCTCAATTGCAACCACTCCTGGCTTGGGCTCTGTGAAGCCACTTGTGACATCTACCTGACATGAAAGCTGCTACATAAATCTAAAATTGTTATTGTTGTGGTCCACCATATCCAACCTCCATACAAAGTTTGGACTCAAAGGCATGCCCACAACATCCATTGCTATGATCAGCTGTGGAGCATGATATTTGATGGCCTGTTTGCTTACAAAACATACGGTCACTGCAGTTTGCAGTAAAATCATGTCAAGCACTTTGAGACATCCTCTTGACGTGAAATATGGTATATCAAATGCAAGGATTATTGTTATTTTATACACACGCTGCCTTAAACTAATTATTTTGAGCCATCCCGGTTGTATTGATCAACGATGCGTTAATTATCACTGATGGTAACAATCACACCACAGCTTGCAATTTTTACCCATGCATTACCAATATTAATGCACAGGGACTCTGGGATGATTCTCTTATTGTTGTTAAATTTACTCACCCTAGCTGTGCGTGCCCTTAATAGGATTTTTAAAATAATAAGATCACATAATAAGATCAAGCCAATAAATTTGTCAGCAATAAGAGACTCAATCTCTGCCGGTAATGCACATGATTTATTCCAATCCTTATTCAGTGTTAAGCTGTTGAATTCTTGAATGCTACAGCACCCTCCATAGATTTCATCCTTCTGCATTATTTCTCACCAAAATGTTGCTTTTATCTCAGCTTGCTAATACCCTCAACATCATCCTGCAAATGAATGCACCAGTGATCCTTGGGAGGATGAACATTGAACTGCATTCCAAACTTGCAGTGATCTGACATGGCACAATTTGGACTAGTTTATGGCGCACTTCATTTGGTCACGTATATATATATTTAGCTTGACTTATTATTCTAAAATGTGTCAGTGAATCAGTAATCTCACTTGGAGACACTGCAGGACAGCTGATGCGAGAAAAAGAAAAGTCACTCTGGTTCAGTTATTCAAGTCCCGTAGCGCATTGGTTAGAGCACTTGCCTCACAAGTGAGAGGACCCAGCTTTGATTCCCGGGTAGGACAAAACCTTTGACAAGTTTCCTTACTCCACGCGTCTCTGTTTACCTAGCAGTAAGTAGAAACCCGGTTGTTAGTTGGTTGGCGAATTGTTTTCCGGGGGTAACAATCCCTTTTAAAAAAAATAATAGTTTGGCCACTCAATCCACAACTGTTTGTGGGACACTGCTGTGCCCTGTTGTGTTTTCGCATTTTGCCCATAAAACATACAGTCAATTCAGTTTACTTTGAGACTTCTCAACAACGCGATAAGGCACAATATCAAATGCAAGGAATATAAAAAAATCTAATTAGGATTATCAAACGTAAGGATTATTAATTGTTGGTGTTCTTCTGAATTTGGAATTTGGCACAATATTAGGACAGAAAAGAAGAAGCTTTACTTTGCATCTAAGTAGGCTAAGGAGTGCTTGATGATGGCAATGAATTCCTAAAAAGGGGAAGTGCTGTCTCTAAACTCTACGCTAACATTCCCTCCTCTTGATTAACATAAAACTTAATAACACAAAATATTTAACGCTAACAGTTAAGATCAACGAGAGGGTTGAATAATTGTGAAACTGACAAATTCTCTTTGATTTCTACTTTAAAATAATTTATTTATGTTGGTCCAGAGAAAGTCAGAGTAAGTAGAAATATGACTTTCTGGTTAAATAGTGGCTTTTCTGTCCCAAAGCAAACGATACTGGATGGGCACCCGAGCTAGGGGTGAACCTGCTGTCTACTCATTAAAGCAAGTAACTGTATGATGGGAATTTGTCTATCCAGTCAGAAAAAGGGTGAAATGACCTATTGGCAATGATGAATATAGGACAAAGAATATTGGACCTTCAAAAGCTTTTTAAAAAAACTCTTGGTTTGAACCTTTTTTTTTGTTAGCCAGGTGTCTGGCACATGTGGAACCTCATTCTATGCTTAAGAGTATGCAAACCAAGCTGAGATTTCTATGTATCCCACCCACATGTAGAAATCCCAGCGATAGATTGTTGGAATGGAATGCACACTTTTTCCCTGGAGGGATACATACTGCTTACCTAATTACGGAAAATATTAGGCACAGGTTGGCAAGAGCCAAGGCTTGGGGATTCCTGTGTGCAATTGGCTGCCACATTTTGCCCACAAAATATACAATCCATTCAGTGTACAGTATATTCTGTGAAGCGCTTTGAGACGTCTCAAAGATGGGATAAGGCACTGTATCAAATGCAAGGATTATTAAGGATTATATTACTTCAAAATGTAATATTAGGGACATGTACTTATTTGTATTTTAAGCTCTCCGGTATACTACAAATAAATCACAAGCTCTTCTTTATGAGAAGCTAAAGCTAATTGATTTGTGTTCCAAAATACATATGTATCGGATTTATTGCTCACAGAATAGATATGCTTTCTGCTGCAGATTTCTGCTTATCATTTCAAGAGTCGCTGATCTTCCAAACCCCAAACACACTATTTTAGTATCCATTGAATTAAGGACTCTGAGAAGGACTCTGCGATATTTTTCTGACTCACTTCTTGTCTGTGGTGTCTCATGTAGTGGAGAGGTAGGTGGAATAGAATAGGAAAAGAAAGAAAGTGCTATAGATATTCAGCTTTAAGAAATTAACTCAATTATTTCACCAGTTACCCAAAATCATTAATGCAGTCTGCAGAGCCTTAAATTGCTATTAATGGGCGGAGGGAGAAGAAAATAAAGTAAGTGAAATTAGACATTTGTTTTCGGTTACTCGGCAAGAGAAACAGATCTGATGAATTGTATTCAAAGTTACATTCAATGTTTTAACTAAAATAACATTTATTAAGGTTGTTATTTTATATTGGTTGTAATATTATTGTGGAGTCCTGTAGCTCAGTGGTTAGAGCACTCGCCTCTCAAGCAAGAGACCTAGGTTCGATTCCTGGCAGGGCAAAACCCTTTGCAAGTTTCCTTACTCCACACGCCTAATAATAATCCCTCAAGAAAAACAAACAATAATAAATTGGTCACTTCAATCCACGACAGTTTGTGGGACACTGCTGAGCGCAATTTGGCTGCCGCATTTTGCCCACAAATATACAGTCAATTTACTTTACAGTATCTTCTGTGAAGCACTTTGAGATGTCTAGAAGACGTGATAAGGTACTATATCAAATACAAGGATTATTATTATTATTATTAATATCTACATTAGTAGTAATTCCAGTACTTTGGGCTGTTGATAGCTTGAAGTCTTTATTTGGCTGAGTAAGACATCTACATGTCAACCTGGCACATTTAGTAGCACTCCAGTTTGTGAGTCAGAAGTTTGTGGGTTCAACTCCCACCTTGGGACTTTTAACTCACTTAGTCTAGGTTGACACTCCAATTCAACGCTATGGTTGTGCTGCATTGTTGGAGGTGCCGTCTATTGGAAGACATATTAAATTGAGGTTCCGTGTTTCTGTTAAGGTTGACATTAAAAATCCCATGGCATTATTTGATAAGAGAAGGGGTATCCTGGTTAACAGTGCCCCAAATAAAAATTGGTCATTCAATGAATGTTTGTGGGACATTACTGTGTACAAATTCGCTGCTGCATTTGCCTACAAAATATTTTTTGAAGAGGTTACTAAAGTGATGGAAATGGGAGGGTCAATGGATGTTATTTACATGGATTTTCAGAAGGCATTTATTTAATAAAGTTCTACATAAGAGGCTGTTGGCTAAAATGAAGACACATGAGATCGGAGGCAATCTGTTGGCAAATTATAATATAATACTAATCCTCGCATCTGATTTTTTTGATATTTGCATTATCATATCTTCGAGATGTGTGGAGTAAGGAAACTTGCCCAATGTTTCGCTCTGCTGGGAATCAAACACAGGTCCTCTCGTTTGCAAGACGAGTGCTCTAACCATTAAACTATAGGATTGCACAAATTAGTTGGGGTACAGGACACAGAGAGTTGGGTTGAAGGGGGTGTTTTCTGACTGGCAAACAATATTGAGTGTTGTTCCTCAGGGATCTATGTTGGGGCCACAGCTTTTTGCTAAATATACTGATGAAGGATAAACTTCTATCTGTTTGCGGATGATACTAAGTTTGAACGTGTGTTAAGTTGTGAGGATAGCAGTAGAAAATTGTAGAGGGACAGAGATAGATTTAAAAATGGGCAGATCTATGCCAAATGTTGCAAAATGAGAGGTGGTTCATTCTGAACCTAAGAATGTTGAGGTGGAGGCACATCCTAGATGTAGAAACTCTTAACAAGATAAATGAGCAAAGGGAACTAGGTGCTCAGTTTCATAAAACTTTAAAAAGTAGTACAAAGGTGCAGAAGGTTATCAGAAAGCCTAATGCCATGTTTGGATTTATCACAAGGGGGCTGAAATATAAGAGTCAGGAAGTGATGTTAAAGTTGTATAATATGCTGATCAGACCCCATTAGGAGTATTATGTGCAGTTTAGGAAACCATATCTTAGGAAGGATATATTGGCCTTAGAGGGTGTACAGCGGAGATTTACTAGAATGATTGTTGGTGTCAAGCGCCTAAATTATTAATGAAAGGATGAAAAAACTTGGTTTGTATTCTCTGGATTTCAGGAGGAGTGACCTGATTGGGGTATATAAAATTATGAAATAATTTGACAGGCTGAATAGTGAGCAACTGTTTCCTCTGGCAAGAAAAATGTGGAGTCCCATAGCGTAGCCGTTAGCACGCTCACCTCACAAGTGAGAGGTCCGATTTTGAATCTCGGGAGGGGCAGAGTCAGATGAAGAATTTATATAGCAAATAGATATATCCTCGATAGACAGGGGTATCAGGGGATATGCAGAGAAGAGGGCGGGCAGTTGGAATTGAGTTACCAATCGGGCACAATCTTTGAAAGTGGTGGGACAGGCTCGATGGGCTGAATGGCCTTCTCCTATTCCTACCTTCCTACACTCAGTCACTGCAGTTTAAGAAAATGCTATGAAATGCTTTTAGAAGTCCTCATAATGCAAAAAGACACTAAACAAATGTAAGCATTATTATTATCTGAACCATTCATGGTGACAGCACAAACGGTGGCAGAGATTTAGAATGTCAGAGATTTAACTGGTCAGTTATCACCGGTGTTATAGAATAAAAGAGTATAAGCATTAAAGGCACTTAGTACTAAATTTCTAAGATTCTGATACCTTTATAGAATCATAGCATCTTACAGCACAGAAACAAATCGTTCACAATCAAATCTATACAGATTTTTTTTCTCCATATAAACCACCTAATCTAATCTGATTTTCAACAACAACAACTTGCATTTATACAGAACCCTTCACCAGGGTAGCATCCCAGACCGCTTGACAGTGGCAGAGCCCGACACTGAGTCGGGGGAAGTAGGGGAGGTAACTGTAGGCACGGTCAAAGAGGAAGTTCTTCAGGTATGACCTGAAAATGAGGAAGGAAGGGTCAAGGTGCAGAAATAGAAGAAGAATTTTCCAGAGTTTCAGGGCGTGGTGGCTGAATGCATGGCCACTGATGGTGGAACGGAGGGCATGGGGGTCCTGCAGAATGCCGGAGCCGGTCGAGCGGATGCACTGGGTAGTAGATTGGGGAGTAAGAAGGTCGGAGAGGTAGGGAGATGCCAGGACATGAAGGGATTTGAAAATTAATGTGAGAATCTTGAAATCAACCCGTTCGGCAATAGGGAACCAGTGGAGCTTGGCTAGAGTTGGTTTGATGGGAGTATGGAGTTTCGTGCAGGTGAGTATATGGGCAACGGTATTTTGTATCAGCTGGATCTTGTGGATGGTGGAGGCAGGGAGACCAGCAAAGAAGACATTTGAAAAGTCGAGTCAGGAGGTGATGAACGCATGGACAATTGTTTTGGCTGTGTCTGGAGTGAGGTAATTTTCCTGCTTGATCACAATTCCTGTAATATTCTTCTTTTTCTAGCAATTATCCAATTCCCTGTTTAAAAATACATTTACTGCCTGTGGCAGATTATTCCACATTCTTGTTAACCACTGTGTAAAGATTGTTTTTAGATCCCTCCTCTTTTCATTCTCTTTGTGATTTTATTAAATTTGCACCCCTTGTGACTGACTTGTCACTATTCTAATATCATAACCCTCTTCATCTTGAAGACCTCTATCAGGTCACTCTTTAACCTTCTTAGCTCCAGAGAAACCAAGCCCTAACTTCACAAATGTCCTTTTATAACTGGAATTACTCAGAACAAAATTGTGTCAAAGGCTGGTTGCAGAAATACAAATCTAACTGACATTAAGAGTGGATCCAATTAACCAGATTATTATTCAATTATCCAATCTAATTAATAGAAGTAACGGTGTATTCTGAAATTAAACAACTCTAACATCAACAGTGCTATAAATCATCAGAAGACAAGATTTTATCAACCACAGACAGACTAAAAGCAATATGTTTCATGCCATTTTGTTTCATACACGACAGAGTTTCCAATTAAGGATGAATATTTAAACCATACTGATGTAATGCGAGGCAACATCAAGCATTGCCTAACAACTTTCAAACAGGAACTTCATGGAGATTAACAAGATGCTTCAGGGAGATTGTAGAGCTCTTCTTTAATCTCACCTCCACCCTTGAACCCTCTTTTTAGTTTGAGTGCTTTCCACAAATAATGATAATAATAATTATCCTTGTGTTTGATATAATGCTTATCAGGTTAAAATGCAAAAATGGTGCACAGGTATTTGCTGTATGGTGAATTGTCTATATTTGTAGTCAAGCATGGCAACCAATTTGTGCACAGCATTACCCCACAAACAGCCATGAATGAATCATTGATTTTACTGTATTCGAATACATGTACAATTTGCCGATAATTGCTTATGTGTGATCCACTACCAAAATAGGAAACTTCAAAAAGTCAGATATCAAGCCTGGATGAACAATAACTTTCTTCAATTGAATGTCAGCAAGACCGAGGCCCTCCTGATTGGCTCCCATCAATGCCTCCACACCTCAGGCACTGACAGCATCACCATCCACGGTTGCACACTCTACCTTACTAAACTAGTCTGGAACCTTGACATCTTGGTCGACTCTTAACTATCCTTTCTACCCCACATTCATACCATGACCCACTCTGTCTTCCCTCACCTTCGCAACATCGCCCTACTCCAGCATTATTTCATACTGCAGGCCGCCGAGACCCTCATACATGCATTCATAACATCAGGCTCGAATACACAAACTCCCTGCTTGTCAGCCTCCCCAATGCCTCCCTCCAAGGGCTGGAGATCATCCAGAACTCTGCAGCCCATGTCCTTTCCCATACTAGGCTCTGTGAGCCTATCACCCCTATCCTCATTTTGTCCTTGAGTGATTCAGGTTTTATCTCTCACATTGTTCCAATTTGTCTCCGACAACGGTTTCTCTTTCAGCCCCCACAAAGTCTTGTGTGGTGTTCCTCAGGACTCTGTCTCTATTCCCCTCCTCTTTAACCTCTACATGCTCCCCCTTGTTGACATCATCCACAGACATGAGGTCAACTTACACATGTACGCAGATGACATTGAACTCTATCTCTTTGCATCCAACCCTTAATTCCAGGACAACTGGTATCCTGACAGACTGTCTGTCTGACATTAAGTCCTGGATGAGAACTAACTTTCTATGAATGTCAGCAAGACCGAAACCCTCCTGATTGGCTCGCAACAGCACCTCAGCACCTTAAACACTGGCAGCATCAGCATCCACGGTTGCACACTCCACCTCACCAAGCCAGTCAGGAACCTGGGTGACTTGTTCAACCCTCTACTGTCCTTTTTCACCCATACCCATGCCATGACCCGCTCTGCCTTACCCCACCCCCGCAACATTGCCCAATTCCGCGACTGCCTTACCCCTCAGGCCGCTGAAACTTTCATACACGCATTTGTCACCTCAAGGCTCAACCAAGGAACCTCCCTCCTTGTCAGCCTCCCCAACTCCTCCCTCCATAGGCTGCAAATCATTCAGAACTCTGCAGCCCATGTCACATTCCACAACAGGCTCCGTGGCCCTATCACCGCCATCCACTCCTGACTCCACTGGCTTCCCATCACACAGAGGGTACAGTTCAAGATCCTGTTCCTCACCTTCAAAGCTCTCTATGGCCTTACTCCCCCTTACCTCTGCGACCTCCTAACCCCTACTAACCTGCCCGTTCTCTCCTCTCAACAGGCTCTGGCCTGCTTCACGTCCTCCACTTCACACGCCCCACCCATGGTGGCCTTCTGCCACTCTGCTCCCCCCCTCTGGAAATCCATCCCGCAGTCCCTCCACCTCGCCCCTCCCTTACCTCCTTCAAGACCCATCTCCAGACCCTCCTCTTCGATTGTGACGTCGTCACCCTCCTGCCCGACCCCCCTCACCTCCACCCTCCCCGATCCCGACCACTAGCTTCGGTTCGAAACACTGATTGTTCAGCACCTTGGGATATCCTCCTGATGTGAAAGGCACTATACAAATATAATGTTTTTGTTGTTACATCAAGTGTAATGATCATTAGCATTATTATTATTATCCTTCCCACCGACTTCCCATAACAGCATCAAACTGTGTTTTTTAAAGAAGAAGCAGCTTGCTTTCATATAACTTATCAATTACAGATCCGACCACCTTCATGGAATCTGATTTTAGTGTTACACATTTAATTTTGAGGACAATTATATACATATTTGTAATCTTAATTGTAAGTGCTCCAAGATGGAACTCCGAGACAATAACCTGTGGCATATAAATGCAACTTGTTTTTGTTAAGAAAATATCCTTTAGCCGTGGTAATTTGGTAGAGATGAAAATTATGGTTTCTGTTTTGAGGACTTATGAATAGCTCCCTCAGAAAGTGTTAATTGGTGCATTGCCAAATGTTCCCACTTTGTGTTCTTATATCTGTGTAATTACAGCATTATGCTTCAATGCACAAGACAGCCTGAAAATGACAAGATCATCGCATAGGCTGAATGTGATAGAGTGTACGTAAGGGAATACGGATATTTTTATTACTACAGATTAGAGTTAATAGAGTTTTATTCCTCCATCAGCAGTTAGAAAGATACTGTTTATTTTTGAAAAAGGCATTTCACACTTTCCTTTAGCCTCATTTTTCAGGACACTTTGAATATAGCTCTATTTGCTCTATTAGCAGATTCATTGATGAGTTTAGTGAGATTTTATTGGATTCAGAAAATTTATTCAATTTGTCCCACGTAGTTATGAATAAAAAATAATACTTTCATTTAATATAGCACATTCTCTCATTCAAAGTATTTCAAAGTTCTACTTGCAGTGGGTTACTTTGAAGTGTAGTAACTTCTGGAGGCAAACATAGCAACTTTTCTATACCAGCAAAAATCCATAAACAGCAGAGTTTTATGAATAAACAGCCTCTTTTTAATCAAAAATTCAACACTGGAATCCGATATTGATTTATAACAAGATAAATTATAGGTTAACTAACAGATCTACGAGAGAGTTTAAGTTTTTCAGTAGATTTCACATTTTCTTAGAATTATTTATTTTGAATGGAAGTTCAGAACGGTAGGTTTCTCTACCTTGTGATTTGAAAATGTGTATAGTTTCAATAGTGTTTGTTTCGGTAATATTTCTTACTGCACTAACAATAAATGTAAATAAATGCAGTGCACTGAAATTGATAGCTTCACTGTGGTCTGAGCAGAATCCTAGAGGATTGGCCTGTGTGATATGCAAGATTCAACATTAGCAAATTAGTTTGCTAAATACTCATTTCAGACCCCTATATATATCAAGGATAAGTAGGAATGGTCAATTTTTGCCATTTTACACTTCTAAAATAATGTGGACCACTCCATCCTTTTCCAACGCCTCTTCAAGATTCGGCCTTGGAGTGGTTCAGGTTTTATCTCTCACATCGTCTCCAAATTTGTCTTAGCCAACGGTTTCTCTTCCAGCTCCTACAAAGTCTCATGTGGTGTTCATCAGGGCTCTTCAACCTCTACATATTCCCCTTGTTGACATCATCCGCAGACATGGGATCAACTTCCACATGTGTACAAATAACACCCAACTCTATCTTCCCGCCTCCACCCTCAATTCCAGCACAACTGACGTCCTGACAGATTGTCTGTCTGACATTGAGTCCTGGATGAGAGCCAACTTTCTACAGCTGAATGTCAGCAAGACTGAGGCCCTCCTGATTGGCTCGCGCCAGCGCCTCAGCACCTCAGGCACTGGGCGCATCAGCATCCAAGATTGCACACTCCACCGCACAAAGCAGGTCAGGAACCTGGTGTCTTGTTTGACCCTCAACTGTCCTTTCTCCTCCATATCCATGAGATGACCCACTCTGCCTTCCCCCTCCTCCACAACATTGCCCGACTCTGCCACTGCCTCACCCCTCAGGACACCAAAACCCTCATACATGCCTTTGTCACCTCAAGGCTTGACTACGGAAACTCCCTCCTTTTCAGCCTCCCCAACTCTTCCCTCCACAAGCTTCAGATCATCCAGAACTCTGCAGCTCATGACCCCATTACCCCCACCCTCACCCAGCTACACTGGCTCCCCATCCCTCAGAGGATAGAATTCAAAATGCTTGTCCTCACTTTCAAGGCCCTCTATGGTCTTGCCCACTCCGACATCTCTGACCTGCTGATCCCCTATCAACCCATCCGCTCACTATGTTCAGCAGACTCCGACCGGCTCAATGTCTCCAGCCCGACCTGCCCTACCATTGGCGGTCAAGCTTTCAGCCTCTTTGTCCCCACTCTTTGGAACTTTATCCCACAATCCCTTCACCTTGCTCCTTCAAGACACAACTCAAGACCCTCCTTTTTGACCGTGCCTTCAGCTGCCCTCCTACCTTATCTGCCCTCCATCAACCCTGCTCCCCACGCTCGGGTCCTGATCCCTGACAGTTCAGCCCCTTGGGATCTCCTCCCGACGTGAAATGGGCGATAGAAATGTAATTTTCTTGTTGTTGTTGTAAAAGATAATTATAAATGTATAATAATGTAGGTCCTCGATAACAAATCATAAAATTTTATCTGCACTTTCTGTCACACCTTTCATGTTATTTGTAGTGCGTTGATACAGTCAGCTACCACTTTGCTGCCTTCCAAAAATACCCAGAGTTCAGCCTATAGCTTATAAAATCTATACTATATCGGTCACTACACCAGTCCACAGGACCTGCAATGGTGACTGACTCTTGTGCACCTTCCTCTGTTCACCCAACACCATTTTGCAGAAGAATAGTTCACTTTCCACAACTGTATCATCCCCTGTAAGAACTGAAATGCTGCCTGAGATAATAATAATAATAATAATAATAATAATAATAATAATAATCCTTGCATTTGATGCAGTGTTTTTCTCATCTTCTAGATGTCTCAAAGCGCTTCATAGGATATACTGTAAAGTGAATTGACTGTATATTTGTGGGCAAAACACAGTAGTCAATTGCACACAGCCGTGGCCCGCAAACAGCTGTGAATTGAAGTGACCAATTTTTTTTTTTTTTCTTGAGGGATTATTACTAGGTGTGTGGAGTAAGGAAACTTGTCCAAGGTTTCGCCCTGCCTGGAATTGAACCTAGGTCTCTTGCTTGCAAGGTGAGTGCTCTAACCACTGAGCTAACTGACTCCAAAGATAGTTGAATAGTGTGAACAAATTATCATTGATAACGACCTTATGAATGTTTGCTAAATATCTGAAAAGGCAGCAGTTTTTTCAGGCAACATTCAAGATAATAATTATCACATTACATAAAATTCCGCTCTGCTGCTGTCAGAACTTCTGATGTGATTGTTCCTCTTTCCAATTTGTCATAATTGTTGACCCGAAATCACCAATTGCTGCATTTGCTGTTTGAGTCTTCACCAATGATAATTATCACTTCACTTGTTACAATTTTCAGTAATGGGTAACAATAAGATAATAATCCTTATGGCACTTGTTATAGCACTTTTCATGTTGTGAGGATGTCCTAAACTGCTTCTCAGGATATAATGTAAGGTGAAGTAACTCTGTCGAACACTGTGGGTGAACACAGCAGCCACATTGTGAACAGCAATGCCCCACAAACAGCTATGAAGTGAATGATCAATTTTATTTTTGAGGAACTGTTGGTCAGAACACCAGGAGATACTCCCTTCTCTTCTTGAATAGTACCACAGGATTTATAATGTCCACTTGAGCAGGCAGATTGGACCTCAGTTTAACAAAAAGGACAGCACCTCCAACATTGCATCACATTGGGGTGCCAGCTTAGACTATATGAGTTCCATGTACCCACAATATTCTGACTCAGAGACGAGAGTTCTCCCAACCGAGGCTGAAATAATAAAAATAATCCTCGCATTTGGTATAGCTCCTTATCACATCTTCGAGATATTAATAATTATCCTTGCGTTTGATGTAGCACTTTTCACATCTTCTAGACGTCTCAAAGCGCTTCACAGAGTAGACTGTAAAGTGAATTGACTGTATATTTGTGGGCAAAACACGGCAGCGAATTGCGAGGCGAGTATTCTAACCACTGAGCTACGGGACTCAAAGTGCTTTACAGAATATATTTTAAAGTGAATCGACCATATATTTTATGGGCGAAATGTGGCAGCCAATTGCGCTCAGCAGTGTCCCACAAACAATTGTGGATTGAGTGACCAAATTATTATTTTAAAAACAATTTGAAGGCACTGTTAGCCCCAGAATGCAATTCGAAAATTGACTAACAACCAGGTTCCTCCTTACTGCTAGCTCAATGGATGCGTGTGGAGTAAGGAAACTTGCCTAAGGTTTTGCATTGCCCGGGAATCGAACCCGGGTCCTCTCGCTTGCGAGGCCAGTGCTCTAACTGATACACTTTTCGACACCAAATGATACAATTGTGCTCTGTTGTGCACCGAAGAACAATTTGTAGAGAAATGAAATGAAAACAAGAGACGATACTGTTTTAATCAATACACAGAGCAGAAACATTTTCTATTTGCAAGCAATAATTTCAAAAATATATTTTCCCTATTTATTATTAGCAGGGGCTGGATATTATAATTTGCTTTCAGAGGCCTTGGCAATTAATTTCCAATTATCCATAAGGTAAATTTTTACCCAAAAAATAAAAACTAAAATTTGCAGCCCTATGCAAGGTCATTCAGCAACTGCTACCATTATTTTTCAAAGACCCGTTTTCTGCAAAAGATGATTTACCGTAGTAAGGTGTTTAAAAATTTAGAAAAAAGAATCAATCCAAATTGGATGAAAATATTATATACATACCGAAATAATAAATTATTATGTTACTTTGTAACAAGCAAATCTAAATGTTTCAACACAAACATTGTATTGTACTGTAATTTGGCCTTTCATCTAGTTACTTTATATAAATATAGATTTGCACAAGACACAGCTTTAAGCTGATAACATTCAGTGCCATTATGTGTTGATGGTGGAGGGCAGCACCTTACAGATGCTCTGGTGCTGTTCTGTTTCCTGTTCTCTTTAACCTTGTAAATTGACTGTCATTGCCATAGCCCCAAGCTGCAATCAATATTTTGGTGATACTGAACAATATAATTTTCCCTATTTCCTTAGGTATGATTGCACACAAAAGATCCCTTCTGTATCCCACGGGGTAATAGTTTAGCAATTACATCTGTCAACTGAAGTCATATTTCTTTTGTAAGTCCTTGAGCTAAATTTATTTTCAAAATGTGAATTGTTCATTTCTGCTTTGTGCCGGTGATTTCTGATGTCAGTGGGCGACGGTCTGTTCTACTGATAAATTTCACAGAGTATTGTTCTCCACTGACATAAGCTGCTGGGTGACTGGGAAGATTATTAGCCTATTGTGCAAAAAATTACAGAAGTGATTGACTGAAGAATCATTCTCTGTCTGAAAATGCTGTTCATTTTACTGGGGAACCAAAAACATTGTCAAGCGAGGTCAGGAAAGCATATATCCAGAATATTCAATGGTAAGTGGAGTTTCAGGAACAATGTAACTCACCAAAGTGCCCATTACATGGCATTGAGTATTGGTATGCTAGGCCCTCTCACCCTAGCAATTTTCTTCCCTTCTTAACATGGTGAAATAAAGCCACTTGTAATACCACAACTGCTGCCCCCACTATTGAAATCAACAAGTTCAGTACAGATCAAGATTTTAAATCTGTAATCCTTTGGTTTGCATGGCTTAATGATGCACTGGCATTATTAATAATTATTAATAATTATTATAATGAATAATGCCTTTATTCATTGATTTTGAATTCTTTATGCCTCATTCTTCAGAATAATATTGACATGAAGCTTGCTCTTGGTATTCTCTATGTACAACAAAATGCAACAACAAAATTACACTTGTAAAGCACCTTTCATGTCGGGAGGACGTCCCAAGGTGTGAACAGTCAGGATTCAGGACCCAAGTATGGGGGGGGTGAACGGTTGGGATGAGGAAGGGCACAGAGGTAGGAGGGCGGTTGAAGGCACAGTTGAAAAGGAGGGTCTTGAGTCGTACCTTGAAGGAGGCAAGAGAGGGAGCAAGGCGCAGAGATTGTGGGATGGAGTTCCAAAGGGTGGGGGCAGAGAGGCTGAAAGCCCGGCCATTGATGGTAGGGCGGGTCGGGCAGGAGACATGGAGCAGGCCAGAGCCTGCTGAATGGAGGGAGTGGACAGGTTCATAAAGGGTTAACAGGTAAGTAAGGAAAGCGGCCAAGGCTGTGGAGAGATGGGGAGCCAGTGGAGCAGGGTGGTGGTGATGAGGTTGTGGAGCCTGTTGTGGGAGAGGACATGAGCTGCAGAGTTCTGGATGATCTGAAGCTTGTGGAGGGAAGAGTTGGGGAGGCCGACACGGAGGGAGTTTCCATAGTCGAGCCTTGAGGTGATGAAGGCGTGCATGAAGGTTTTGGTGGCCTGAGGGGTGAGGCAGTGGTGAAGTCAGGCAATGTTGTGGGGGTGGGGGGAAGGCAGAGTGGGTCATGTCATGGATATAGAGGAGAAAGGACCATTGAGGGTCGAACAAGTCACCCAGGTTCCTGACTGGCTTGGTGAGGTGGAGTGTGCAACCATGGATGCTGATACTGCCAGTGCCTGAGGTACAGAGGTGCTGGTGAGAGGCAATCAGGAGGGCCTTGGTCTTGCTGACATTCAGCTGCAGAACGTTGGCTCTCATCCAGGACTTGGGGTTTGTGAGTAGGAGGCAGTTCAGGGGGTGAGGGGGGCCAGGGCATCAAGAATGGCAGAGAGGTAATTGTGGAGTAGAGTGAGCGAGGAGAATAAATCAGTGCGGGAGGTAGGCCAGAGGGGAAGGAATTCAGATGACTCCCGGGCAGTGGAGAAGGATTGCAGGAAGAAATTTTTTCCAGTACTAATTATGTGAATCTTATACATCACTCTTCTTGTGTAATTACACCCCATTCAAGTTTTAGAATCTCTAGTAATCTTATCAATTTGTTGTTAATTACATAATTAAGGGATCTATTATTCAATGTACATTCTGGATATATGTATATACATAGTTAGCATAATTTGCAAATTTTACATAGGAGGATTTAACCTAATTTACAAAGCAGGGTCCATTGGCTCTAGTAATCCTTCATCTTCCTTGCTGACAACCCTCCTTGCCTTTGAACCAGAGTCGAAATTGCAGCCTGGATTCACCATAAACATAATTTCTGACTTGGGTTAATCTTTCATCTTGCACAAATGCATAAATGTTCCCTTAATTGTGCAGTTAATAAAACAAGATTACAGATCTCACTGAAACTAGTAAATTGTTTTTTTCTATTGGCAGTGCTCACCAGAGCAAATGAAATGTAACCCTGTACTTGTATCTCAATTTATGAAGAAAGTCAGTTCAAGTATATAGTTATTTAAAATATCCTTTAATTGTAAGACAGTCAGCTGAAGAACTCACATCGAAACAAAGTTACACGACCAAAGTTACTGGGAATATATTTCTTATTAGAGCACAAGTCTCGCAAACATGCTCCAACTGTACTGTACATTGCTGGAAGGCTTTTTTTTAAGACACCAGTACATAAAGGATATTGACAGTAATGTTATAAACAATAAACTTATCTTCGGATTACACTGGAGTTCTTCTGCTCTGTTTATCAAGTGCAATAAATTCACTGATGTGCCAAGTATATCAATGTAATAAGACTAACATTTATTTAAAGTGATGACTTCAACAACTAATGCTATTGAGTGCTGTTATTGACTGTTTTGTCAAAGTTGATGCCTCTTATATGTGTTAGAATAATATTGACAAAAAGTTTGGTTCCAATATATTATCAAAAGAACAGTGCCATTGAGAAAAACACAGAGGCAAATAGTAGAAGATGAAGAAGCTATAATCCTTGCATTTGATTTAGCACATTTCACATAAGGAGTTCATCTCAAAGCACTTCACAGGATTTTATTGTAGTGCTATGATTCTGCATTTTGTAGGCAAATGCTGCAATTAATTTGTGCATGTAATGTCCCACACGTAGCCATGCATTGAATTTTATCTTGAATGATTGTTGACCAGGATACTGCGAGAAACTTCTCTTTTTGAATATACTGTGGGTTCTTTAATGTCTACCTAAGCAAGCAGACGGGCTCTTGATTTAATATAATACAAATTTACATTAGCACTTCGACGTCGAGAGGACATGTCAAGGTGCTGAAATAATATCTCATTTGAATGACAATATAGCCACAGGCTGGAGTGTTATAATTGACTATCAACTGAAAGTCAACAACAACAACTTGCATTTATATAGCGCCCTTCACGCAGGTTAGTGTCCAGAGTGCTGTGCAGTGGTGAAGGTCCTGATGGAGGGGCTTGAACCTACAAAATTGTGACTCAGAGTTCAGAATGCTATCAACTGATCCACCGGCTGACATAACTGGATAACAAGAAACTAGATTGTTATGGAGACCTCATTCCTTTTCTTACATTGTTAATTTTTCTCTGTTGAAGTATTGTCAATATCTTTCAGCTTTTCATTGCAATAGTCAAGACGCTTTTCCATTACGTATTTAGTTCATCATGGTTGCCTTGACAATTTTGCTACTAAAATTGCGGGTTCATGTCACTGAACTCACAGTTTCAGTCTGAACCATTTTCTCCATCATGTGATTCTATTTTAAGTTACAACACACGTTGGGTTAATCTAACTCAGTTGGTAGCACTCTCATTTCTGATTCAAGAGCTTGTGTGTTCCAACCTTATGTCAGAACTTTAAATTTATAGCCTAACCTGTTGCTCCAATGTTGAGGAAACACAACTATGTTGAAGGTTTGCTCCTCTGGATGAGATATTAAGAAAGAGGTTCTGTCTATTTGATCAGATGGATATTAAATTCCCATTCCACTTTTCAAAAATGGAAGGGAGTGTGTCTCAGCTAGCAAGGTAGATTTCATGTTTCATCTTTCCTCCATCTCCATCCCCGCCTCCGACTATACCTCACACCCAACGTTACTGAAACTGTCATTCAAACTTTCACCTCCTGCTTCAATTATTCCAATGTTATCCTCGCTTGTCACCTTAGCTCCAATATTCACAAAATGCAATTAATTCAAAACTCCACTAAAAGCTAAACTCCGTACCTCCATCACCAACTCTTGCCGGCTCCACTGGTTCACAACCACAGAACAGATAGACTTTGAGATCCTCCTACTGATCTATAAATCCTTCATTACCCTGGCACCTTGCTACCTCTCTGACCTGTTTATTCCCCATTGCACTACCCTTCACCTCCTCTTCACTGGCTCTGTCCTCCTGCTTGTCTGTTGTCCCTTCCGCTCCATCATTGGAGGCCATACTTTCAGTCATTATGCCCTAAAACTTTGGAACTCTCTCCCTCAATTATTCCTCTTTGCCTCCTGCTTCTCTGCTTTTAGATCACGCCTGAAGAACTTCCTCTTTGACCATGCCTATAGTTAAATTATTTTCCATATATATCCAAATCCTGATGTATTCTCTATTGTATAACATAATAATAATCCTTGCATTTAATATAGCACCGTATCATGTCTTCAAGACGTCTCAAAGCGCTTCACAGAATATACACTTAAGTGAATTGACTGTAATTTTTGTGGGCGAAACACGGAAGCCAATTGCATACAAATAGTCGTGGATCGAGCGACCAAATTATTATTATTTATTTATTTTTATTTTTTGGAAGGGGCTATTACCCCGGGAAAAGCAATCTGCCAATCGGCTAACCACCTATTTAGCTCCCTCTACTTATAGTATTGTGGAGTCCTGTAGCTCAGTGATTCGAGCACTCGCTTTGCAAGTGAGAGACCTGAGTTCAATTCCAGGCAGGGAGAAACCTTGGGCAAGTTTCCTTACTCTACACGCCTAATAATAATCCCTCCAAAAAACCAAAAACAATAATTAAATTGGTCATTTTCAATCTACGACTGTTTGTGGGACATTGCTGTGCACAATTGGCTGCCGCGTTCGCCCACAAATATACAGTCAATTCACTTTACAGTGTGTTCTGTGAAGCGCTTTGGGACGTCCTCCCGACGTGAAAAGCGCTATATCAAATGCAAGGATTATTATTATTATTATTATTATAGCTAGGTGAACAGAGATGTGTGGAGTAAGAATACGTGCCCAACATTTCGCCCTGCTGGTTATCTAACTCAGGTCCTCTCATTTGCACAACGAGTGTTCTAACTACTAAGCTACAGGACTCCATGGTATATATTCTTATTTTTATCAAAGTGAAGTCCTCCCAGAAGAGCTGAGTATTTTTTCACATTTGTGCAACAACTTACATTTATATAGTGCTCTTCATATAGAATAATGTTTTGGAGGCGCTTTACCATGAGTGGTTTGGACATTGACCAAAAAAGAAGGAAGATGTGGAGGGTGAATGAGAGGTGACCTTTGGCACAGTCAAAGAGTTTTAAGGCAGAATAGAGGGAGGGTAAGATCAAGGGCTGGAGGGAGGGAGATTCAAACGTAGGGTGGGGTGGGGAGTTGGAAGCTGAGTCTGTAATGCTCGTTACATTTCGCCCACAAATATATAGTCAATTCACTTTACAGTATATTCTATGAAGAAGCTTTGAAACATCTAGAAAACATGAAAAGCACTATATCATTATTATTATTATTATTTATAAAATTAATTTTATGTTTTGCCCTATTTTCCATTGCAATATATCAAACCAAGGGCAGATATAACATAGAATGGTAGAGGGATTTAATTTCATTTACAAAAAATAACATGCATTCTCTAAGTTATTCCCTGATAAAAGAGAGTTGCAAATTACCCTTTCATGTCGACCTAGTATTCCAAGAAATCATATCAGACAGGTGAACAGTACCATTCATCAGATAGCTAGGAGGTATATCATGAAGACAATTATAAATTAATAAGATAGAAATTAAGTCCAAGCTCATAAAAGTGTGTCGCTTTTACCCATTAGATGTTGCGTGTGTGTGTGTGTGCGTGTGTGTGTGTGTGTGTGCGTATCTATGTGTTTGTCAGATTATTTCTGTTAAACCTTTCTTGTGGCCTTCACTTGTTCTCAGCGTAATAATCAGAGACTGGTCTCTGGACTGATGATTATCATTAATTTAAAGAATCCATGTTGTGGATCTGATTCCACAGTGACATTAAATTACTGTCTGTAATATAGAGCTGTGATACTGAGTTTTTTTGGGTGATTGCTTAAAATCTTGACAAGGGATTGCGGAGGGGGCGCACTATATGTATTCAGCGGCTGAAAGCGATTTTGTTGTACTTTTAAATTACCCCAAATTTTGGAGTTGAAATGCGATTAATAAAATTTTATTAACAACACTAAATGTCATCACTGGCAAGATCTTGAGATAGCAGGAACTGTTCATTATCCAAAAGGCACATATTACATAGAGTTACAAAGAGAGATGTGGCATGGAAAAAGGCTATTTGGACCAACTAGTCCATGCCAGTGATTTTAACTACACAGGAGCTCTCAGACCTTTTTTACTCACCCATGCCCAACTATAACCTCTCTTTCCCATGCACGCATCAAGTTCTCCCTTGAATACATTGATGCTTTTTCTTTAACTGCATCTTCCCTGAGTGAATTCCACATTCTCACACTCTCTTCAGGTAGAAGTTTCTCCTGCAATCCCTATTAGATTTATAACTAGCGATATTACTGACATTCCCGGCAGGGCGAAACCTTGGGCAAGTTTCCTTACTCCACATGCCTGATAATAATCCTTCAAAAAAGAAAATCAAGAATAAAATTGGTTACTTCAATCCACGACTGTTAGTGGGACACTGCTGTGCTCAATTGGCTGCTGCATTTCACCCACAAATATAATAATAATAATAATAATAATCCTTGCATTTGATATAGTGCTTTTCACGTCGGGAGGACGTCCCAAAGCGCTTCACAGAACACACTGTAAAGTGAATTGACTGTATATTTGTGGGCGAACGCGGCAGCCAATTGCGCACAGCAATGTCCCACAAACAGTTGTAGATTGAAAATGACCAATTTTATTATTGTTTTTGGTTTTGAAGGGATTATTATTAGGCGTGTGGAGTAAAGAAACTTGCTCAAGGTTTCGCCCTGCCTGGAATTGAACTCAGGTCTCACGCTTGCAAGGTAAGTGCTCTAACCATTGAGCTACAGGACTCCACAATAATATACAGTCAATTCACTTTACAGTATATTCTGTGAAACGCTTTGAGAAGTCTAGAAGTTGTGAAAAGCACTATATCAAATGCAAGGATTATTATTATTATTATTATTATTATTTCAGATTATATAGCTCCACATGACAACAGGATAGTTTGGGAGGAGTGGAGATGAATCTGGTAAAATACAATAGGAAGCATCTATTTTTCAAATTGCAAAGTCTGACAATTCCCTTAGATATTATTGTTTGTTAATGAGATCTTGTACGGATGTGGGTGGTAAATGGTTCTGCAACAATTATCTAGTTTCCAGTTAAATGGATTGAACTATTGCCTGGATTCCATGATTCATGGTTATATCTTTTTCATCCGCCCAAAAATGGTAATCAGTCGAATTAAATTGAATTGTTTGCCCATAGATATCAAGCCTGACCTGTGCACCCAATTCTCCACCATCGGAATGTATTTTTATACGAGAAATGAGAAATAAATAATTGCGAGACCTAAGGTGACAATTTGTTTAACCTGAGGGATTGAAATATCTCTAACCAAGGAGAAAGAGGGATAACCTTGTGGCACACTGTCTATGTGGGTCACATTTCCTGTCTATGTTAGTTCCATGGAGTTCCAGAGGGTGGGGGCAGAGTGGCGAGGCGGGGGACGTGAAGCAGCCCGGAGCCTGCTGAGCAGAGGGAGCAGGCAGGTTGGTAGAGGGTTAGGAAGTTGTAGAGGTAGGGGGGAGCAAGGCCATTGAGGGCTTTGAAGATGAGAACCAGGATCTTGAACTATATCCTCTGTGTGATGGGAAGCCAGTGGAGTCGGACGAGGATGGGGGTGATAGGATCGTGGAGCCTGGAGCGGGAGAGGACACGGGCTGCAGAGTTCTGGATGATTTGCAACCTATTGCAGGAGGAGTTGAGGAGGCCAACAAGCAAGGAGTTTGCGTAGTCAAGCCTCGATGTTATGAATGTGTGTATGAGGGTCTTGGTGGCCTGCAGTGAGAGACCAGTGGTGGAGCCAGGTGATGTTGCAGAAGTGGGGGAAGGCAGAGTGGGTCATGGAACGGATGTGGGGTAGAAAGAATAGTTGAGGGTCAAACAAGACGCCATGGTTACGGACTGGCTTAGTAAGGTGGAGTGTGCATGGGTGGATGGTGATGATGTCACTGCCTGAGGTGTGGAGGCACTGACGGGAGCAAATCAGGAGAACCTCGGTCTTGTTGACATTCAATTGTAGAAAGTTAGCTCTCGTCCAGGACTTGGTATCTGACAGTCATTCTGTCAGGACAGCAGTGGACCTGGAGTCGAGGGTGGAGGCAGAGAGGTACAGTTGGGTGTCATTCACACACATGTGGAAGTTGACCCTATATCTGCGGATGATGATTTTGAAAAGGAGGGAACCAAGAACCAAGCCCTGAGGAATTCCACATGAGACAGTGCAGAGACTAGAAGAGAAGCCGTTTGTGGAGATGAAGTGGAGGTGATGTGAGAGGTAGGATCTGAACCATTCAAGGACAGAACCAAGAAGGTTGAAGTGAGAGGAGAGGTGGTGGAGCATAGGGTGGTCAATGGTATCGAAGGCAGCAGAGAAATCAAGGAGGATGCGGAGGCAGAGGGAACCCTGGTTGCAGTTGGACAAAATGTTATTTGCCACTTTGACAAAAGCTGTTATGTGTTGTTGGCAGCCCGGAAACCTGATTGGAGGGGTTCGTGAAGGCAGTGGCAGGGGAGGAAACAGCGAAGCTAAGAAATAATGACTTGTTCCAGGACATTGGAAAGGAAACAGAGGTTGGAACTGGGGTGGTAGTTTGAGAGCAGAGATGTGTCCAGTGAGGGATTTTTAAGGATAGGAGTGCCGACGGACTTTATTAAAGGGTGAAATACAAGAGGCTGCATCTGTGGGTGCTGGAATTAAAATTCACTAATTGCAGCCCTCTTCCACCAGTAAGTAGGATACCACCATTTATAGTTACCAAATAACTCCAAAATGTTGTATTCTGATGAGTTACAGTCAAAGACTACAAGCCCCAAACAATGTTGGAGAGGGGGAGTCCACCTCTGGCTCATTCATTGGAATAAATATTACTATCTAACTCATTGATCTCAAAAATGATTGCAAAAGTTAGATTCAGTAAAGGAGAAAATACTGTACCTAGTGGGGTGTTCTGATGTTGGCTGAGTTGGAAGTGGTGGCTATAAACAGAGGACAAGTGTTCAGGCATTGTGAGCAGCTAGGTCATACACAGACTCTCTCCACTTGATACGGAGTGGAATGGCCGAGAGCTGGAGGCAGGTCAGCCCTCGACTTTCTGCATTTCACAAGGCACCTTCAAATAACAGACTTATAAGGCGGACAGTGTCTTCCCATTGTTAGTTTACGATCCATGGAATGTCACAAATAAACTATCTTTTTATATCAACCATAATTAAGGGCCGCTAATCAGATCAATCAATTTTGACCTTCCCTTCTTCTTTTGCTCCATTATAAGTTGATCATATAGCTTGACCTCATACTTTCTTGTGGAAATTAGGTTCAGCTGCAACAAGAATCTGTGGTATCTGCTGAAAAGTGCTGTCCTTTTGGTCCCTTTTCAGCTTATCAATTGCAGAAGCTTATTTTGGCAGCTCCACTGAAGATAGTGGTGAGGAGGGGTCAGCAGCCAAGCTTTGGGTGACAATAGATTTAGAATAGTGATTTGGGAATGTAATAAATTACTATAATTGTGAATTATGATAAATGACTAAGACAAGGAGGTCAAAAAAGCAATGTTTTGCAATAGGATTCACTAATAGCAACTCAAAGTCATTAAGGGAGAATCCTGACCGTTACTGGCAGCATGTCACAGCTAAGATCCAGATTCCCTCCTCCGAAGCACCACACGTGACATATGGAAATGTCAGGACTTTGAGCTCATAGTCTAAGGTGACACTCCAGTGCAGTGCTGGGGGAATGTATTGTTGGAGGTGTTGTCCTTTGGATGAGGTGTTAAACTAAGGTCCTGCCTGCTTGTTCAGGCATATTTGAAAATCCCTTAACATTATTCGAATAGAGAAGTAAATTTCTCCCAGTCTCCTGGCCAGCAAATCCTCCAGATAAAATTGATTATTCGCTTGATGGCTGTTTGTGGATACTGATGTGCACAAATTGGCTCCTGTGTTCACTTGCAAAACCACACAGTTAATGCACTCTACCATAATTCTGTGAAGTGCCTTGAGATGTTTTGATGGTGTGATCAGGCACCATATCAAATTTAAGGATTGTTTTTGTCCCACTTTGCATAAATAATAATAATCCTTGCATTTGATATAACGCTTTTCACGTCTTCTAGACGTCTCAAAGTGCTTCACGGAATATATTGCAAAGTGAATTGACTGTATATTTGTGGGTGAAATGCAGCAGCGCAGCGCATAGCAGTGTCCCACAAACAGTCGTGGATTGAGTGAACAAATTTTTTTTGTGTGGGATTATTATCCCCATGAAAAGCGATTCGCCAATCGACTAACATCCAGGTTCATACTTACTGCTAGGTAAACAAAGGCATGTGGAGTAAGCAAATTTGCCCAACATTTCGCCCTGCCGTGAATCGAACCCTGGTCTCTCGCTTGCAAGGTGAGTGCTCTAACCACTGAGCTGCAGGACTCAACAATAATAACTGTCATTAACTGTTAAATGTGTTGATGGTCAGATAACTGTCAGAAATCACTTGTCAAGGCAAAATAATAGTTGACATCCTCTCTTTGTTTTGTCACTTTGTTGCTAAATATCTGTATGTTTGGCATGTTTGATGATTCACCTGTGGGTGTCATTTTACACAATTTGGCTGATGAATATGAGAAACCTGTCAGTTTTGTTTCTCAAACGATGACAAATGCTGATAGAAATAAATGTTACAATAGAAAAGGAAATCATGAGGCATAGCCTTTGGAAGAACATATATTTTGTTGTTATATACATAGGAGAGTAGTCTTCCCATAAATGACCATAAACTCATATTAGGAATATTTATTCCTAAGAACTCTCCTTGGCTACAGCGCAGATCAAGTATTGGGTGACGACTTTGACAGTGTAACCATATGATACAAAATATTTTGCTAAACTTGCCAATACAGATACATTGCCATAGTTACAAATCAGCTAAAGGACTCTGCCTGCTCTAAATTGCAGACAAACCATTGCACTGGATAATAATATAGTAGAAGGCTATTAGAAATTGTCCTGTTTTATCCAGAGAGTTTGATTATATTCTGACAGTTTCATCTAAAATGTCAGAGGATCATCAACTCTGCTTAATTAGGATAAATCAGTTACTTGCTGAAGGACATGCGCGTTATTGGGATTAAGAGTTGCACTTAATTGCCACCAGGTGGTAATAGGCTGTTACACAAACTTTCCACACTTTTGTGTATAATTGTTAGTTGACTTTTGGATGTATTTTTATTAACTTCAGTATTCTGTAGATTTACAGTACAGTATTAAGAAGAGGACCCGTGAAGCTGGCATTCATGTCTGGCACATTTGGGCACTGAAATTCCAGTGAGCGATTTGTGTAGCGAGTGACGATGTTGACCTTTAATTGGATTTTTACAATTGTTCCTTGTTAAAATTGTTAACCAGAACACGAACCAGAATTTCAACCAACTTGATCCAACCATACACAAATTTAGCCCACTTATTTGATCTCCTGAGAAGAAGTTTTCAATCAAACTTTGGATGAGATGTTAAACTGTCTGCCTCTTCAGACGGATGTTCAAAGTCCCATGGCATTATTTGAAAACAGGAGTTTCTCCCGGTATCCTGGTCAACATTTATCCAAATAAATTTAATCATTCACTTCATGGCTGTATGTGGGACATTGCTGTGGCAATTTGACTGCCACATTTGCTTACAAATATATTGTGAATAATCTTCACAGTAAAATTCTTTGAAGTTCTTTGAAATATCTTGATGACGTGATAAGGGGTTATCTAATGCAAGGATTATTAATTTATTATGTTCTTTGATCATCAAAGATAATGAACAAATCTACAAAATATCTATTCATCTCCCTAATCCAGCAGCGCTGATTGTATGTATGTATTGTAATCTCCCATTGGTGCATATTCTTTGCTGACAGTGCACGTGGCTAAAGAGTTGTGTGAATGTTTGCTAGTTGATGATTTTGGAGGCTTACGATACAGTGTGTTATTCAGGGTATGTAGGTCAGTAGCATTGGACTAAAGTTTATCTGTAATAAGCAATTAGAATAGATGCTGTAAGAATGCATTTTTTAAAAAAAAGAAAAAGAAATTCAGGTGCAAATTGCTTTTAAAGATTGATTTTCACCTCCCAAAAAAGGGTATTTATCAGTAAAAATTGATAAGAAACATAGTGGTATTTAACATTCAAGTAAATTTGCCTTGTCTATTGATATATTATTGATCTGAATTGACTTTTCTGATTCTGNTTTTTTAAAAGAATTTATTCTGAATAATCCTAGAGAAAGAAATCACAACAATAACAGCAACTTACATTTATATACTGTCCTTCGCATGGGCAGTGTCTCAGAGCACTGACAATGCAATAGAAGAAAGGATTTAACAGATGTTTTCCATTAGCTTTGAGCTCATTCTGTCTTTTTGTTCCTGAAGCCACTGCTTTCCCTTTTGCTCTTCCATCCATTGTTGTGTACCTTTCTGTTCCATGGGTTAAATTCTCTAGCTTTAGCTGTTCGTGGTTTCGATTTTGACTCTATAAACTACATGCCAACAATGTTATAATCTTGCAAATAGGTCTTCAAGGTTCCTGCAAAGTAAGTTAGAGCCAGAGGAATCTCGTTCCCTGTGGAGTGGAGTTGATAGCCACAGATTAATCATGCATTTTATAGCTGGGAATTTCAACACTCAGTTTGATTCAACAGAGTTGTGCCTCATGCTCAATATCCATTGGTTTGCAGCAAGGAATTTGAGAATCCTTGATATTGTTAGTGGCCAAGGAAGAGTATTTTTTCAGTCTAAACATTCTGCATTATCTACTATTTTGTTTGACTATCAAAATCCTGTGGAGCAAGTAAGATCAAATCTAATCGCCCAGGAATATTTACTTCAGGTAAGCAATCTTGTTTAACGATGTCAACAAGATTTTAAAGAGCATACAATAGTGTGCGGATATAAAATTGGACAGAGTGGGAATGCTTATCAGAAGCAAATTAACTCAGAAGATTTTAACTCAAATCACCTGACCATTTATATTAATTATCTTTCACAGACCATTTGATCCATACATACTTTCTTCTCTAGGTTAGTCTTTATTAAAAAAGTTCATATATTGGGCTGCTTTGTATCTCCGCCTCCCCCCATGTCTCCTTCCACCCCACCCAGACCATCCACACCTCCTTCTCCCTCCATCATGGCTCCTGCCACTCCTCCTCCTTACAATCCACCACCCGGCGCCTCCGCTTGACTGGCACCAGTCTCCTGATCATTCCTCGCACCTTCTGCCCCACCATCGGAGGTTGTGCTTTCAGCCACTATGCCCCAAAACTCTGGAACACTCTCCCTCAATCCCTCCGCCTTACCTCCTCTCTCCCCTCTTTCAAGTCCTGCCTGAAAACTGTCCTCTTCAACCAGGCTTACGGCCACCTCCCTCCTCTCCCAGCTCAGAGTCAGGCTCCACCACTGTTAAGCGCTCTGAGGCACTACCCTGCAAAGAGGGCACTATATAAGTGCAAGTTGTTGTTGTTGTTGTTGAATACAGAACTTAAATTGAAGCCATTTAAAACTAATTTAATGACAGCAACAACAACAAAATTACATTTATAGAGCGCATTTCACGTCGGGAGACCAGAAACAAAGTAAGTGTCTGGCTGTTCAGGTGGATGTTAAACATCCCATGGTACTATTTGAAAAGAGAAGGGAATTTCTCCCAGTATTTTGGCCAACACTATCCCTGATAAAAATGAGAATTCACTTTATGGTTGTTTGTGGGACATTGTTGGCACATTCGCCTAAAAAATACTTCATTTTACATTGAATCTTATGAAGCCCTTTGAGACACCCTTCCAACACATGCACCAATTTCTATGTACCAATAGGGTGCTGTGTTCAGCTACAAATACAGCCACCAAACTTTACAGTAAAAATCCTGTAAAACTCATTGAGGCGTTTCAATGATGTGATGATGTGCAATGTCAAACACAAGGATTGTAATTTATTAGATGATCTCAACGCAGTGTTCTGCTCTATTAATCAACAACAACAACAAGATTGCATCGTCGAGCCTGGAGGTGATGAAGGCAAGAACAAGAGTTTCAGCAGCCTGAGGGGTGAGGTAGTGGCGGAGTCGGGCAATGTTACGGAAGTGAGGGAAGGCAGAGCGGGTCATGGCTTGGATGTGGGGAAGAAAAGACAGTTGAGGGTCGAACAAGACACCGAGGTTCCTGACTGACTTGGTGAGTTGTAGTGTGCAACCATGGAGGTTGATGCTGCCAGAGCCTGAGGTGCTGAGATGCTGGCGCGAGCCAATCAGGAGGGCCTCAGTCTTGTTCACATTCAACTGTAGGAAGTTTGCCCTCAACCAGGACTTGGTGTCTGACAGGCAGTCTGTCAGGACGGCAGTGGTCCTGGAGTTGAGGATTGAGGCAGAAAGATAGAGTTGGGTGTCATCCGCATACATATGGAAGTTGACCCCATGTCTGCGAATGATGTCACCAAGGGGGAGCATGTAGATATTAAAGAGGAGAGGGCCAAGGACAGAGCCAGACATGACAGTGCGGGGGCTGGAGGAGAAACCGTTCGCGGCAACAAAGTGGAGATGGTGAGGGAGATAGGAATCGAACCACGCAAGGGCAGGTCTGCGAAGATTAAGTAAAGAGGAGAGGCAGTGTTTGAGGATGGAGTGGTCAACAGTGTCGAAGGCAGCAGAGAGGTCGAGGAGGACAAGGAGGCAGAGGGAGCCCTGATCACAGATGTTCAGAATGTCATTAGTGACTTTGACCAGGGCTGTTTCCGTGCTGTGGGCAGTGCGGAAGCCGGATTGGAGGGGTTCAAAGAGGGAATGATGAGAAAGAAAGGAGCGGAGCTGGGAAGTGACGACTTGTTCCAGGACCTTGGAGACGAATGGAAGGTTAGAGATGGGGCAGTAGCTGGAGAGGAGGGATGGGTCCAGGGAAGATTTTTTCAGGATGGGAGTGATGACAGCTGTGTTTAGGAGGGTTGGAACTGAACCAGTACTGAATATTGAATTGAACTGAATCACCATATCAATAACAACAACAACATTATATTTGTGTAGTGCCTTTCACATTGGGAAGATGGCGAAGGGACTGGACAGTCAGTGTTTTGGGCCCGAGCTGGAGGTTGAGATAGGGGAGGGTGGAGGGCAGGGGGTTAGGAGGATCAAAAGCACGGTCGAAGAGAAGGGTCTTGAGATGTGTCTTGAAGGAGGTAATGGAGGGCTGAGGTGGAGGGTCTGCGGGATGGAGTTCCAGACGGTTGGGGCAGAGTGGCAAAAGGCCCACCTGCCAATGGTGAGGCGGGCGAGGCAGGGGACGTGAAGTAGGCCAGAGCCCGCTGAGCTGAAGAAGTGGGCAGGATGTTACGGGTACGATGGTACGATGGTAAATTCATAACTACCCGATCGGCTTTGCTGTTCTGCTCTCTGAACTGAATTTTGAAAACACCATGTTATTACCAAGGGTAGCTTAGACCTCTTCTGGAGGCAGATTTGTTTTTCTCTCTCTCTTTGGAGTGAATAAGATGTGATGATTATCAACGGGGATTGTTTTGACTCTGAGTTTGGCCAGGAATCCTGCAGTCATCCTGAAACACACAATGCCAAAAAATATTGTCAACAATTGAAGGCTTCAGTTGGAGTAGGGCCCAAATCACACTGTCTAAGTTGGAGGAGTTTTCACCCAAAAAATTGATAATTATAGACTCTTTGAATTTGCAATTTTCAATGGTATGATAATTGACACCAGTGGTAATTATCATATGTTTGATCTTCAATATTTTTCCTCACTCAATCTGCAACACTTCACCCTTGAAATAACTCTCATCCTTGAAGGGGGTGGGGGAGGGTCTGAAAAGGCAGGAAAGACATTGGTTTAATATCTCATTCAAAGGACAACCTGCCAACAATGCAAAGATACCTCCAGCGCTGCATTGGAGTGTCAGCATAGACTATATAAGTTCCAATACCTAGAATGGGGCTTCAACCTAAACCTTCTGACTCAGAGGCAAGTGTTCTGCCAACTGACCGACCCAGACTGACAGACTTGAGCATTTTGAGTGTGCATTTCCATAAGTATTGGAACAATTGGATTGGAGTTGTCCTTTTATAGGACTGGAAAGCACAATTTGGAAAGGATCAAGGAAGCAATAAGAATAAATATAAAAATGAAATCCATTGACTACATTCACAACAGGTTGTTAATGGGTCATAAACAATTTGTTAAATGCTGACATGATGATACCACACTGTACATAATTCATAGTCATCTCAGATTGGAGTCTGATGTGTAGATCAGAAAGATACAAAGGGAATATTAACCTCTAAATTTATTTCCTCTCAGATTCTGATTGAATTACTGTGAATTTCCGGCAATAGAAATGTTGGATTTCCATCTGTTGTTGTGTAATGTTTTCTGTTGTTGTTATCCCATTTATCTAATTTGCTGTTTATTTAGCTGTAGTATGAATTTAAACTAGTTTTTATTGCTTTATACTTTGAAAGTACTGTTTCCCTTCTCCAGTATCACTGAATCAAATCCAATTGAACACAGAGATGCAATTATCACAGGAATGATCTTTTACTTTAAACCGTCTGTTTGCTATTTGGCCACAATTGTAAAACAATACAGAGGTTTTATTTGTGAGTAATTTCATACAATAAGTAAAAAATACATTAGGAAACAAATGTATTTGGAGCATATGCAATTTATGAGATAACTGAGGGCTAATTGCAGGCTAATTGTTCACTGGTTTTATGTCCTGCCTGATGCATTGTTTTCAATCAGATGACTATTGTAATAAGAGGCTACAAAAATCTAGAATTGTTTTACAAAGTGAATATCATAAAAGATAGATTTGATTTCAAGGTAACCATTTGTCTACAGAATTCATAAAATAGTAATACTAATCCTTGATTTGATATCATGGTTTGGGAGGGCATCTCAAAGGGCTTCAGAGGACCTACTGCACTCCGGGACACCAGCCCGCTTGAAGGGCGCTATATAAACGTAAATCATTGTTGTTGTTACTGTACAATGTATTGACTATGTATTTTTTTGGTGAATGTGACAACGATGTCCCACAAACAGCCATGAAGTGAAGGATCAATTTTATCTGGGGGATTGTTGGCCAGGACATCGGGAGAAACTCCCACTTCACTTTTTGGAAAATGCCAAGGGATCGTTAACATCCATTTGAGCAGCGAGACAGGACCACAGCTCAAAATCTTATCTGAAGAGAGACATGCCTGCATATTTACCTACAAAAACATAGTCATTTTATAATAAATCCTATGAATCCAGTACACCCCAGCACTATCCTAAATCCAGTGCATCCCTAGAACTGCATTGGAGTGTCAGCAGAGACTACGTGAGTTCAAACTCTTGATGTGGGGCATTAACCAACAGCCTTTTGACTCACAGGTGAGAATCCTGCCACGTGAGCAGGTTAACATGTAATATATGAAATGGTATAGAGAAAGGGCAGGTAATTGGGATTTTGTGCCATTTCACCATACCATTTGATATATTAGGGCAACAAAATATTTATTTCAATTATCTAAAAAATGTAATAAACTGAGGGAATAGGCTCGGTGGGCTCAAAGGCACTCTTTTATGCTTGTTTTCCTGTGTTTTCATTTTGCAGAAATTTACACTTCTACTATAACAAATGTTTACAGCACATCTTAAATAATTGTAAAATTGTGTGGCGAATATTTAAGATACTTTCCGTTCTTCTGCACGATAGCTGTAAAATTATTGTCTGGTGAAAATATCTACCTTGATTCAAAAACAACAATTTACATTTGGAAAGTAGCTACTGTGCGAATAAATATCTCAATTTGATTAACAGTGGGTGAGGTGAAATGGGATAAAAGTAGAGGTGACCAAAGATATTCATTGATCTGTAAAGGCTTTTGGGAAAGCAAGGAAAGAGTCACCATGTGAAATAGTTCTGGAAGAGAGCTTCAGAGAATGGGTGTGCTGTCTGAAGACTCAAGCTTTGATGTTGGAGTGAAAGGTAGGAGAATGAGAAGTAAGCAGAACAACAGAGAGTTCAGACCAAGATGCAGGGATGGAAAATATACTACTATTGAAAATAAATAGCAGTAAATTTGACACTTCAAGGATTAAGGAGTGGAGGATTAAGGATGTGGAGTCCTGTAGCTCAGTGGTTAGAGCACTCGCTTTGCAAGTGAGAGACCTGAATTCAATTCCAGGCAGGGCGAAACCTTGGGCAAGTTTCCTTACTCCACACAGAGCCTAATAATAATCCCTCCAAAACCAAAACCAATAATAAATTGGTCATTTTCAATCTATGACTGTTTGTGGGACATTGTTGTGCGCAATTGGCTGCCGCGTTCGCCCACAAATATACAGTCAATTCACTTTACAGTGTGTTCTGTGAAGCGCTTTGGGACGTCCTCCCGATGTGAAAAGCGCTATATCAAATGCAAGGATTATTATTATTATTAAAAGTCCATTCCCCTTATATTAATTAGTTACTTTAACCTTACTGATGATTATCATGGATTAATTTAAGTATCATTCATGAAATGTCAGCTATGTTTCTTAAAAAAGGAAATATTATTAGTCTTTTGGCTGTCTAACAGCCTGTCCTTTTTATCTTTGTATAAACTTCTTTAAATGCCTACTAGAAATTTTTACAACTTGGTTGAAATATATTCCTTGCCACCAAGTTGCTTTTATGCAGTAATCCATCACCCTTTTATAGCAGTAAACTGGAAAACATTGTTTAGGCTTTAGAAATTACATTGAGTCTAATAAAAAAGGTGATTGCTAACATAGTAGAAAGCTTTGGGTTGAGTTTGATCAAATGCCAGGAGTGGATGCATATTCTCAATAATTAACATATAGGGTACAAACATAAACGGAAGCACTCGGCACACGTTTTCTATATTTTCCACAAATTTCGTCATTAATTTTACAAGTGTGAAGATAGAATTTGGGACGCAAGAGAACTGAAACCAACTTTAACTTACTGGGTGATGTGATTAAATTATGCATTATATACTTACATTTACAAGAGCGACTTTAATAAAAATAAAATATTTCCACCTTAGTAAACATGAGAAATATATAATTAGAAAGGACAATTCAATAAAAAAAGCTTATTTGAATTCCATTGTCAATTAATTATAGAAGAGTAAGAAGAAAAATAACAATAGTTAATTCATAATTAGAACAGTATCGTTTGAATTATTTCCTTCTAAAGATTTTAAAACAATTTTAACAGTTGTGCTTCACTGTGGCTCAAAGTAAGTATAAATTTAAGCAACAATGGATGAAAAAAGTAGATAAGGTCTTAAACAGGGCTTTATTGAATGGAAATAATAGAAATATTAATCAACCTTCTTTCCCATCCAGTGATCAATTTAGCTCCTTGCAGTCAATTTCACTCACAGTACCATACATATTAGTACATGGGGAAAAAGTCATTTTAACCACAAGGAAAATTAAATGTTTTTTACAGGTTATGAAATTTTAAAGAAAGAACATTTTTATAAATGTTTCTGTCTCAAAGTCCTATGAACTATTGCTAAGTTTAGTGACAGTTTTGTTTTGCAAAGAAATCCAGATCCTGAACTCAAAAAAAATTACATGTATACTGACTAACAGTGAAAACAAAATTAATCATCTAAAATGATTAGTCAAGTCACAACCAGTCAAAACAGGTTCTTACAATATGGAAATTAGGGCCAATCATCCCATGGGATTCTGTTACATTACCTGTAAATCAATCGTTATTTCAGAAAAGCTTTGTTTGATCTGATTCTGAACTCAGTTTTCACTCATCAGTTTTTAAATAGAATCGATTTTGTGGTACTATATATGCCTAGAATCAGCTACTCCATTGCTTATCCCATCCAAGGTCTGCAATTGTCAAGGTCTGATCCTCAAGACCATTGTCATACAAGTTGAGATCATTGCTATTTTTTCTTTATATAGTAAATTTATGAATTTTGCAAATTTCTCCACAATTCTACAGAATGACTTTAAGGCAAAAACCACAAAAGTGATTTGGTACCTCAAAATTCCACAATTCACCTAAATTAAATTACATTACATGTCCAGAGAACATAAAGCTATTTCTTCAGGTCTTTGGTTGACATTTTTACAAAGCTTGTAGTATATTTTTATATAATGTGTTTCATGTTGGCAGGAAGTCTTAAAGAGCTTCACACAGCAGGCTGGGCACATAAAGTGAGTCGGGCGTCTTAAGGGAGTCAGATGGGGGGAAGATGACCAAAAGGTGGTCAAATAATTGAGTCTTATGACAGGTTTTAAAAATGCGAAGGGAGGGAGCAAGGTGGAGGAAGTGGGGAGGGATGGAGCTGAGAGTGGGGATAGATTAGCTGAAAGTTCAACCACCAATGTTGGGTTGAATTGGGCAGGGCACATGAAGCAGGGTGGTGTTTGTTGAGCGGAGAGATAGGTCAGTTCCGTAGGGGCTCAGCAGGATGCAGAGGTAGGGTGGGGCGAGGCTGTAAGGGATTTCAATATGAGAATGAGGATGTGATGAACAGGTTTGGATTACAGCTTGATTTATGTGATTGGAACAACTTGTTATTTTTTCCAACAGTGGTGCAATTTGGAACCATTTTTTTATTTCCTGCTTGAAAATGACTCTTCCAGTCTATGAAGAGCTTTGCTTATATCTAAGAAGTCCTTATTCTTTAATGAAGTTAAAGAGACAATTGTGTGAAAGTGACTATGAAAAACAATTTTCATGTCTTGAGGAATGGCCAAGATTAAAAGTTCTTTTGAAATTGGCTGCAGTAAAGATCTGATTTATTCAGTAGCTAATAAATCGATTTTGTTCCTGAAATCACCTCTGCCACGTTGAGAGCAGAGCTCAGAATCACTGCCTTTTAAACTTGATTTACGCTACTCTATTACCATTGATTCAATGCAAAAAAACCACATTGAATCAACAGTAACCTTTAGTGTAAACAGGACACTGAACAGCTACACTTTCATGAAAGGTAAACGATTGATTCATGGATCTAATAACAATTTAAGAATGCATAATTTAGACAAACATTTTGCAAATCTAGAATGTTATCAAACCTATATCAGGTGGATTTTAGCACTTTGAATAGTATAAATGTTTTAATACTTTAATACTAACTTCATCAGTTGTATTTTAAAGAAATTGGTCACTCAATCCATGATTGTTTGTGGGATACTTCTGTGTGCAACTGGTTGCGGTGTTTCGCCCACAAAATACAAAGTCAATCCGCTTTACAGTATATTCTGTGAAGCGTTTTGAAACATTTCAATGACGTGATAAGGCATTATATCAAATGCAAGGATTATTATTTAAATATATAATTTCAAAAGTCTAAAATACTACCAGTTGAAGTTAACTGAAATGATAGCTGAAAAAAGACCCTGGTGTTACACTAGATCAATGCATTGAGTAGTTGGTATTGCACCATACAAAGAAAGATCCACAAATTCTACTTCTATGTATTGAGAAAGAAAAATTCAAACCTTTTATAATCTTGGAAATGTTTATTTGATTTGGAAAACAAAACTAAGAAATTATTTAACAACAGGATCAGAATGTTATAATGTGTCCACTGGTTGCAATGCAACATAGTACCTGTATCTGTCATCACAGCCAATGGTTCCAAAATTGCTTCAAAGTGTGTCTTAGAGTCATAACACGTCAAAGATGATAGCCACAAAACATTGCAATTAATTTTTAACTTGAGAAAACTTCACAATGAGCCAAAATCTCATAGGCACAACATTTCACCTTGTTTTATGTTCTATGTCTGGGCTTTGAGATCACAATCTAGGATGATACTTAAGTGCAGTCCTTGGGGAGTGCTGCATCAGTAGACCTGCCATCCTTTGGATGAGATGTTAAACTAAAGTTCCATCTACCTGTTCAGTTAGATGCTAATGATTCTATTAGCATGGAGAAATATATTCCACTAAAAACAAGATAAAGCTAAATAATAATGAGACATTTTGGATGAATAAAGACATAAGGGCAACATTGAGACTGAGGAAGGAGGCGTTCACGAAGTACATAAACCACAAGGGAGAGCATGACAAAAAAGAATATGAAAAGATCAGGAAAGTAGTCAAAAGACATTTAGGAAGGCAAAGACAAATTATGAAATCAAATGATCAAGGAATATAAAAATAAATAGTAAAATATTCCACAGACATACAAATAACAAAAGAAACATCAAAATAGGGATAGGGCCATTAAGGGATTGGCAAAATAAGATCACAGGCCGCGACAGCAAAATGGCAGAAATATTGAATAGTTACTTTATCTCAGTATTTACTAGGGAGGCAGATCAGGTGGACGTGGCAATAGAACAGATCAAAATAATATAAATACATTTAAGATAAAAAGGAGACAATCAATAAACAAACCAAACTCAGAGAGGATAAAATCCCTGATCCAAATGGATTGTATCTACGTGTATCAGAAGAATCTAGGGAAGAGATAGCAGAGGCACTATTACACATAATTCAATAGAGAAGGGAATAGTACCAGAGGACTGGAGGACAGTAAATGTTATACCTATATTTAGAAGGAAATAGAACAAACCCAGGGAACTAAAGACTTGTCAGCTTAACATCAGTGGTAGGAAGATAATGGAATCCTTACTGAAAGAAGTAATAGAAAAACATCTAGAAACCAAAAATATAATAAAGAATAGTTAGCATGGATTTCAAAATGGAGGGTCATGCTTGACCAATCTCATTGAATACTTTGAAGAGGTAACTTAAAGAGTAGACAAGGGTAATGCAGTAGATGTAATACATTGGGATTTCCAAAAGGCGTTCAATAAGGTACCGCATAATAGACTAATGAATAAGGTCAAAGCATGTGGAGTCAGGGGAAAAGTAGCAGAATGGATAGCAAGCTGACAACAAGGCAGAACAAACAGAGAGCAGGGGTAAAGGAGTCCTGTAGCTCAGTGGTTAGAGCACTCGCTTTGCAAGTGAGAGACCAGAGTTCAATTCCGGGCAGGGCGAAACCTTGGGCAAGTTTCCTTACCCCACACGCCTAATAATAATCCCTCCAAAACAAAAAAACAATAATAAAATTGGTCATTTTCAATCTACGACTGTTTGTGGGACATTGCTGTGTGCAATGGCTGCCACGTTCGCCCACAAATATACAGTCAATTCACTTTACAGTGTGTTCTGTGAAGCGCTTTGGGACGTCCTCCCTATGTGAAAAGCGCTATATCAAATGCAAGGATTATTATTATTATTATTATTAATATAAGGATAGCTACTCAGACTGGCAGAGGGTGGGAAGTGGTGTTCCACAAGAATTGGTATTCAGACCACTGTTGTTCACAATTTACATTAATGATTTGGACTCAGAGATCGAAAGTACAATTTCACAATTTGCAGACGGCACCAAATTGGGGGGAGTAGTTAATACTGAGGAGAACTGCAACAAATTACAGCAAGACTTTAATAAACTTGCTGAATGTGCATTTAATTGGTAAATGCATTTGAATATAGATAAGTGTGAGGCAGAACATTTTGGGTTGGAGGAATAAGGAGGTCATATACTGCCTGCAAAATAAAAACCTAAATGGGGTAGAGGAGCAAAAGGATCTTGGGGTACACATACACAAATCACTAAAAGTAGCAACCCAGGTTAATAAGGCCATAGAAAAGCAAACCAGGTATTGGGGTTCATTTCTAGAGGGATAGAAATGAAAAGCAGGGAAGTTATGGTAAACTTATGTCGAACCTTGGTTAGAATACACTTAGAATACTCTGTGCAGTTCTGGTCTTCACATTATAGAAAGGATGTAGAGGCACTGGAGAGGGTGCAAAGGAGATTCACAAGAATGATCCCAGAACTGAGAGGTTATATCTATCAGGAAAGGCTGAACATGTTTTGACTCCTTTCTCTTGAAAAGGGAATGGTAAGGGGTGACCTGATAGAGATCTTTAAAATTATGAAAGGTTTTGACAGGGTAGACATAGACAAGACAAAGAGATCAAAATCAGGGGCCATCAATACAAAATAGTCACAAATAGATCAAATAGGGAAGTCAGAAGAAACTTTGTATACACAGAGAGTGGTGGGAATGTGGAACATGCTACCACAAGGTGTTGTTGAGGTAAATAGCATAGATGTATTTAAGGGGAAGCCAGATAGGTACATGAGGGAGAAAGGAATAGAAGGTTATGCTTGAAGGCTTAGTTGATGAAGGGCAGGAGGATGCTCATGTGGAGCATAAACACCGGCAGAGACCAGTTGGGCTGAATGACCTGTTTCTGTGCTGTATATTCTAATGTATTTGGATAGCTGGGTGTCTGACACATGCAGAAACTGTCAACTCCAGAAACATTCCACATGTGCTTGAAATTTCCCTATGTCTGGAATACATACACTTTCCTTGGAGGAATGCACGCAGTTTAACTATTTTTTGTATTTTTAAAAGTATTAGGTGTAAATTGGCAAGAGCCAAGGCTTCGGGACTGCAAAACATGTGTTGAGTTTAACCTGCTAAAAGTGCATAGCTTGTCATTGAGAACATTTTCTGGTAAGATTCCCACTCCTTGTTCAGCTAAGACCACCTTACCTGTCCTCCCGACGTGAAAGGCGCTTTATAAATGCAATTTGTTGTTGTTATTGTTATTGTTAGGGGTTTGGCCTCTGGCCAGGAAGAATCCCTCCCAATGACTCTTCTGCTCCTGCAAGTCCTATTGATTAGTCAGACTGGCTGGTCTTTCATCAGCATTGTCCTGATGCATACTGTTGTCTCAGGAACCAGACTCCTGAGACTGCAATAGAGGGTTGCCTTGATTCTGACTTTACCAAGGACATTTCCCTGGAAGCTTCATTGAGACCCAAGAGGACAGTCACTAGTTGGTCATTTGCTACCTGACGGGTGTAGGTTGAAATCCTCACTTGGTAGATAGCAGGTACCAGGAACTCACTGTCAACTTCCTGGTGAGCAGCAGAGCTCAGTTTAAAACGTGAGAGAGCATTGCCCATAGCTTGGATAGACGTTTCTACCTAATGAGTGATGCTTCCACCATTTAGAGGTACAAAGCTTGAGCATAGATATCTACAACAACAACAAGATTACATTTATACAGCGAATTTCATGTCGGGAGAACGTCCCAAGGTGCTGGACAGTGTACAGCATTTCAGACCCGAGCTGGGGTCGAGGAGGGAGAAGGGAGGGAAGGGGAAGGGTGGTGGCCGAGGGCATGGTTGAAAGAGGAGAGTTTTGAGGCGGGACTTGAAGGAGGCTAAGGAGGGGGCGAGGCGGAGTGATTGTGGGATGGAATTCCAGAGATTGGGGGCAGAGTGGCTGAAGGCTCTCCCGCCAATGGTGAGGCGGGTGGGTCGGAGGACATGGGGCAGGCCAGAGCCAGCTGAGCGGAGGGAACGGGCGGGTTGGTAGGGGGTTAGGAGGTCACAGAGGTAGAGTGGGGTGAGGCCATGGAGGGCTTTGTATGTGAGGATCAGGATCTTGAACTGGATCTTCTGAAGGATAAGGAGCCAGTGGGGTCGGGCGAGAGTGGGGGAAGTGGGGTCACAGAGTTTGGTGTGGGAGAGAACACGGGCTGCAAAGTTCTGGATTATCTGCAGCCTGTGGAGGGAGGAGTTAGGAAGACCGACAAGCAGGGCATTTGCATAGTCGAGCCTGGAGGTGATGAAGGCATATATAAGAGTTTCAACAGCCTGAGGGGGAAATAGTAGCAGAGTCGGGCAATGTTACAGAGGTGAGGGAAGGCAGAGTGGGTCATGGCTTGGATATGGGGAAGAAACGACAGTTATACCTACCTCTCTGTATAGCCAGCAAGATGGATTCCAAGCCTTGACTATATGAGCATTTGAACACAAACTCACACCCCGATAATATCTTCCAGTACCTGGAATCGAAACTCCATCATCTGCTCTGTTGTTTGGAATTAAGAGATAATATCACTGAAGGGAGAAATGTCATATTTGACTGGCAGGAGAGGAAACACAGAAACAGGACAGCTCTTGTGCTGTTGCACAAACTCTTAGACATGATTGATGGAAAACAGAATGACTTAGGTTGTTGGTAAATTTACACACACGTTGAAGAAGTACTTCTCAAAATTTTCCTGTATTCTGCCAACAGACACTTTCTAGATAGATCGGCAAAGAAAGCAGATGTATGCTAGGAGGAGGATTTTGCAATATTTCTTAATGAATTAACTAGTTATAATAATAATCCTTGCATTTGATATAGCGCCTTATCACGTCTTCAAGACACCCCAAAGTGTTTCATAGAATATACTGTAAAGTTAATTGACGTATAATTTGTGGGTGAAACACGGCAGCCAATTACACACAGCAGTGTCCCACAAACAGCCTTGGATTGAAGTGACCTAATTTATTTTTTTAAGGAATTATTAGCACCAGAAAAGCGATCCGCCAATCGACTAACAACTGGGTTCCTACTTACTGCTAGGTAAGCAGAGGCACGTGGAGTAAGGGAACTTGCCTAACATTTCGCCCTGCCAGGAATAGAACCCAGGTCTCTCGCTTACAAGGTGAGTGCTCTAACCACTGAACTGCAGGATACCCATACATGGTGTGTGTGATATACTTCTAATTATTGGAAGGAATATCCACTCAGATTCTATTAAGTCATATTAAAACATTGATTTATAGATTAAAAACCCCATTAAAACAGAAAAAAAAACCAAAATAATGATGATAATCATATCTCTATCTTCGCTTCTGTAACTTCAGCCATAGATGGCAGTTGTCACTTACCAGCCAGAAAGAATACTATGGCCGTAGAGAAAAAATCTAGTGGCAACCCAATCAAATTATAATTTAGGTTTATTTGAATTGAAGTAAAATGATCTAACTTGTGTAGTTTTGGATTTTCAATTAATTTTAGTGTCCCAACTGCTGTTTCCACAGTGTGTGTTGAGAATCACAGACACTCACAAACACAGAGGGAGACACTCACAAACACAGAGGGAGACACAGAGAAAGACACACAAACACAAAGACACACACAAACACATAGAGACACACAGACACACGCAAACAACACATAGAGAGAGCTACACAGACACTTACAACACAGAGACACACACAGACACACGCAAACACATAAAGACATGCAGACACACACAAACATAGAGACACGCACAGACACACAAACACAGAGACGCACACAGACACACACAAACATATAGAGACACATAGACACTTGCAAACAACACATAGAGAGAGCTACACAGACACTTACAACACAGAGACACACACAGACACTCACAAACACAGAGACACACACACATACACTCACAACACATAGAGAGAGACACATGGATATCACAGACGCAGAGACACACACACACACAGACACTCACAACACATAGAGACACACGGATATCACAGACACAGAGAGGGAGACACACAAGGACACTCACATTGAGAGGCAGACACTCACAAATACAGAGAGACACACACAGACATTCATAATCACACAAATATACAGACAATTGCAACAGGAGGGACTCCGAGTGAAGCTCATTTTCCGCTTGCACCGCAGCACGCATAAGCGTCCAGAGCCACTTCACCCACAGTGACATCCAATAATCACCAAGCGGCCCACGGGCTATAAACTACATCTATAGTGGGTTTGTAGCAGGGGAGGATGTTTATAGTGGATTGCGCGGGAAAATTGCGGCCGCACTTTTCTATTGGTCCATAGGTTTAGAGTTACAAAGGGCAATTTTAAGCACAGGAAGCAGAATGTTTTTCTGTAGGCAGAGCACATTCAACAAAACAAACAGGTTATCAGAAATGATGGTTGAGGCCAGAACACCGGATTCAGTTAAGAAGCAGCTTGATTCTGTGATGGCAGAATAGTAGTAGTTTGTTATGCTTGGTCTGATGCTTGGTTGGTTCAAAGATTTGGAACAGATTTGGATTTGATTGAACCTTTTGGACTCTTACCCCAAATTAATTCCCATAATTCTAGACTGGATTATCATTCCCTTTGCATAAACATTTATGTTCTGCTTTATGCTCCCATTATGTGAGCATCTGTCAAATTGGGCAGGGTCCTGTTAAACCTGCTCTTAGACTTCATAGGCCATCTGTTAAAATAACACTCAATAACACTAAATAGATAAATACTCAGTTAGGCCTACATTCAATTTATTTATTAGTACAGATCATTAAGATTTTTTTTGAACATATCCGAAGAGATCTTCATTGGAACATTTCAGAAAATTTTAACTCAAGATTGCTACAAAATATCCCTCAAATCAGTTGCTTACTGTATGCTGGAGACAAACTCCTCTTCAATTTTTTTTTAGTGACGACATTGTCCCCACTCACCCTTCCCCAACTTAATTAAACAAATCCTGTTCCACAAGTGGGGAACATGTGTTGCCCCAAACATTTCTAACACCTGGTAAAGCCCGGGCCCAGCTTAGTGACCAAGGCTCAAGATCGACCAATTCCAACTTCTCCATTTCTTCTTTTGGGCCTGGATCAACCTCCTCTGGATAAGTGGCCCCTGCAAAACCGATTCCAATCAACAGAAGCCTGGGGGGCTGGGGGGGTGGGTAGATATTCCTGCACTGAACAGCATCTATGCTCCATGAATAATCATAGGAAGACTTGGAACGTGCAGGTTTTTTAAAAAATATATATTATTGACCAAGGTCAGGCCTGCTCACCCCATTTAACCAGATTAGAAGAAATGCAATCTATTAGCGGAAGAGAATTAACCCCGAAGATAGCCCCCAATCCCCTCCCAAACGTTTCCAGTCCCCAAATTGTCAAAGGTCAACGTGGGCTTGAACCAAATACTTTACAATCACCCGAGCAAGTCAGATGATCGGATTGCCTCTCGGGCAATCTGTACCTCATCTGTACTCAAGTGAGCTATGCATTCAGTATCTCCCAATCCTCCTTGTGAGGGCTGATCAAACTTTTCAGATCGGAATACTGCAATACCAATCTCAACCAACAGAGGGTTGAAAGTATAGCTGTTGCCAGGAGCTCAATCTTTCCAATAATGCCCCAGCTAAGGGTTAGATTCTGATACACTTGATCTTGGCCAAAAGGCCAAGAAGCTTATTTCAGGCTTAAAGTTACTCAGCAGATTTATGTTAGCTTTTCCTCTCTTTATCTTTCAAGTTAAGTGAGGCAGAAAACCATTGTGTTTCTTCATGTGAATCACCAAACTAGGGGGAATCAAACAGCAAGTTCAATTCCTAGTTAATGCTGCCAAAGCATGTCACTCATAAGAACATGATTTAAGGGCAAACTGTAAGTGTAACTGATTCTAGAGCGCTTATATTGTTAACATTGGAGCCAAGGCCCATGGCTTGTTTGCAGAATTGGCTCCAATTGTAGTTCTGCTTGCCCACTGCTATCTAGTATATCTGATGTGGTTACATTCGCATGATTCACTCCCCTGCTGGCGAACTAGAGATCATATTGAGTTATTAGATGTGGGGGTTGAGATATTCCTCAGGCAGGCTGTTTTAGCAATCACGTTGCAGTATAGAAAGAGATGCAGAATATCAATTGTTAACAAAAAGGTTTACTGCAAAATCTGCATTCCATCCTTTCATTTTTTAGAACAAAACTTTTGATTGCAAAAATAAATAACAAATTAAAGGATACTTGCATTTATCTAGTACCTTTCATGTGGGATGGCGACTCGGACCCAAATATAAAATTGCAGTATGAAGTTTGTTAAAGACCATGAAGGAAGCATGAGTTCATACAATGCAATCTAAAAGCCACATAAACCAATGAGTGTGTAACTCTAGCTTAGTATAAGTCTAGCAAGGATTTGTAAGGGGGTGAGTTGGATTAGCATGTGGGAGGTGCGCGTTGGAGGTATGTGTGATGATCTAATAGTGCACCTCCCAGATACATATTAAAAGCATTTTTAAACTGGATACACAATAATAAGTAAGGAGGGACATTGCTGGTTAAAACCATCTGTCCTGCCACAACAAAAAAATTACATTTGTATAATGCCTTTCATGTCGGGAGGTCATCCCGAGGTGCTGGACAATGAGTGTTTCGGACCTGAGCTGGGGGTCAGGGTTGGGTTCGTAGAGGGCAGGGGGAATCTATGTCACTGTTCAGCCTTCCTAGATTTTACCCCAAGTGAAGGGCACCATATAAATGCAATTTGATGCTGTTGTACTTCTTCGATTGCACCTATGGACACCTCCCCCTTTTCCCCCCCACCTCCCCATTCGGCTTCCTTTCCCACCATTAAAGAGGTCAAAGGCATTTTTCTATATTTTTCTACTCTGTAAACTCAAGTTTTTGTTTTTGGTATGGTTATGTTTTGTACTAGGAAGAGGAGAGAGAGGTCCAAGTGCATAGAAAACATCAGCCTTATCACTGGCAGTAGGTACTACCTCGCCAGCTGGACTAATCTCAGACACCTGGATATGAACGAAGAGAAGTTCATGAGGAGACTCAGGGAACATGGTGAGAGTCAGTGAGTTCACCATATCATGCTGCATGAATAAAATAACCAAAATCATCTGTAGAAAAGCACATGTGAGCAGTGAATAGCTTCAGCTGCAAAGTCAAAACACTTTTCTAAAATGACTGGCTTGTCACAATTGCAGGAAATATGAATACACATGCACAATGGAGGAGGGGGTCCTTTTCATAGTGATCAGTGCCTGACATTTGACACATTTTTTGTCTTAAAAATAGTGTGGCATAAATTTGAAGATTGTGTAGAATGCTGGAAAAATTGAAAAATGTTGCCCATTTTCAGTTCACACGTGAAGACATTCCTCTTTCACTGTGCCTATGATTAATTCCCCTTCCTCCCATTTTCGTTGTCAACCCACACAATTTTTCAGTCCCCTGAAAGACTAGGCTTTATGAAATGTGCCATAATTGTTATTGTTGTAACATTCAAGTCAATTTCTATTGCTATCTAAAAAGACCTATAGAAAACCAACTTCCAAATTAAGACTCATTAAAAGAATTCACCAAAATTCTGCACCAATGTTAATTGTATGTGGAGTCCTGTAGCTCAGTGGTTAGAGCACTCGCTTTGCAAGTGAGAGACCTGAGTTCAATTCCAGGCAGGGCGAAACCTTGGGCAAGTTTCCTTATTCCACACGCCTAATAATAATCCCTCCAAAACCCAAAACAATAATAAATTGGTCATTTTCAATCTACGGCTGTTTGTGGGACATTGCTGTGCGCAATTGGCTGCCGCGTTCGCCCACAAATATACAGTCAATTCACTTTACAGTGTGTTCTGTGAAGCGCTTTGGGACGTCCTCCCGACGTGAAAAGCGCTATATCAAATGCAAGGATTATTATTATTATTATTTATGACAATGGCCTTACAAAATGAACTTAAATTTATATAGGACCAAGTAGAGTAAAACATCTCAGAATGATTTACGGTGATGAGGCAGAGGAGGAGGTTGTGTGGTGATCATAGGCTTGGTGGTGGGTGTTTAGGTGGCATTTGAAGACAGGTAGCAAGGGTGCAAAAGAAAGGAGTTGAGAGAGAGATTTCTAGAGATTAGGAACATACAATTGGAAAGCTCAGCCATCGATCATTGACCACTCTATCCTCATCCACTGCCTCTCCTCTCGTCCCAATCTTCACGGCTCTGTCCTTGACTGGTTCAGATCATACCTCTCACACCACCTCCACGTTATCTCCACAAACGGTTTCTCTTCTAGCCCCTGTACCGTCTTGTGCAGCATTCCTCAAGCATCTGTCATTGATCCCCTCTTCTTTAATATCTATATGCTTCCTCTTGGTGACATCATCCACAGACATGGGGTCAACTTCCATTTGTATGCGAATGACACCCAACTGTACCTCTCGGCCTCCAGGACCACTGCTGTCCTGACAGAATGTCTGTCAGATATCAAGGCCTGGATGAGAGCTAACTTTCTTCAGTTGAACGGCAACAAGACTGAGGCCCTCCTGATTGGCTCCTGTCAACGCCTCCACACCTCAGGCACTGACAGCATCACTCATGGTTGCACACTCCACCTCACTGAGTCAGTCCGGAACCTTGGCATCTTGTTTGACCCTCAACTATCCTTTCCACCCCATCTGCACCATGACCCGCTCTGCCTTCCCTCATCTCTGCAACATTGCCCGGCCCTGCCATGTCTCACACCGCAGGTCGCCGAAACCCTCATACATGCTTTCATTACATTGAAGCTTGACTATGCAAACTCCTTGCCTGTCAGCCTCCCCAACTCCCCCTTCCACAGGCTGCAGATCATCCAGAAGTCTGCAGTACGTGTCCTCCCCCGCACCAGGCTCCACAACTCTATCACCCCCATTCTCGCCTGACTCCATTGCCTTCCCATCACATGGAGGATACAGTTCAAGATCCAGGTCCTCACCTTAAAAAATCCTCCATGGCCTTGCTAAACCATACTTCTGTGACCTCCTAACCGCCTACCATCCTACCCGCTCCTTCCGCTTAGCGAGCTCCGGTTGCTTCATGTCCGCCGCCTCGCCCCCCCGCCCCCACCTTTGACGGGCGGGCCTTCTGCCACTGTGTCCCCACACTCTGGAACTTCATCCTACTGTCCCTCCACCTCATCCCCTCCCTTGCTTCCTTCAATACCCATCTCAAGACCATCCTCTTCGACCGCGCTTTCAATCACCCTGCTTCGCCACCTGCCCTCCACCCTCACCAATCCCAACCCCCAACTCGGGTCCTAAACTCTGTCTGTCCAGCAACTTGGGATGTCCTCCGAATGTGAAAGGCGCTTTACAAATGTAATTTTATTGTTGTTGTAACTACAAATAATTACATTTATATAGCACCTTTCAGGGCGGAAGGACATTCCATTGAACAGTTAACGTTTTTTGCACCAGAGCTGATGGTTGGAATCAAAAGTTTTGTAGGGTAGGGGGAGTAGAGATGGGAGTGTGGCTGAAGACATAGTTAGAGGAAGGTCTTGCGACGGGCCTTGAAGGAGGCAAGGAAAAGTTTTTGTTATTGTTGTTACTGTCGCATTGGTAACAAATCTATAATTCAACCTCATCCAAAAGCTGGGCAGCAAATGGGGTCTTGAGGGCTGCAACCTAATATATGTTCCTTTCTCAAATAATAAAAAGTTGTTTTTCCAAGTGCAACTAAAATCGCGAGTATAATTGCATTTATCAAATGATGTAGGACACGAGTGCTATTGTGCCAGATCTCTGCTAATGTGACATTGTTGTTCAAGTGGAGAGTTATTTTCTAGATTGCTTTGACAATGCATCTGTAGAGATGCACTTGTAATTCTTTTGGAACTAATTTGTGTCTGTTTTAAAAAAAAATTGGTGTCATTTTTTAAATTAGCCCAAATGAAGGCAATGGACTCAAATGAAGCGGACTGAATCCTGCAAATCTTGGTCAGTTTACTCATTCCCTATATATGTTCCTTCTACATCATTTTATATTGCACCTCGTTTGTTTAAAGTAAAGACACAGTGATTAAAATTGTAAAACTCCGTATGCTCCCATCAAAAAATCCTGTTACTTAGATAAATTAATGTGATCCAATAAATGTAATCATCTTGAGCTTAGAACACTAATTTTCCTCAAATGATCTGTAAACTGGAGCTGATCATAATATAACCACAATGTAATTTTTTTGTCAACTTGGCAGTTTTTACAATCCAATATTCATTTTAACAGGAGCTGAATTTTATAGTAAATATGTAGGAGTGTAACTCTCTCCCCCTCATTTCCCTCGGCAAGTGTTAATTTAAGGATCAGGTTCAGAGTTTAAATAGACCCTAGCTTTTAGAATGAAAGAGACTCGTGCTATAAGCTGGAGGTACGACTGCCAGAAATTGTTAGTAGTCCAGCAGTTTCCACAATAAAGTGATCATCACAAACTGAGATTGCGGATCGAAAAGCAATCAGTGTGTTGGCTCGTGATAATTGCTGGGCATATACATGTGGCACACTCAGAAAGATACATGAGGCAACAAATTAAACATTTATATATTTTCATATTTGTATAGACACCTTAATTCCAGCAGTGTTCGCTCATCCTGAAGGGATTCTCTCACACCCTTATATTTTATAAAGTAAAGTATTTAGCTGCACTGTCATTGCACTGTCATTGATGAGTCACCTTGAGGGCATATTTTAATGGACCCTTTCAGATTTCATCTAATTTATTTTGGATGTTTCTTCAGTAGAATGTCTTGACTTCTCTTTTAACTGTGAACCAATTTTAAATGTGAATGCACAAGGGGGACCGCACGAGTTCGGTTGGACTTGCACTTCAACTTGATTTTAAAAGTCGAGATGCTGAACACATTGATTTCTGTGACCACATTTATAATCGCCTCTTAAAATCATAGCCACAATACAAGTAGCTTTTTTACGCTAAAAGTACCTCACCCCAATTTGATTCACACTGTTAAGTGTTCAACTGATATGTGAAAGGCAGCTAAAAATATTCAGCTATTGCTACAGGCAGACTGGCAACTTTACTGCAAAAAGAGATATCCTATTAAAATTTTCTCATGGTGTATATCAGGTTTCATTGTGTTGCAGGCAAAAAATGAATCCATATATGCGATTATATGAGTTTCTGAAAGAAACATCTACCTGAAATTTGAAAGGGTTCGAAAGTTTTCCTTTTTCTCAAGTTTTTATGGTCAAATCGGAAGAAATAAAATACGGCCCTATAAAATAAGAAATAAAATTTAATATAAATATTAAAGAATAAATAATAATAATAATCCTTGCATTTGATATAGCAGCTTTTCATGTCTTCGAGACGTCTCCGAACGCTTAACAGAATATATTGTAAAGTGGATTGACGGTGTATTTTTTTAGTGTGTGCGAAACACAGCAGCCAATTGTGCACAACAATTTCACAATTAAATGTGTCAATGTCGAAATAGTTTTTGATAAGATTAAAATAAAAAAAACTACAACATGTTTCACAAATGTTTAAATGTTTAGTCATTGAGTATTGGAAAATTCAACATTCAGAAAGAAACAAACTAAATCCTGCTTTGTGGGACATTGCCTTCAGATTGATTGTACTGTGGGTGTGGATTGGCCCACTAAATATACAGCCAATTCACTTCACATTATACTTTGTGAAGCGCTTTGGGACGTCTCGAAGACATGATAAAGTGCTGTATCAAATGCAAGGATTATTATTTATTATTACCTTGTCTCAGGAGAGGATGTGAAACCTATTCATCTTGTTATTCTGCTAAATATCCCAAAACAATAACAGCAACAACAAGTTTACATTTGTATAGCGCGTTTCACGTCGGGAGGACATCCCAAGGCACTGGACAGAGTACAGCATTTCAGACCCGAAATGGGGTGGGGGGGGAAGGGAGGGGAGAGGAAGGGGGGTGGCCGATGGCATAGTTGAAGAGGAGGGTCTTGAGATGGGACTTGAAGGAGGCTAAGGAGGGGGCGAGGCGGAGTGACTGGGGGATGGAATTCCAGAGATTGGGAGCAGAGTGGCTGAAGGCTCTCCCACCAATGGTGGGGCGGGTGGGTTGGGGGACGTGGGGCAGGCCAGAGCCTGATGAGTGGAGGGAACGGGTGGATTGGTAGGGGTAAGGAGGTCACAGAGGTAGGTGGGGTGAGGCCATGGAGGGCTTTGTATGTGAGGACCAGGATCTTGAACTGGATCCTCTGAAGGATAGGGAGCCAGCGGAGTTGGGTGAGAGCGGAGGAGATGGGGTCACGGAGTTTGGTGTGGGAGAGGACACGGGCTGCAGAGTTCTGGGTTATCTGCAGCCTGTGGAGGGAGGAGTTGGGAAGGCTGACAAGCAGGGCATTTGCATAGTTGAGCCAGGAGGTGATGAAGGCATGAACAAGAGTTTCAGCAGCCTGAGGGGTGAGTTGGCGGAGTTGGGGGATGTTACGGAGGTGAGGGAAGACAGAGCAGGTCATGGCTTGATCGTGGGGGAGAAAAGACAGTTGAGGGTCGAACAAGACACCGAGGTTCCTGACTGGCTGGTGAGTTGTAGTGTGCAACCATGGAGGTTGATGCTGCCAGAGCCTGAGGTGCTGAGGCGCTGGCGCGAGTCAATCAGGAGGGCCTCAGTCTTTTTCACATTCAACTGTAGGAAATTTGCCCTCATCCAGGACTTGATGTCGGACAGACAGTCTGTCAGGACAGCGGTGGTCCTGGAGTTGAGGGTGGAGGCACAGAGATAGAGTTGGGTGTCATCCGCATACATGTGGAAGTTGATCCCATGTCTGCAGATGATGTCACCAAGAGGGAGCATATAGATATTAAAGAGGAGAATGTTGAGAGTGAGAAAACAAGTATTGAGAGTGAGAAAACTCATAGAAGTTCATATCATTCATTCAAGTGTCAACACTCTGAGAAGAGAAATCATGAAAGTAGAATAAAGTAGTATAAAAACTATTGTTTTAAAGGTTTATATACATATTGTCCAGGTAAGAGTACAACAGGCTAGCTTTATCCAGAATACTATCAACCCCTCTCTTAATTTAGTTGCATAAAATTGTCTCAAGTTGCCAGCTTCTGCCTAGGGTCATGCCCAGTAATTGGCCTCTCCTTAACACTGCTCCAAAGTTCATCTCAAATAGCACCGGTGATGTTGGGGACTCAATGGTAATGTGGAATCAGGAACACATTACCTATATCATACCACCAATGTCACAATGTGTCACCGAACACCAATTTGTGTATTTCCAATGGAAGATGAAACTTATCTTAATAAAATGATAATAGTATGAACTGACACCTTCGCTCTATTTAGAGTGTAAATATGAAACAATGGCTAATTAACACAGAAGTACATGATTATTTTGTTCCTAGGCTTTGTTCCTTTCAATGTGGTTTACTGTACTGTCTACAATTTGTACTATAAATACGTATTCTCCAAGCTTTAAAATGCTTTTCACGTGGATATTGCTTTCAAGATATTTACACGTGGACTCAATGGTAATTTTTCACTAATTTTACAATCATTTTTCACACTGCTTTTAGCAGTCTTTTTCTGTAATATGTTTCTCATAATTGTTAAGGTAATATCTGCAATAATAATCCTGTACAATATAATGCGCCTTCATGCAGAAATATCTCAAAGCATTTCACACAATGAGCTCTCTGGAGAATCGTACTGTTTTTCATTATCACTATGAAACCCATCAACTGTCAAGATGACATTGTCGTGCAAGGTTCAGAAATTAAATAACTTTTTTTCAATAAAGTCACAGCATAGTGCAACATTTATGATTGGAATTCCTTAACTGTAAAACCGAAGTCTCTGGAACATTGAATCTTAAAAACACATCTCTTCATGCAAATGTTTAATTCTTGCACAGGATATAAGTTTTTAAAATTCCCATTTTCCCTTTTTTATATAGTTTCCCATAGTGCCTTCTCATGCTGTAAATTTATCATTCTATATTTTCATTTCTTCCTCCTGTGTCCTCAATGCACTGAAATCCAAACAAAGAGGGAACATATATTTTGAATCTCACCACTATTGTTGTTTTTCTTTCAACGACAAACTCAAACTCCGTAATTACCTGCACAGCTCTCACAGTAATCAACAGAAAAAGTATGGTAAGAAATAACCTTTTTTGTCAAAATCACACAGTAGCAAAACATACTGCTTGTGATGTTAACCTTTAACATTGAGCTAATAACAAAACATGCACTTGTTTTAATCTGTTGACCTGGTAAATTTTAGAAGAAGATTTTGTGAAACTAATAATAATAATACTTGCATTTGATATAGCGCCTTATCACATTGCCACGACATCTCAAAGCACTTCACAGGATATACACATGTGGTTTGACTTTATTTTGTGGGCAAAATAAGGCAGCTTGTTTGCACACAGAGGCCTTCAGTATAAATTGTTTGTGAAACTTCCCACAGAATCCAACTGGTGACAAACCCCTGTTATATAACATACAGGAATATTTCAAAGACACAGACTAGTGTCTGCCCTGAAGAAACACTCTAAGGTATTTCACCACCATCAGGAACTACACCAATTTGTACTTGGGGGATTGTTGTCCAGGAAAATGGAGAGAAACTCCCTTCTCTTTTCGAATAGATCCCTGGGATTGTTAACATCATTCTGACATGAGTGACTTTGCTACCATTGAGTCTGGCTTATTCAGACAAATAATTATCAATTCTATGAAGAGATCACAAAAAAGAGATCTGATGCTGAACTAATAATATTATTGCATGCATTAGTTTGTCGTTCAAATGTCTTGACCTCTGACACAAACTAATGCATGTACATAATATTATTGTTTCAGTCTCAGATCNTTTTTTTGTGATCTCTTCATAGAATTACACTTTGCCTCACTGGCCCTGCTTTCATCTTCCTCTTGAAAGATTTCAAGAGAAGAAGCGCCTGCTTTTTTATGTGTAGTTCCTGATGGTGGTGAAACACTTTAGAGTGTTTCTTCAGGGCAGACCCTAGTCTGTGTCTTTGAAATGTTCCTGTATGTTATATAACAGGGGTTTGTCACCAGTCGGATTCTGTGGGAAGTTTCACAAACAATTTATACTGAAGGCCTCTGAGTCACAAGGCTGTGAGTTCAAGCCTGTGAAGCACTTTGAGACATATCGACGACATAATAAATTGCTATATCTAATTCAGGGATTATTATTATTAATATTATTATTCAAGTATTGAACATCTGTTCCACTACCTTGTTATGAAATAACATAATTAGTTTCTTATTTTCAATTTTTTTTGAGGAACGTTGGTTTTCTGATATTGAGATAAGCAAAATCTCTTCGCTTTTTATCACCTAAAATCTATAACTCTTTGGTCGAGCACTACATTTGATGCAACAAACTTCTGGTTGTGGATCTTCATGGATACACTCAGCATTTTTCCCTTTTTGTAGTTGAGAAAAACAGTGCTGAGTTGGGTGGGGAACGCAGGTGTATGTCCAATGTGTCTGAAGTAATTCAAGGTGCTTTTATTCTCCTGAATTTACACTACTTTAATCAGAAATGTGGACAGGCATGGGTTCCTCACCTAAGTAACCATTATTAACTGACTAGCCTGGTTCAGTCTGTATCTACAGATGATTTTACCCACTCGGGAAGTTATCATTGAACCCAATCAACTGACATCCACAATCTCACACTTTCTTGCAGAGGTCACTAAATCATAATGAGGAGCAGGAACTCTGCCTGATATTCCACACACCTAGATGAAGGGAGGGCAAGGGGCTTTGGCCCATTTGGAGATCCCCAAATGCTGACCAGTTGATATCAGGTAACTCAACACAGGCCACAAATTGAACCTGCAAAATTCTGGACTGTACCACATTGAGTGGTGCCATGACCCACTTGGCTATTGAGTGAGCAACCAAGGCATTGTTGATGGTCGAACAATTATTTGGCTCATGAAAGAAACTAAGAACTATAGTTGTGGCCTCAACCATCACATGGCTAAGCCTATTCCTAACTGGTCTAGTATTTCTGAAATCTATTGTTCAACTGTGCTTTTTTTTAAAAAAAACTTACATTTGTAACAGAGAAGGGAGGATAAAAAGAACAATGTCCCAAATCAATGTTGTCACTTAATCCATTGCTGTTTTATGAGATATTGATCTGCACAATTTGAAGTGCTTTGAGAAGTTTCAACAAATTGATAAAGCTCTGTATAAAATGCAAGGATTATTATTAATATGACACCTTTCAAAATGGGAGGACATCTCAAAATGTTTCACAGAACATAGTGTACAGTGTAGTGACTGTATTTTGTGCAAGAATATGGCAACTAATTTGCACACAGCAATTTCCCACAAGCAGCTGTGGAATGAATGACCAATTTTATCTGTGGTTCGTTGGCCAGGACACTGGCCATTTTACCATATGTAGCCCTTGAAACAGTTGACAAATGTTTGACTGAAAACACAATTGGATGCTCAATTGGGATATATGCAAAATAAAAAACAACTTCAATGTCTTTCATGCCTTTATTTGTAAATCAGAGTGCAGTTGTATGATACAAGCAATTTGTTTAATTGCTGTGACTTATTATTTCACAAACAATTAACATTGGTCTATTTTTCTTAATTTTTACATGGATTTGTCACTTCAGTAAGAACTCATTGGAGGATCTGTGTAGGTAGAAATTGCGCTAACCCTTATGCTACTATATGTATTGATGTACTGTAAACCGACCAATAACATTCATACCAGATTTATCTGCATGGCTAGTGGGGTGATACCTCTGACTTCACCAAATGAGTCATTTTTAAAATTACCAACTGAGTTACAGAGAGAGTGAATATGGATATTTTTATAGGAACTTCAGTGTTGGAACGTCAACATCATTTACTGTATCATACTTTAGCATTCTCTCACTTGGGTCAGCCGTGAGGATGGCGGCAGCTTGATGAAGTAAATGAAGTGATAAATACTGCTTCTGGATGTAGTGAGACCCACTAAAGAGTTGGTTTTCCACAGAGACCTCTGGATGCAGCAGTCTGCCCATAGAGAGCAGCAAAGCAGCTCTGCGTTCCTGTTCCCTTGGAATCAAAACAACCATTGACCAAAGTTTGGTGACTAGAAGCACAGTTGAAAGTGATAACTTATTTTGAACAGCATCTTTCAGTTGCTAAAACAAAACAATATACTAATATCTACTAAATACACTATATGTATAATGAATAATAATGGGATTTATTATGCCTTTAGTGGTAAGAAAATATTATTTTGCTTTGAGACTCAATCAGTTACAAATAGAAGTTTACATTATGGTTCAGTGAGGTCAGATTTTCTTGAATCATCTTCTTTCCCTCAGGCAGAGGATGTGGGTTCTCGGCTGCAAACAGAACAGCTTCTGACAAGAACTGCAGGCTGTTTCAATGTCCCTGCTTTTAACTCTTTAGTGATGCTACCTCGCGTAAAGGGCACTATATAAATGCAAGTTGCTGTCATTGTTTCAGTCCCCAAGTAATTATCTCTAGAAAATCACAGAAATGTAGGGTAAGGTTTGGGTGAGTTTCATAAGAAAATATACAGTCAATTCACTTTAGAGTATATTCTGTGAAGCGCTTTGAGACATTTCAATGACACAATGAAGTTATATATCAAATGCAAGGATTGTTATTATATAATAATTCTTGCATTTTATATAGCATCTTATCCTATAAAATGCTTTGAGATGTCTCTGAGATGATATAATAAAGCACTACATCAAATGCAAGGTTTATTATATAATAATAATAATCCTTGCATTTGATATAGTGTTTTTCACGTCTTCTAGATCTATCAAAGCGCTTCACAGAATATACTGTAAAGTAAATTGACTGTATATTTGTGGGCGAAACACAGCAGCCAATTGCACACAGCGGTGTCCAACAGTCGTGGAATGAGTAAACAAATTATTAAAACCTTTTTAGGGATTATTATCCTCGGAAAAGCAATCTGCGAATCGACCAGCAACCAGGTTCTTACTTACTGCTAGTTTAACAGAGGTATGTGGAGTAAGGAAACTTGCCCAACATTTTGCCCTGCCGGGAATCGAACCCAGGTCCTTCGCTTGCGTGCCAAGTGGTCAAACCACTAAGCTACAGGATTCCACAAAATAATCATAAATTATTTTGCATAAATAATAATAATAAATAAATTAATAAATTATTATTATTTATCCAAACTCTTTTGCTGATTGAAAATAGTTATATGGTACATTTACAAAGAGCAAAAATGATTCAGAGTAAATTTAATCTATGTATAATTAATAAGAAAAACAACCTTTTTTAATGTGTTATTCAATGCAATAAATGGATGTGCTTCCAAATGACTTTGTTTTGCACTTCAAAGTGAACTGATTCCACTCGGTGCACCTCGATTGATTGACTCCTCTGACATATAGATAATCATGCATCTCACTCATAGTGCTGGGATTGCCAGTTGTACACGGTGTCATCTTAAGCCAGACCCCGAATGTAACATCATTTGTCATTCACATCCCTTGTCACAAAAACAGTTCAGCGTAGAAATCATAATAAACACCTGCTCCTTCTTTGTGCAATGCTTTCTGTAAAAAAAAATGCCAAGATGATAAATCATTTGCAGTTTGAAGAAAGTGTTTTCTCCCCAAATCTTCTTTTCTGATGATAAATTTGTTATGAATGATGACTGTTTTGCCAGTAGGAAATTGGTATTTTCTCTGTGTTTCCAGCTGCAGTTGTTATTTACTGACAGGCTTCAGACTCTGACCTTTGACTCAGTGTTCAACTGTGCTATGAGCTTCAATAGGCAGTGATTCAGTACATCCCTATCCCTGTACACTCATGAATATATTTCAAATCATTTGTTTTGAACTATCTATGCCACAAAAGTTGGAACAAGTATACTGGAATGTTTTCTTTGGCAAACATCACCTGCTTCTTTTTTCCTGAGTGGCTCTTGTTATTTGCAACTGAATCTAATCAGAAATGTCAAACCGCTGTCTCTTTACACAGAGCGGAGAAAAATAATTTGGTGCACTAACTTTTCCATTTAATTGCTTACATAAATGACATAATTGTTTTCTTGAAGGGACAGAATAATCCGTTTGTAAGTAACAATATTGCGTGTTATAACAAAAGGTGAATTGCATTGCTTGTTCTCTGTGATCCTGAAGGACTTGTTATTATAAAGCAGTCCGTTCTTACGCTTCAAAAATAAAACACATATTGAATCTTACAAATGACACCATTACTTAATATTTCTAGTTAGTTAACCTTAAGGAAGTCTTGTGCTTCAATTTCCACGATGTGTGGAAATATCCTTTTTGTTGATATTTGATTTTGAAGTGTCTTCTTATAAGCTACTGAACACTTTCATTATCAAATTGCTGTCCAGACTTCTAAAAGGAAGTAGCCAATTTAAAATTAAGTTTTGCTGAGGGTACTTTATTAAATATTAGAGCTATTTTAAAAGAAAAATACTGTGGGTGTATATGTGTGTATGATCTTAGACTGTGAGATTCATATGCACCTCACCAATTTCCATTGACTCCTTTTACTCACTGAGGTATAATTCCATTGTTGAATGTCCATTATTAATTATTACCAGTGCATATCAACACGCTGTTTAGTTCATGGATGCACCAGATAATGTACATATCCAGTGTCCACATATTAATTGTTGCATTTGATATGTTGCCTATCACATCATTGAGATGTCTCAAAGTGTATCACAGGATATAATGTGAAGTGGAGTCACTGTGTTTATTGTGGGCGAAACACGGCAACCATTTGTGCACAGCATTGTCCCTCAAACAGCCATTGAGTGAATGATTAATTTAATTTGGGTAATTGTTAGCTCGGACACTTGGAAACTCCCTTCTCTTTTTAAACAGTGCCATGGGTTTCTAACATCCACCTGAACAGGCAGATGGAACTGTTTAACATCTCATCTGAAGCACGTTCAGCTTTCAGCTCCCACTCCCAGCCTGGGACTGCGAAGTGATATCAGACATCCTCCTGATGTATAAGGCACAATATAAATGTAAATTGTACTGTAATTTGTACTGTAATAAAGAGAAATGTGAAATGCGGCATTTGGGAAGCAAAATGGGAGTCCATGCACTCTGTGATTGGGGAGTTGAGAACTATTTACTTGTTACTTATAGTTGATAAAGTATGCAACAGTAATAAACAAAACAATCAGAACAACTGGGTATATTGCCAAATTAGATGAGATTATATTCTTCAATTTGGGATTGCCAAAGCTCTTGCCAACCTGTGATTAAACTTTCTGGAAACAGGTAAGTAGGGTGTGTCCCTCCAAGGAGGGACATTTCATTCCAGATACAGGAACATTTTTTTAAAAACTGAGACAGTCTGCAGTATGGCTTGCAGTATGGTGACTCTTAATCATGTTTCTAGGTTTCCCTATGTGTCAGACTCCTCGCTGACCAAAACAATAGGTGGTAAATTTTGAATTGTACGTGCAATACTATGTAGAATTTTAGATTATCAAAGACAATTTTGGAAAAAAAATTATGTTTTGAAGGTTGGTAAAATCTAGTTTGTGGCTGGCAATTTACTTTCTAACTTTTGTCAGAATTTTTGGTGCTTTTCACTTAAAAGAAGCTAACAACAGTGAATTGTTTTCCAATTCCTAAACACATGCTCTTGTGCCTCCTTATTTTGCTTCATTGTATTTATCTCCACTGGAGTCATTAACTAAAGGAAATGTAGCTGCAATCCTGACTCCTGGTTTTGAGTTGGGGCTGGATTTTTGGTTTGTGGGCCACAAACTTTCATTGGGGACTTTGGAATCACTTTTATCCAAAAAATCATCCCAAAATGTAGTTATAATAATCCTTGATATGCACCTTATCACATCAATGAACTGTCTGAAAGTGCTTCACAGAATGTTTACAGTAAAGTGTAGTGAATGTGCATTTGCAGGGAAATGCTGCAGCTAATTTGCACATAACATTGTGCTCTCCTGATTGACTCCCGTCAGCGCCTCCACACCTCAGGCGCTGACAGCATCACCATCTTTGGATGCAGACTCCACCTTGCTAAGCCAGTCTGGAACGTTGGCATTTTGTTTGACCCTCGACTATCCTTTCTACCGCATATCCATGCCGTGACCTGCTCTGTCTTTCCCCACCTCTGCAACATTGTCCAGCTCTGCCACTGTCACTGCCAAATCCCTCATACATCCATTCATAACATCCAGGCTTGACAATGCAAACTCCTTGCTTGTCAGCCTCTAAAACTTTTCCTTCCAGAGGCTGCAGATCATCCAGAACTCTGCAGCTTGTGTCTTCTCCTGCACTGGGCTGTGTGTATCTATCACCTTCATCCTCGCCCAACTCCACTGGCTTCCCATTACACAGAGGATACAGTTCAAGATCCTGGTCCTCACCTTCAAAGCCCTCCATGCACCCTCCCTCTCCGACCTCCTAAACACCTACCAATATGCCCACTCCCTCCGCTCAGCGGTCTCCAACCTGCTTCACGTCCCCCACCTCACCCACCCCACCATTAGTGGGCTGGCCTTCAGCCACTCTACCCTGAACTTTTGGAACTCCGTCCCACAGTCCCTCTGCCTCGCCCCTCCCTTGCCTCCTTCAAGACCCATCTCAAGACCCTTCTCTTTGACCGTGCTTTCAATCACCCTCCTTCCCCGCCGCCCTCCACCCTCCCCGATCCCAATCCCCAGTTCGGGTCTGAAACACTGACTTACCAGCACCTAGGGATGTCCTCCCGATGGGAAAGACACTACACAAATGTAATTTTATTGTTGTTGTTGTGCAAAGAGCTTTGAATTTAATTCATTAATGGGAGTTAAGAGAAATTTGATAGTGAATCATGCAGTTTTAGGCTCAAAGCATGTGTGGCATAGATTGCATTGATTTACAGTTGCGAATGACACATCATCCACAACAAAGAATTATATTTGTATAGCGCCTTTCATGTCGGAAGGGTTGGGATCAGGACGGGTGGAAGGCAGAGAGGGCAGGGGTAGAAAGGTGACCAAAGATGTAGCCAAAGAGGAGGATCTTGAGACAGGCAAGGAAGGAAGTGAAGGAATTGTGGGTTGGGGCAGAAATGCTGAAGACCAGACCATCGATGGTGGGGTGGGCAGATAGAGGAATGTGGAATAGACCAGAGTCTGCTGAGTGGAGGGAGCGGTCAGGTTGTATGGAGATAGCAGGTCACAGAATTAGGGAGGAACCAAGCCGTGGATGGCTTTGGACATGAGGACGAGGATTTTGAATTATCATCTGGGGGAAAGGGAGCGAGTAGAGGCAGGTGAGGTTGGGGGCAATAGTGTCATGGAGCCTGGTGTGGGAGAGGTCATGAGCTGCAGAGTTCTGAATAATCTGCAGCTTGTGGAGAGAGGTATTGGGAAGACCGACAAGGACAGAGGTAGCATAATCGAGCCTGGATGTGAAGAATGTATGTATTAGGGTCCCGATGGCCTGAGGGGAGAGGCAATGGTGGAGCCGGGCAATGTTGCAGAGGTGGGGGAATGCAGAGCAGGTCATAGCATGGATGTGGGGTAGAAAGGACATTTGAGGGTCAAACAAGATACCAATGTTCCGGATTGGTTCAATAAGGTGGAGTTTGCATCCTTGCATGGTGTTGGTGCCAGTGCCTGAGGTGTGGAGGTGTTGACAGGAGCCAATCAAAAGGGCCTTGGTCTTGTTCATGTTCAAATGAAGAAAATTACCTCTCATCTAGGACTAATGTCTAATAAACAGTACGTCAGGACCGCAGTGTTCCTGGAGTTGAGGGTGGAGGCAGAGAGATAGAGTTTGGTGCCATCCAAATAAATACATGTGGAAGTTAACTCCAAGTCTGGGGATGATGTCACCAAGCGGGAGTAGGTAAATATTGAAGAGGAGAGGACCAATGACAGAGCACTGAGGAACACTGCACGTGATGGTACAAGGGCTGGAGGAGATGCCATTCATGGACACAAAGTGGAGATGATGGGAAAGGTAAGATATGAACCAGGAAATGGCAGATCCATGAAAATTGAGCTGAGAGGAGAGGCAGAGGAGAAGGACAGAGTGGTCGATAGTGTTGAAGACGGCAGAGAGATTAAAGAGGACAAGGAGACAGAGAGAGCCCTAGTCACACGTGAACAACATTTCGTAAATGAGAGTTAAAATAAATTTGATAATGAATCATGCCGTTTCATGCTCAAAGCAGATGTAGCACAGATTACATTGATTTGTAGTTGTAAATGCCACATCATCCACAATATCTCCATTTAAAAAAATATTTTGAAGCATAAGTTCATTGGAAAACTAAAATTCCACCTGAGAACTCTGTACTCCATTTTGCTGGGTGTGTGGACTAAATCCCACCATTGACTAGTTTTGTGTTTACCTCTTCCTCTTAAATAAATAAATGAGAGGGCTATTTAGTGTGTTTTGGGAATAATAATTAAATCTATGTCTTATAATATGGAGGCGTTAGTTAAAAAGGTTATGAATAAATCTTCAGATTTGAAGTCATGATGCTCCTCCTTGTCCTTCCCCTATTCAGTCACCTCCACATACAACTGTTTAGTTTTGAGCTTAGTTGGTTGTCATTCTACTAATATGCAAACCTGAATATATTTCAATACTATTTACTGATTCCTCTCACTTTTTGCTCCCCTGTTTATCTTCCAGCTCTTCAGCCAGGCAGCTCCGCAGTACTTCAGGATATTGCTAATGACGGAACAGTCTTCCAAGTTTTGCTAATGATATGGCTCATTAGCAAGACTTGGAAGGACAGATCAGTCACTTGGGGCAGGGATTCTTCCCACTCAGTTCCTGTTAACCCTATCAGCCAAAGCCCTTATGGGTAATGTGGTCCTGTTGGACCGGCAGCAGGAACCTTTGCTGAATACTTTCTAAATTTAGATAAGGAGGTGTGTTCCTCTGGGTAGTGAATGCAAATTCCATTCCAAACAAGGGAATTTCCATGTGCAAGTGGCATGCATAGATCTCAGTCTGGTTTGGATACTTGTAAGCATAGTAATAGATTTCTACATGTGTCAGGCACATGGTAGACAAAATATATATACACTATATCCCTTGGCTAGCTGGAATAATGCAGCGGAGATATGGTCAGGAAAGGCGGAATTTGCAGCTGAATGTAATCACAATGCAGAATTTACCAGCTTTTTTCAGTGCCTATAGGTAGCTGGTACCGGCAAAACAATTGTTTGAATTTTGCAAGCAGAAGCTAGGGAATAAGGTACCTTCGACTTGTGGGATGCAAACTAAGTTGATCTACCCGGTAATTGAAGATCAGTAATGATGGTGAGATGTTGTCACATTGTCACAGAGGTAGGCCGCAGAAATATTTTCCAAAAAATTCAATTTCAGCCACGGTCCGGCTGTATACAATTCCCAGATACCAGGAGTCCGGTAAGCCAGGGATTTACCCTACAGTTTTCACTTTCTCATGCACAAATTCTTCCCCCTCACACAACCATTTTTGTGTCACATGCTCCATTCCATATGAATGAAAGACAATACATCAGAGGGAGGAGGGTGGGGAAAAAAAGCAAGGTCAAAAAAAAAACATGATTTGGTTAGAAGAAAGGAAACTTGTGATGATAAATAACAATAATCCTTGCATTTGATATAGCACCTTATCACATCTTTCACTGTAAAGTGTAGTAACTGCGTGTTTTGTTGGTGAAACGCGGCAGCCAATAGCACCCAGCAGTGTCCCACAAACAGTGCAAATTATTGAGTGATCAAATTATTCTTTTTTGGAGGGAATATTACTCCCGGAATGTGATCTACCTATCGACTAACAACTGGTTTCCTACTTATTGCTAGGTAAGCAGAGGCATGTGTGTGGAGTAAGGAAACTTGCTGAAGGTTTCGCCCTGCCCAGAAATGGTGTGAATGGACCATATTTGCACCCCCATCACCTCAACCCTTGCCAGGCTCCTTCGGCTCCTTGTGTCTGAATGAACATGGAAAGTCCTCACCATCACATATAAAGCCTTTCACACCCTAGAACCTCTCTGATCTGCTTGTGACCCACTCCTCTGCTCTTCGCCCTCCATACATCTAACAAAGGTCTGCTGTGCATCCTCTGCCCACCATTGACTCCAAGACTTTATCCTACTTGAAGGGTGTTATATAAATCTTTGTTGTTGATGTGGCCATGAGGAATCGGTTGAGGCAAAACTGAGAACTGTGAAGTGATTATTAACACCTGTGTTAATTATATTAATAATAATAATTGCATTTTGGACAGAGTTTTATCATGTCGTTGAGACTTTTCAAAGCCCTGTGAGTGTATTATAATAATAAATAATAATAATCCTTGAATTTGATATAGCGCCTTATCACGTCTTCCAGACATCTCAAAGCGCTTCACAGAATATATTTTAAGGGGAATTGACTCTATATTTTGTGGGAGAAACATTGCTCTGCAGGATGGTCCAGTATGCAGGGGCTCCCATTTTTGCAGTAGAAGTCAATATAAGAAAAGTGTATCCTGGGCACATGAATTTTGTGGATCTTCATTCTTTGCTTCTTGATCTGGAATTTGATGCACGGAAGAAAGGTCAATGCCAGAGACTGCAATCCCTAGCAATCCACTTCTACTGCAGAAATGTCGACATCTTCATAATAGATAAAGCAAAGATTTCTCCAAGAAGGTGAGGGGAATTACAACTAACGCTTTGCATTATTACCAAAATAATAATCTGGTCACTCAATCCACGATTGTTTGTGGGACATTGCTGTGTGCAATTAGCTACCGCGTTTCACCCACAAAATAGTCAATTCACTTCACAGTATATTCTGTGAAGGTTAACCTGGGAACCGTATAAATTGCTGCATTATCCAAGGCTTGTTAAACATGTCAATATTTATTCATGGTCTTAGTGGCTGTAAAGCTGATACCTTTGCTCAGAGTTCTGCAGCTTTAACTGAGTATAATAGAGAATTTTGTAGTAGAGTGTGACAGATGCTCCATTTGTAACCTCTGCTGTAATAACCAAGGAGGAAAAGGGTAAACGTAAATTAGAGGAAAGGGTCATAAGTGGAGGAATCTACACAAAGTGTTATCAAAGTGGATACAAAAAATCCTTCCTGATCTACCCGGATCCTAGCATCCTTCATCTTGTCACTGATTAATGATGGGAATATTGACAACAGCTTCATTGGCGCAAAAGAGTCTGAATTGTGATTAAGAATGATAAGAATAAGCCTCAGGATCGATTGCATGTCTTCAAAATGCACAAATAGATCTCAAGATTTCCCTTTTGAATGTTTTGTAAATAAAGTAACATTGAACCACCAAATATTATTTCAAAGTCTTCATGTTTCTTTTCAAAGTAAGACACACAATGAGAATAACTGGAGCTAACATTTTAAAGGATCAAGATAAAAAGGAAAGTTAGTTTTTCACTTAATGAAAACTGGTGTATTTTCAACACTTTTTTCAGTCTCCTCCTTAGGTAACAAATGTCAGGCCAAATGATTCTGACATATTAGATACAATAGATGGATCAAAAAGGCACCTTTTGGGATGTGGCTGGTTGGGCTAGATGGTCCAATGGTCCGTTGCTGCATAAAGCTGTTACTATAGTATGTAACATGAAATATAATACAATTTACATTTACACTGTGACTTTCACATAGAGAGACATAGAGAAGATGTCTCAATGTGTTTAACAATGCTAGATGTGCATCTGAGCAGGGGGTGGGAGCTAAGGAAGGCTTGTGGTTAGGAGACTAGGATTATCCTTGGCTCCCAGGATGATCCATGAGTAGAAGAATGATTTGGCTGGATATTCTTAACATGTACAGTGTCCCTGTGTTCAATGTTGCTGTAATACATTTTAAGGTTATGATATAGCATGCTTACAGTAAAGACAGAAGACAACCAGTCTTCTGTCAGGTTAGGTGCTGAATTGGAATGTTAACACCAACACCTTGTTAATCACCTGCAGAGCCCCACAGGACAACAAGCAATCTGTTGAGAGAAGAAATCCATGCCACTCATGCCAGAATCTAAATAAACCTCCAGGTTTGATCATGGAACAAATGATGTGATGCTCTTTTATGGATGTAATCAGTAATATCGAAGGAATATCTTGTGCAATGCTTGCTGGAGTGTCAGGAACATAGCCGCATGTATAAAACTTGAGGATTATGTTTTGCTATTTTACCCAGTTATGAAAATGTGCCCTTTTGATGAATCTCAAAAATGAGTAGCTATTTGTTTGTGATACTTCCATTATTTTCTTTACAGGAAAATGAATAACAATAGTCATGCCTTGTTTCTTTTTAATAGTCCTCTTGATCTTTGCAAATTATGCTTTAAACTGAGAATAACAAAGGGTTTTATGTCAGTGTTGAGCTGTTTCCTGATAATAAAGATTAATTTATTTATTGTGAAAATTTTTTTGCTTTCACCACATTTCTGTTAAATTTGGTCAAATTCAAACAAATTTGCGAGTAATCAATTGGTTTCTTTGGAGTTTTCATTTTAAGCAATTTGCTCTATAGTCAACAACTTAACCAACAGATTTGGATCCAGGCAGCTCCAGAGCTCAGATAGACTAGTTTTATATCCCACTTTGTCTGAGAGAAGAACATAATTCTAGAGACACAGTGATAATATAAAATTAGCATACGTAGGATACCTACTTAACTCAACATGAATAGACCAGATCCTGTTCCCATGGCACTATTCCAAAAAGCAATTTTATCCCAGTACTCTTGATAATAATTGTGGAGTAAAATTGTTCATATTGTTCACGGGACATTGTTGTGTGAAAATTGGCTTCCACATTCACCTTGAAATACATAGTCACTAGACTTTAAAGATGTGAAGTGCTTTTAGATGATTCACCATTAAAAGTGTTATATTGAAAGCAAATATTATTATTATTGTTGTGAAAACTAAAACAGAAGTTGCTGGGAACACTCAGCAGGTCAGGCAGCATCTATGGAGAAACAAAAGTGAGTCAATGTTTCGGGTCCACGGCCCTTTGCCAAGGTGTTTTTACTTTACTGTGTACCGCTGGCTATGTATTTTGTAGGCAAATGTGGCAACCATTTGGACTTCAGTTTAATGTTTCATCCAAAGGCCAACACCTACAACAATGTAACACTCAACCAGCACTCCATTGGAGCATTAGCCTACACTGTGAGCTCAAAGTCCCAGTGTGATGCTTGAACCCACAACCTTCTGACTCAGAAGTGAGAGTGCTGCCAACTGAACCAAACTGACCCTGTTGTGGAGTGCTGTTTTGTTGGAGGTCACATCTGTCTGTGCTCAGGTGGACATAAAAGATCCATTGCACTATTCCAATAGAGAAGGGAGATACTCTTCAGTATTAGTCCTAACTAAAATACCTCCAAATAAATGTATTATTCAGGTGGTTGTTTGTGACAAATTGTTAAATAAATAGCTGCTTCATTTGCCAAATAAATCTGCGCAATTGACATTAAATATTTGTGAAGAGCTTCAAGATGGTTCAAAAGGTTGTATAAAAATGCTAGTTCTTCTTTGTTTTGAGAGAAAACAATTGAGCTTTTGATTCCATTTCAGTTAACTACAATTTTATTTCATTAGGTCAACTGTCAAATACCCAAAATAAAATTGTAAAATAATTTGCAAATGAAGGCCATGTAATTGATTTATCAACTGAAGATACAGAGGATGATTGTCCTCTACCTAATGACAATAGGAGATGGCAGTTTTTTTTCCAGTTCGCTTATCGGGCTTCTAAAGCTCTATCTCTGATTTGTCTTGCCAGGTCTGACTGGTAACAGCTGCTGGGCATGTCAGGGCTTTGTTCAGAAGAGCAAAGATTTTATATATATATGTATCAACATAAGCATGAAGCAGATCATTGTCTCTAAATGTATGTCAATCAAAACATGGTGTATGTTTGTCTTAAAGTCATGGGAAAGGCTAGAAATTTTCCACTGAGAACAATGAGAAAGTAATTTAAGGCTAAAAATTTCACTAAGGCTTAGGATATAAGACAACAATGCCTTAAAATTTAATATCGTGCAGAATTGTGGAAGGTTTTCAAATTCAGTTTTAATTTCTAAGCCACTTTTCCACAGTTCGTAAAAGGAACCAACTTTCAAATTACAGCAACAACAAAATTACATTTGTAAAGTGCCTTTCACGTCGGGAGGACTTCCCAAGGCGCTGAACAGTCAGGGATGACGATCTGAGTGTGGGAGGCAGGGTTGGGATGAGGGAGTGCAGAGGGGGTAGGAGGGTGCTTAAAGCCTGGTCAAAAAGGAGGGTCTTGAGTTGTGCCTTGAAGGAGGCAAAAGAGGGAGCAAGGCAAAGGGATTGTGGGATGGAGTTCCAAAGGGTGAGGGCAGAGAGGCCGCCGATAGTAGGGCAGGTTGGGGGGGGAGACCTGGAACAGGCCAGAGCCTGCTGAGTGGAGGGAATGGACAGGTTAATAGGGGGTTAGCAGATCAGAGATGTCGGAGGGGGCAAGGCCGTGGAGGGCCTTGAAAGTGAGGACGAGGATTTTGAATTCTATTCTCTTGAGGAATGGGGAGCGAGTGGAGTGGGTGGGGTTGATGGAGTCACGGAGCCTGGTGCGGAAGAGAACACGAGCTGCAGAGTTCTGGATGATCTGCAGCTTGTGGAGGGAAGAGTTGGGGAGGCCGACAAGGAGGGAGTTTCCGTAGTCGAGCCTTGAGGTGACAAATGCGTGTATGAAGATTTTGGTGCCTGAGGGGTGAGGCAGTGGCAGAGTCGGGCAATGTTGCAGAGGCAGGGGAAGGCAGAGCAGGTCATGGCATGGATATGGAGGAGAAAGGATAGTTGAGGGTCGAACAAGATTCCCAGGTTCCTAACTGGCTTAGTGAGGGGGAGTGCGCAACTATGTATGCTGATGCTGTTAGTGTCTGGGGTCCTGAGATGCTGACGCGAGCCAATCGGTAGGGCCTTGGCCGTGCAGACATTCAGCTGTAGAAAGTTGGCTCATCCAGGACTTGATGTCAGACAGACAGTCTGTCAGGACGTCAGTTGTCCTGGAATTGAGGGTGGAGGCCGAGAGATAAAGTTGGGTGTCATCCGCCTACATGTGAAAGCTGAAATTAAGATTGAATTGAGTAATTTTATTTCACAATTGTGCTCAATCTAAAATTTTACAATAAAATAGTCTTCGAGGCTAAGATTTGCTGTTATTTGGGGCCTTAATATAGTGTTAAATCCACATCATATTTTATACTACTTTTACACTTTGGAATTGATAGTGATATGCCAGGAGTCTCTCTCATTTGTACCTTTTTCACCACCAGATCTGCCTTCATGGAATCATAGAATTATACAGCACAGAAGGAGGCCATTCGGCCAATCATGTCTGTGCCAGCTCTTTGAAAAGAGCCATCCAATTCAATCCCTCTGCCCTACTTTCTCCCCATAGCCCTGCAAACTTGTCCCCAAATAATGATCTACTTCTCTCTTAAAAGTTGTTATCGAATCGGCTTCCACCACCCTTTCAGGCAATGCATTCCAGATCCGAACGACTCGCTGTGTGAAAAACCTTCTCCTCACCTCCCCTCTGTTTCTTTTAACAACTATTTTAAATCAGTGTCCTTGGGTTACCAACCCACCCACCAGTGGAAAAAATGTCTCCTTGTTCACCCTAATGAATTCCTTCATAATTTTGAAGGGATTCTGTTAAGTCTCCTCGTAACCTTCCCTTCTCCAAGGAGAATAATCCTAGCTATAACTGAAGTCCCTCATTCCTGGTACCATGCTGGTAAATGTGGAGTCCTATAGCTCAGTGGTAAGAGCACTCGCCTTGCAAGCGAGACACCTGGGTTCATTTCCAGGTAGGGCGAAACCTTGGGCAAGTTTCCTTACTCCACACGCCTAATAATAATCCCTCCAAAACAAAAACAATAATAAATTGGTAATGTTCAATCTACGACTGTTTGTGGGACATTGCTGTGCGCAATTGGCTGCCGCGTTCGCCCACAAATATACAGTCAATTCACTTTACAGTGTGTTCTGTGAAGCGCTTTGGGACGTCCTCCCGACGTGAAAAGCGCTATATCAAATGCAAGGATTATTATTATTATTATTATTAGTCTCAGCTAGGTTGATAGATCATTTTTTCTCATAGTTTAAGATCACGAAACATTGCCCACTAAGTAAATTGGGCATGTTCACTCTGGAAAAGAGAAGATTGAAAGGCAACATGATTGCTGTCTTTAAGATTCTAAAGGGACAAGCCAAAATAGATCATGACAGGCTGTTTCAACTTGTCCACAATAGTAAAACCAGAGGACACGGCCTGCGATTGAACGGGGGTAAATTCAGAATGAATCTATGCGAATAGTATTTCAGTGAGTGAATATTGAAGCTGTGGAACAGGCTCCCGAGGGAGGCGGCTGCAGCAGAAAGTGTTGATTCTTTCAAAAGTGATTAGTTAGTTTTCTTTTAGGAAATAACATTATGGGATATAGTACAAAGGTAGTTCGGGACATATGTGCATGCGACTGCCAGGAAGGTGGAAGGAGAACTAGATGGACCTGCTGCGTTTTACCCACAAATATAAAGTCAATTCACTTTACAGCATATTCTGTGAAGCGTTTTGAAACGTCGAGAAGACGTGAAAAGCGCTATATCAAATGCAAGGATTATTATTATTATTAAATCTCCTTTGCACTGTCTCCAATGCTTTGACTTTCTTCCTAAAGTGTGGTGCCTCGAACTGAACACAGTACTGTAGCTGAGGCATTTTGTATTCTATGCCCCTATTTATACAGCCTGGAATCCCGTATGCCTTTTTAACTACCTGTCCTGATACCTTCAAAGATTTACTTATATGAACCCCCAATTGTTGTTGGTGGGAGGAGGGGGCGGGGGTGGGGGGGGAGGTGAGGGAGATGTGTATGTTACATGATATTGAGGTAAATCTCCTGGTCTCTCATTTCATTTTCAGCAATGATCAGCAAGGAGAAAAATGTTCCAAAGGGCAGAACATGAGATTCCTTCACTGGTACAAAATGAAAATATGGAAAGTGTCATGATGTTTTATTATAGGAGCTAATGCTGATATTAGAACAATCATCAAGGGGTCAGCTCTCCAAGACACTTTCCTGAGTGAGGGGAGCTATATAAATGCAACGTATCTTGGCTTGACTCTGGCCCAGCCTTACAATTCCCTTCCAGTTCAAAGTACAACACAACACAATTTACAATTGTTCAGTGCCTTTATAGTGCCTTTCACATTTGGAGGATGTCTCAAGGTTCTTGACACGTTTGACTCGGCATCCAAACTGGGGATGTGAGGTGAAGGGGGATTGGGCAGCGGAAAGATGATGGAAACTTTGGTCAAGAGATACATCACGAGGTGGGCCCTGGATGACAGGAGGAAGGGAATGAGTGGTAGTGACTCTGGGATGGAGTTCTAGAGAGTGGGAGCAGAATGGCTGGTAGCCTGACTGCCAATGCTGGGGTGGATAGGAAAGGGGACACAAAGGTCAGTCTGGTATGGTTATAGAAGATCGCAAGACCGTGGAGGGATTTCAAGGTGAGAATGAAAATCTTGATTTCAGTCCACTGGGGAATGGGTAACACCTGGAGCCAAGCGAGGATGGAGGTGATAGGCTTGCAGGAGAGGAAACAAGCTGCAGAAATGCTTATAGTCTACTGCATGTGTAGAGAAGAGCTGGAACATCTGAGAAATGTAAGAGGAGATCTACTGTTATGAATGCAAAACTTCCTTCGGAAAACACTGCTTTTTTTTCACAGTACTTCAGGAAAGTTAAAGTTCCTGCTAAGAGCCTACAGCTAATGGCTGCTTTGTTGATTTGTCTTGCCTGACCTGTGGGGCTCCAGGTTTGCTTGTGGAGTCTGCTGTCCATTTCTGTTCCAGTCATCTCTGCTGATCTGTATGCAGTGTGATACTGGGACTGGCTGCATCTCTCAGGGCAAAATGATCAGAGTGAAGTTCTTCTTCTACTCTTACCCTGGCTATGCACAAAACCACAGGCTGTAAAGCATATGAAGGAATCCAGAACTTAGCCTGATCCTGTCAAACAACAACATCCCCTGCACTAATTTACTATTCCCCAACACTATCCATCTGGAAAAAATAGTGAAGAGGTGCAATGCATTATTTATATAATAAATTTAAAGAAGCGTATATGTATCCTAGGAAATAAATATTTACATGTCAGATTATTTGGCAGTGTGGCTCTACTTGTGGAGTCCTGTAGCTCAGTGGTTAGAGCACTCGCTTTGCAAGCAAGAGACCTGAGTTCAATTCCAGGCAGGGCGAAACCTTAGGCAAGTTTCCTTACTCCACACGCCTAATAATAATCCCTCCAAAACCAAAAACAATAATAAAAATTGGTCTTTTTCAATCTACAACTGTTCGTGGGACATTGCTGTGCGCAATTGGCTGCCGCGTTCGCCCACAAATATACAGTCAATTCACTTTACAGTGTGTTCTGTGAAGCGCTTTGGGACGTCCTCCCGACGTGAAAAGCACTATATCAAATGCAAGGATTATTATTATTATTATTACTTTATTCTGGTCAATTCCACTTCCTTCAACAGCACTTCAATGGCTTAAATACTTGCTTTAATTATGCGTGGGTTAACTATAAACCCGCAATGCACACAATGCAGAGATTTTACACTTAGAACATCATTAGCTAAAAAAGTTTTGCCATCGGGAAGCATGCGATGATTTTCATAACATTCCCCCAGAATCTTTAAAAACATTCATTTTTATCTCATTAAATCTTCCAAACATTGGATAACCAATTGGCTATTTTGTTCAGATCAGAAAGAGTCAAACCCATACAGCTACAAACTTGACATGAACAACCTACTGGCAAAAACAGTATAACAAATAGCTGTACTAAAACCTAATTTTCACCGCAACTGCAAATTTGTAGCTAATGCATTTCATGTAACCCAATATAGATTGTTTGAGTCATTTACTCTGATCATGCATCAGATTTAACTACTTCAGGTTGTCTCTCCTCTGTGCAGATCTATGGTGCAAAGTGAAATTCACATCAGACTGGTGTAAACAGCCTGATGCGAATCTCAAGCAAATTTAGCAGAAGGAAAACCTGAGATTGCATACGTTGGGCAGGTATATGAATACCTTACAACTCATAATGTAACTTGAGGGTATCTGTCAGTATACATCCTCAGAGATCACATTCAATGAGAGCTATCTTGATACAAACTGAATGCAATCATGTGGAGCTGACAGTATAAACATGGTAGAAGTCAGAATTTATTCTTGATTTTGTCAATATTGATATGTGTAACACTGGTGAAAGCAAGTGATGTTTTAAAAACATATTGTGCCTTTTTCAATTTACTACATGTAATAGGTCTCCATTATACTTCTTCCACCTCTGACGTATCGCCCGTCTCTGCCAATATCTCTCCCCAAAAGCCGCTGAAACCCTGGTCCATGCCTTTGTCACCTCGCGGCTGGACTACTCTAACGCCCTCCTCGCCGGTCTCCCATCCACTACCATCCATAAAATCCAAATCATTCAAAACTCTGCTGCCCCCATTCTCATCTGCACAAAATTCTGCTCCCCGATCACCCCAGTCCTTGTCAGACTGCACTGGCTCCCTATTCCAGAGAGGATCGAATTCAAGATCCTCACCCTTGTATTCAAGTCCCTGCACTCCTCTGCACACCCCCTACCTCTCTGACCTCCTCTGTCCTCAAAACAGTACCCGTTGCTTTTGTTCCTCTGGGTCTGGCCTCCTCCTTATCCCCCGAGTCCTCCGCTCCACCCTCGGCGGCCGTGCCTTTAGCCACTATGCCCCGAGGCTCTGGAACTGCCTTCCTCACTCCCTTCGTCTCGTTCCCTCCCTTCCCATTTTCAGGTCTCTGCTGAAGACCTTTCTTTTCGACCGCGCTTTTGGTCACCTTCCCCCCCTCCCCCTGGCTCGGTCCCAGGATCCGTTACTGTAAAGCGCTCTGAGATGCCGTCCAACGTGGAGGGCGCTATATAAATCCAAGTTGTTGTTGTATATTAATTTATTTAATATACAATTTGTATGTTAATAATAGTAATAATTATAATAATTCGTATAATTTTAACAATTGTAATAATCCTTACAATTTGATGTAAAGCTTTATCTCGTCGACGAGACATCTCAAACTGCTTCAAAAGAGAATCTGTATAGTGGTGAGGTTTTATAAAAGTCTCAATAGATGATTGACCAAGAGTTTGCTTTGAAACTAAGTGGAGACCACAGACATTAATAATCAAGGGGAGCTGTACTGGAAGTTGCCAACAGTATTCTGTTTAAATGTATGCATTTATGGATAAATACTTAAGAGGCAGAATAATATGACATGGTAAATGTATTGGGAAGAAGCAGAATTGGAATAGATAACTGTAGATAATTGCAGTGAAGGAGACAGCAAAGATACAATATGCTTATGGCCCTCATTTTGTGTTGTAACCATTCTATTTGTTCTATTTGGTTGGGTATATGATTTGTTGCCTCTGGAGAGTGATTGTCTAGGTGAGAAAATACTTTCTAATGTATTACTCTCTGATTGGAAACAGCAGTGCAAAACAAAAGGAATTCAATTGCCCTGCGTGAGGAGCGCTATACAAACCCAAGTTGTTGTTGGAATACCAATCACCCCAGATCTCCAAAAGGTAATGAAGTTTCTACTCCAGAATATTCATCCAGCTAGTTGAAGACATTGAGTGTATTGAATGGAAGGTACCAGGAGCAACAGTCCCAATTCTTGATTGTTATCGGTACCTGGGGTATATAGTAGGCACCAAATTTTGTGTGCACCGAACTGAGAAGGGACGAAGGGCATTCTGGTTATGCCTGTCTCTCTTCAAGGACAGCAAAGTCCCAAATTCAGGTCAAACTTGTTGCACATAAGACCTGAGTGCAAACTGGTCTTTATGGATCTAAGCTCCTGGGGATGAAGCACAGTGGCTTCTTCTGGGTCATTTGCACAGTGCAGAATCAAGCAGTGACATGGATTTTTGGCAAACGCAGGAAGTGGCTACAGGTAAGGAGGGCTCCAGTGTATACTGATCTGTTGCTGAGTACCCTGGAAGCAGAGTTGGTTTCACAGACCTTTTCTGTGCCATATCGATCTATGTCTCAGTTAGTAGCATTGTCGTCTCAGTGTTTTGAAGATTCAGAACAATGTCCTGTTGTGTTTTTATCCAAAAGTGATCTTTCCAAATACTCTATAATTGTTGACTGTAGATGAATGTAGATATTTGCATCATATTTACGAGATAAAATAGAAATTTGTGTAAATACACAACATGATAATCTGAAAGAGAAAGATGATTTAACATTTTGGATGCGATCTTCAGGCGTCAACCTGGTTCAGTTGTCAGCAGATCTCATCCTCAAATCAGAGGATTGTGAATTCAAACTCCAAGTTAGGACTTTGAACTCACAGTCCAGGCTGACAATCCAGTACAGTGCTGGGGTATGCTGCATTGTTTGAGGCGCCATCCTCTGGATGACACATAAAACTTAGGCCCAGTGTGCCTGTGCGGGTGAACATTAAAAATCCCAATGCACTATTCGAAGAGAGAAGTGAGTTTCTTCCAATGTCTTGGCCAACAATTCCCCAAATAAAATTGGCCATTCATTTAATGGATGCTTGTAATAATAATAATAACCCTTGCATTCAATATAGTGCTTATTATCATTACTGTTTTTTTTTCTTAAGGGATTATTATCAGGCATGTGGAGTAAGGAAACTTGCTGAAGGTTTTGCCCTGCTGGGAATCGCTTGAGAACCAAGTGCTCTAACCACTGAGCTACAGGTCTGTGGGATGTTTTGTGCACATTGGCTGCCTTGTTGTCTACAAATACAGTCTCTACACTTCACATTAAAATCATGAAGCGGTTTGAGATGTCTCTACTTTGTGATAAGGCACTATAACAAATACAAGGATTATTTCATTGTATCAGATTAGAGTTGATGTGAATTCTGTTAAGGGATCAGACATGAAACATACTCTTTTAGAAGCTCATTCATCTGATGTGCATTTATGAACATGCAAGGAGAAAAAGTCACTTGGAGACTCAAGTCTGTCCCCTACACAGGCACACAAAAGTTACTCTTCACATTATCTCCTGGGGATAATATTGGAAAATATTCCAAGAAATGTAAATTTAAACCATAAGCAAAAACTCCATCATATTGATCCGCCTCCATATCACCACTGTTCCTGATCTCATATCCACAATAATTAACAATCTCTCCATAATAATCCTTGCATTTTATATACCGTCTTATATCGTCTTCAAGAAATCTCAAACTACTTCACAGAATATACTGTAAAGTGAATTGACTATATATTTTGAGGGCGAAAAGCAGCAGCAAATTGCGCACAATGTCTCACAAAAGTTGTGAATTTAGTAACCATATTTTTTTAAAAAACATGTATTATCAGTTACAGAAGACTTCCGAACTGAGGGGATAAAGTAACGTGCATACTGTCACATGCGGGAGCGTAACTCCATCAAGTAGAACCCAAAAAGTTCCCATTTCTCTCCTGTGTAAAGCAATGTAGCAGAGTTACGGATATGTTTGCATATCATCTCGCTGGCTCTAATGGAAAAAGCCCTTCATAAACAGCAGCCAAAGTCTGGATAGCTAATTGGGAGATAATTATTCCACACAAGAATGTCAAATGCCATTAAATTATTTGGAATATTAAAGACATGGAACTAATATACAATACAAAATTGCATTTGTAAAGTGCCTTTAATGTTGGGAGGACTTCCCAAGATATAATAATAATAATCCTTGCATTTGATATAGCGCTTTTCACGTCTTCTAGATGTCTCAAAGTACTTCACAGAATATGCTGTAAAGTGAATTGACTGTATATTTGTGGGTGAAACTCAGCAGCCAATTGCACACAGCAGTGTCCCACATACAGTCATGGATTGAAAATGACCAAATTATTATTTTTTTGTTTTGGAGGGATTATTATTAGACATGTGGAGTAAAGAAACTTGCCCAAGGTTTCGCCCTGCCTGAAATTGAACCCTGCAAGGCAAGTGCTCTACCCACTGAGCTACAGGACTCTTGTAAATAACTTTTTAAGGTTTAAGATGCTGAACAGTCCGGATTAGGACCCTAGCTGGGTGAGGGAAATCAAGCCGTTTCTGGAATTAGGTAAGCAGGATGCGTCCTCCCAGGGAGAGAGTACGCATTCCATTCCAACAATCTATCTCTGGGATTTCCATGTGTAGGTGGGATGCATGGAAATCTCTTCTTGGTTTGGATACTCTTAAGCATCGTAATGGTTTTCCGCATGTGTCAGACACCTGTCTGACCGAACTATTTATTAAATACTTGCAATATATCTCAACTGTTAACCTACAGTTGATTACCAAAAAATGTCACTGGAGAGACATGCATTGATTAACTCACAGTCATTTATATTTTACTGAAATAAATCATTCAGTCATGCATGAACTGCATCATCTTTACTGTCAAAGTATCTTACCAACTGGCAATGCCTGAGAATAACAGCAGCATAGATAAAATGTAAAACAAAATGTTTCCACCATCTATACATTATATATTATATAAGAAAACAGTGAATATGTGGGAAGTAATTTCCAATCATTGCTGGAATTGAGATTATAGTTATAAATCACTTCACCTTTGCCATAGTCTCTTATATTGTCATCAGAAAACCATCATTGAATTCACATCCTGATAACTGAATATTCGTTTTTCTTCATAGAATGTGTACCAGCTGTATTCTTTACCATTAATCATTATCACTTGATAAACGTTCAGTAGATTGTTCATTCCTCCTTCATAATAATTCATTATTATGGAATAAAATCATGACATGCACTTTCCACTGACATTTTGACATAATCCCACTAGCTTTGGTGTACCTGACATTTAAGACCTCGCTAGACCATTCAATGAACGTTCTGCTTTGTAACAACTCCCAGACCTCAACAGTCTCCATGAATTATAGGTGAGTGAGGGTCAGTGATGTGTTTCTTGATTCATAAAATAGAGGAGGAAAAGTCAGGAAGAAAACATGAGGAAAAATAAATGAAAACAAAGAAAACTGCTTGGCTTCAAAATCCCTAAAAGCAAAGTTTCAGATTTATACCTGTGAGGCATCAAGACATCATTGAGGACTGCATTTTGTTCAACGATTTAATTGTCGAATAAAATAAATAGATAAAAATTACATTTATTTTGTTGTAAGTTCATTTGTCCTAGTATTCTTGGTTATACCTCTCCAAGAACAATAATGGCAGTCTATATGTGGGTCCTTTGTGGACTGTGAGTATATATAATGCACTGCCTAGAAATCATAGATGTTAATTCAACTGAAATGTTTAAAATTAATATACTTAGAACCAAAGACATTTACAACAGAAGAAGATCATTCAACCCATTTTACATGTGCTGATTCTCAGGAAGAGTGAACCATTTAGTCCCATTACCCAAATATTGGGCAGTTCTCCCTTTCAGATATTTAGTTAACTTTCTCTTAAAAGCTAATTTAAATTCTTCCTCAATCATTCTTCCAGGTAGGGAATTCCATATTCTAAACAAAGTCCACTAAAATGACCAATTGTTCTGGTTTAAACTAGATCTAATAACATGCTACAGATGGCCAAATTAATTAATTAATATGCAGAGTTGGAATCATAAATCTTTCATTGGCACTCACTGTAAAATTCAGTGTAAAAGATATACATGTTTATAAGCTCACCACTATCTCACAATTGATTTTTGTCTCCCTGATTTACATCACACTTCTGTACCTGGGAGATATGACAACATGAATAAAGGTTTGATCTATGCCCCACATTTTATACTAGTTGCTACTTTAATTTTGAGTGGAATAAGATTTCACAGCAATTTCTTATTCTGCACCAGCACTACTTGCCTTCCATGGTAACTCAACAGTTGTGATTCAGGCTGAGTATTACTAAAAACAGTCCAAATTGGATATCTCATTTGAAACTCTCACACATAATAATTATCACTGGCACCTGACTCTGTTTTTAACACTTTGCTTCTGAGTCAGAAGGATTGTGAGTTCAAGTCAAATGATGGGATATTGAGGGCATTGCTGGAGAAACACTGCATCAATGAAATACATTCCGCTTTAAGGTGGATAATAAAGATAATAAAGATCATATGACACTATTTGATAAGGAAAGGAGTTTCTCCTGGTATATAGCCAACAAAATTCTCCTCCCAAAAAAAGGTAATTCTTCATGATTTGTGGGATAAATACTGATTGGGCTGCTGTGTTTGCCTATAAATACATAATCACTACAATTTACAACAATTGCCTATGAGACCCTCTATGCTATGCTGATGTGCTGTGTAGACTGATCAGTTACCAGCAGTACCCCAGATTCAGAATGTAACCACTGAGACCATGACTGAGGATTGACTCAAATCCAAAATATCGTTGCCAAACTCATCACCTTGGAGACAGCTCAAGCACAAAGCTCACACCAATAAACCAGGGTAATTACAAAAGGTAATCAATAGTTGGAATGCGGTACTAGTAACTGTGCTTCAAGCCAATACACTGAGACCTTTTAAGAAACAGCTTGATGCTGCAATGGAAGGAAAGTAGGGAATTGTATGAGATCAATTGTGTTGAAGGGCCCTCTTAATCCACAACTCTCTTGTGAGGTTGTGAATTAAGACGGCTGAATGGAACCAGGAAGGGACTTCAAATAAACTGTTTGCTTCTTTCTCATAGAATTTGCATTGGTAGAGGCTTCTGTGAATACACAAGAATCCCTTCAGGCAATTATTGATTATTCTTTACAGGAGAAAAATATATAATGATACAGCAACGTGGATTCTGCAAATTAACAGAAGATTTTACAGGTATCCTGCTGGACGTCAACTGCAAATCTCAGCTGAATAGCATAACATTTTGTTTTTTTTGGTTTTTTCCATACAGCTTTACTACTTTTTCTTCCCCTGTCTTCCAGGCACTTGTATTTCATTACACATTATCCCCAATGTACTGAAGTCCCACCTTTCATACAACAGTCAACGACAAGAACCTTGTACTTATCTGTCTTCCATGTAGGTTGAAGATCTCAAAGCATGTTGCATATATAGAAGAGAATATCAAACAGTGGGAGTGAGATTAAAGGCTATTGAACAAAGGTATGAAAAGATATGTGGGTGAATAATACAAAGAGTGATGTGAAAACTACCATCAGTGATAATTATTAGAAAATTGGACATTCCACTCCTTGAAATGTGCTGGTCAGTGATTGCTGTGGGGAACAATTTCCTTCTTCCCAACTTTGTTCAAATGATTGGAAGAGTGAGGACTGTCATAACTCAATTTAAAAATAGGGATAAGACATTATTCCTTGAGCTGGCAATGAAAGTTCAAAAGTGCAAAAGGCAGCTGGCTCAGTTGTTACAGAAACTGACTTTTGAGCAAACCAATTTTGAAGGAGGTTTTCTCCTGTGACATGTAAAGAGAATATGAGAAGTCATAGATTACGTACTGACTGATTAACTGTGAGGTAGGAGCCATGGAGGGTTAATGGGGCTGGAGCTACAGCTATGAAAGTATCAGCAAGAACTGAATTAAATGTTTTCAGTCTTTTAAACATTAAGCTGAAGGAAGTTAAGGCTCATTCTGACTTTAGTGGTACAAAAAAAAGGTGGTACTGAAAGTGGAGGCAGAGAGATAGAGCTGGATGGCATCATATTAAATGTGCAAACATAGATAAGAAAAGGAGAGGAAAAAGACGAGGACCAAGATAGAGCCCTGGGTACACCAGGAGTGACCGTGTGAGCACAGATGAGAAGCCTTTTGAAGGAATGTAGGATAGGCATTGGGACTATCTTCTCAGTCTTGAATTTATTTGTGTGTATTTTTTTAACTCAGATTTAATTACCAGTGAAGTGTTCTGAGCAAACTGTTGCCCATCGATCTTACAATCCCAATTTCAACTGTTAGCATCCTCAATATCCAATTGTGAACAAGTTAAAATGTTATCCCTTGAAATAATTTTTAACATTGATATTCTACATTGTGCTATCATTGACCCTCATGAAAGGCAAAAGCTCAAGGTGCTTACTCGATTGCTACAATTTTAGACAGAAAAATGCCAACTGTTCAGAAAATCTCTACTGAAGCATGTAAGCAGGTAATTATACAGGACTATGGAATTACTAGGGCTCCGAATTTTGCAAGATGCTATTGTCCAAAGGTTAAACAAGTAATTTAAAAGATGTTTTAATGCACAACAATAACGAATGAGGGATATTGGGTTCTGTCACAACTGTAATCTGAGGGGTACTATTTCATGTTATTGCCTGAAATATGTGTACAATATATGACCACATGTCATCACATTGAATTGTATTTTAAAAAAATAATGCTTGCATCCATTATTTGCAGATTGTAGTTTTACATGTAAGGTCAGCAGAGAACAGTGCTTGCCCTATTATTCACTGATGTCCCATTAGTGCAGGGAATGGTTATGCAAAGTACTCTGCTTATCTTTATCTTAAGCTGAATCTCATGAGAGCTGAACTGGCTCCAAGGTGGAAAGTTGGAATCAAGTCAGCCCTCTGTGTCGGTCTCGGTAGTCCAGTTCCTGAGCCAGGTGGATCTGCAGTATTCCAGGGCACTGCTGAAAACTGCGGAACCTGGAAGGGCAGACCAGTCACAGTGGGCAGGGAGTCATCCCACTCAACTCATTTTAACCCTGCAATACAAAGCCCTAATGGATAGGGTGGTCCCAGCTGGACAACCAGCGGGAAAGTTTGCTGGACAGCAATATCAATGGTATGCTATGCAGTTTTAGCTGACTAAACTCCAGGAGTACCCCAACGCACACTCGGGGGTCCCCAAGCATTGGCTTTTGATGTGTCGGTAGATGCGTGGAAATCTCAGCTTGTTTTGGACACTCTTAAATATGATGTTGGGTTTCCACATGTGTCAGACACCCGACTAACCCCAAAAAATTATCTTTATATTGAAGGCTGTTAAAATGTTTAAGCATTTCAGTCAATGTATATATAATACAGTCGTGTAATTTATCCTTCAGATTTAAGATTTTCGACAACAACAATTTACCTTTATATAACGCCTTTTATATTGGGATGACACTTTAAGACATTTCTTGGGAACAAACATTTGGGCTCCTTCACATGTCTGATGCACATCAAAACGTGGTGGTCTAGATCCATATAGTTAGCCCCTCATGGTTAAACAAAGCAAAGACAATGGTTGCCTTCCAGGATTCTAGGTCACTCAGGTCATCACTTTGCACACAAAGTGACGTCAAAGTGCTTTTTGTGCATAGAAATCATACAACACTCAGGAAGAAATGTCAGTGGTGATCTGACAACAAAAGGGTCAACAAAAACTTAATTGCTAAGTTTTTGAATTAAACTGTGCAATTTGTTAAGAGATACATGAACAAATTTTGCCACATAAATTTTTTAAATAAATCATGATCTTGAAGTCTGGCAATGTCCATTCTATTGTTGTTGTTTTGCTCTCTTTCCTTTTGTTGCATTTTTCAAGCCTTTTCTCAGCTGAGAAACAGCCCGACATCAAATCGTTGACCGCAATCGCGTTCACCATTAGTGCACAGGAATTTATTTGCAAATGTCACATTTAGAGTCTCAGTGCCGACACACAATAATAAATCCCTCATAGTTGTACAGTAAGAAAACAATGCTGTATTCCTTCAGAACCAACTCTATAATAACATATCATACCATAGATATTATATAATTCCCCATCAACTTTGCATGTGGTAGTTTGATGTATATATGTTCACAGATAATTTGTATTGTTTTATAAAATAAAAGTGACTTTATATTTCTGCCCATTAAAAAAATGTCTGCAAGCAAAAAGATTAGAATTCAATTTGGGGATTAAGATGATATTCAGACATGCAGATTTGCTTCATTCCTATCGTGAATTCAGTTGTTTGTCAGCCTGGTGCACTTTTGCCTTTGAGTCCGAAGGCTGTGGGTTCAAGCCACATGTTGGGACTTGGAATCACATAGTCCAAGCTGACACAGTAATACAATACTGGGGTGGGGGCGGAATTGTGTTGTTGTAGGTGCCGTGCTTCAGATGAAACATTAAACTGAGGTCCCATCTGCCTGTTCAGGTTGATGTTAAAGATTCCCTGGCACTATTCGAAAAGAGGAGGAAGTTTCCCTCCTTATACATAGCAAACTCATAGATAAGGTTAATATTGCCACTAAAAGCACAAAATAAGAAAGTAATTCCCCCACTGTTCCACTACAGCAAGATATACTGCTATTACACAAATAAATTCCTGTGCTGAAAACTCTGATCAGCATTTGAGTTCAGCTTGAAGAGAACACCAACTGAATTACAGCAACACCTTGCATTTGTATTGTGCCTTTCACATAAGATAGCTTTTTATAGCTCTTTACAAAAACAGAGTGGGGATATTGAGCAAGAATAAGGGGAGAGGGAAAAGTAGAAGGTGACAATAAGCACAGTTGAAGTGGTCCGTTTTAATGCAGGCCACAAAGACAGATAGAGAAGAGGCAAGGAAGTGGGGAAATGAGTTCCAGAGGTTAGTTTTGCAGCATTTGAATTAGGGGTAAATTGGCATCCTGTTAAGCAGATGGTTCCTCAATGTTTGTAAACGTGTGCATAAGTACCCATCTCATCTTGGAATATAATTTGGGACAGTGTGAAGTTATTCAACTGGATAGTAAAAACAGAAAAGCAGATTATTTTCTTGAGGGGGAGAGACTAGATAGTGTTAGTGTTCAGAGGGATTTGGGTGTCCTTGTACACCAGTCACAAAACGTTAGTATGCAGGTACAGCAAGCAACTAGGAAGGCTATTGGGATGTTGGTGTTTATTGCAAAAAGGGTTAGAGTACAAGAGTAGGCAAGTCTTACTGCAACTATATAGGGCCTTGGTGAGACAGCACCTAGAATATGTGTGCAGTTTTGATCTCCTTATTTAAGAAAGGACATACTCACCTTAGAGGGGGTGCAGCATAGATTCACTAGGTTAGTTCCTGGGATGAGGGGGTTGACCTATGAGGATAGGCTGAATAAACTAGGCCTATATTCTCTAGAATATAGACGAATTTGGGGTGATCTTATAGAAACATATAAGATTCTTACGGGGCTTGACAGAGTAGACAGTGGGAGACTGTTTCCCCTGGTAGGGGAATCTATAACTAAGGTTCACAGTTTTAAGATTAGGGGTCAGCCTTTTCGAACAGAGTTGAGGAAACACTTCTTCACTCAGAGGGTAGTGAATTTATGGAATTCCCTACCCCAGAAGGCTGCAGATGCTCAGTCCTTGAACATATTCAAGACTGAGATTGATAGATTTCTAAAGGATAGAGGGATTAAGGGATATGGGGATAAGGCGGCAAGATGCAGTTAGGGTAGTAGATCAACCATGATTGAATGGCGAGGCAGGCTCGAGGGCCAGAATGGCCTACTCCTGGTCCTAATTCCTATGTTCCTATGACCCTAACTCAGTGGGGAGAGTTAATAAGTCTGTTGACAATTAAGGAAGAGAACAAATTAACAGTGTTTCATAATGCATTCTTTCTGACAATTATTATATTGAACAGAACATGTTATACAATACTATTAATTTCACACCACAAATTTGTTATAGGTAGCAGATAGGTAAAATCAATTAAAGGAAGATTGTTCCCTAATAATTTGTTCTTAGTTGATGAGTGTTTTCAACATAAAAATCAAGAGCACTTACAGTCTGGGCACGTCACAGCACTGTGCAGTTTGTCACTACATTATTCAATTATTTAGCAAGAACATGTTGATGGTTCTTTTAAATGGCTGCCCTTCAGTGCAGTGCTTTACTTTCTCAGTTCCAACTGGGACATGGTACCATGGAGAAATCTATTGGCAGTTCTGGCATTGGGAGACTGCAGCCCATGACTAGATAAAAGCAGTGAGCTGGACTCTGATGCTGGTGATGGGGTTGCTGTTGATGGCTCATTATGTACAGTGTGCTTGGCAAAGCCATGCCCTACCTTTAGGGAGTTTACAAACAGTTTTTTTTAGGAGCTCAAGTATTTATATCACCTCTGCAGCACATATTCCTGTTTTGTCAGCATTGCCCTGGGCTTAACCCACTGCAGTTGTGTCAGCATTTGTCAATGTATCTACTACTATCCCAAGATAAGATTCCTTAGCTTCAGTTCCTGAAATAGGGCAACTTCTCACTAAAGGAAGTAACCTTGTACAATAAGTTGTACTTCTTTTGGTATTGTTATTATTACAGTTTGCTTTGGAAACCAATAAACCTATTTGTCTTTGGGTCTCCTGATATGAAGGATGGGTGGGGACGTCTGTTGTTGAGACTCCTCAAAGCTCTTCTCAGAATAAACCATAAAGTAAATTGATTCTATATTTTGTGGGCAAAATAGAATTTTTCTGACAGAAAATAATGGAATCAATGGATGGGATAGAACTTGCCAAAGATTAATCTGAAAGCAGTATTGGGTGTGAATTGACTTTTCATTCACTACATCTAAACAGCATGAGACAACAGTGAAGCAAATGAACAGGAAACTGAGTTAAATTAATTTAATTCAAATTCCCCTGGACATTACAATGTTGTGGTTAGACTATGTGTACTGTTCTGGTCAGAGCAACATAAGGGGTCATCCAGAACCTCGAGGTAGTGCGGAGACCAATAAGGCTGATCCTGAGCATTGATGCTGCAATAGGAAGACATTAGATTGGCATTGTGGTTATAGGATCAAACAACATTTCTTTATCTTAATCTCTTTTGTGATCTTTTGAACAACAAATTGCATTTATATAGCACCTTTCACATCAGGATAATGTCCCAAGGTACTGGTCAGTCAAGGGTTTGCATCCTGGGGGAAGCTGGGGTTTGGAATCAAGAGGCGTGTAGGGAAAGGGAGATGGTGGGAAGATTTTAAACACTGGGTTTAAAGAACACACAACATCAACAACATGCTCTGCAGGACCTTTATTGGCTCCTGATCTGTCCACACTCACACCCTCTTAGGAGATTTAAATGTCATGATGTACATAATAATCTTCATCTTTCCTTCTTAGTTATGCAATCCATGAAATACCATTAATTTAACATCAAGTTTGACAATAAACCACATAGATTCATATTGTGTGCAGCATTGGATTACATAAAAACAAGTTACGAAATTACTAAGAACTGCCTTTATATTTATCCCATTGAATAAACTCTAACCAAAGGAACTTAAGTCCCCAAAAGTAATGAAATGTTTACAATGAACTAGTTGAGACAGGGAAGGGCTGTCACAGACCATTGAGCTACAGATGTAGCAGGGATGTGGAAAAATAAACAAAGAAGGATTAAAAGTGACAGAACAAACACAAACATCACTTGCAAACTGGGGACTTGCTTTCTTTTTAAGCTCATGAAAGCCGGCAAATAATTTACTCCTCATTAGGTTGAATAGAGAAACTTCAAAACCTGATCATGTATTAATCATATTTTTTGTATGATTTAATTCATGCCGAAAGACATAGATGAAAAAGATCACACAATGCAACACATAAACCATGCCCTGACCAAACACATTTGTAATGTGGCAAAAATTGCAAATAATGTTATCAAAAGATCTCACTGCAGAATAATTTATATACTTAAAATTGCCTGGTTTTGATAATTGGCAAATGTTGATTTTCAATGTTTTGCAATCCAATCTAAATAAATTTCCATCAAAAAAATAGATATTATTATGATGCTGGAAGGAGAAGAATTGGGAAGAAAATGAATTATAACAAAACTGGAGCCATTGAAATGGCATTTGGTGGGGTTATTTCTAAAGCTCCAGAAGTTAGCAAGGAGGAGGAACCTAAAAATGTGTGCTATTAAGAAACCATCGCACCAAAGGTGACCGAAAAACAGACTTTATTGAGGTGTTTTGTTTTATATATTGAAATACAACAACAAGCCAAGATACTGGGAACTGACTTAAGTTTTTTTTTGGTCTGCCAGAAGTTTGACACATCATTGTGCTTAAGAGTATCCAAACCAAACTAAGATGTCCATGCATCCCACCTACAAATGGAAATTCCAGAGATAGATTTTTGGAATGGTATGCACACTCTCCCTCATGGGACCAATCAAGTTTACCTAATTCTGGAAAATATTAGGCGCAGATTAGCAAGAACCAAGGCTTGGGGTCCCAAGAGTGTGTGTTGGGTACAGCTGAAGTTTAACCAGTTAAAACTGCATAGCTTGCTATTATACCGCTGTCTGGCAAGTTTCCCATTGCTTGTCCAGCTAGGACCACCCTACCCATTAGTGCTTTGGCTTGCAGGGTTAACAAGAGCTGATTGGGATGACTAACTGCCCCTAGTGACTGGTCTGCCATTCCAGGTCCTGCCTTTGAGCCAGGCTGGCTGTGCTACCATCAGCAGTGCCCAAGAATACTGCAGAATCAGCTCCCCTCCCCCACCCTAGAGGAAAAGAATGACTTAACCTGAGTGCTAAACACTGAAACACATTTGAAGTTTGATTGCCATTCCCACCTTCCTACATTTAGTAGTGTATATCTGTTGCACAATTACAAAAAAGCTACAGTATAAAGGGTTCAATTTATTGTAATAATCATTAGATTTGATATTGTGCTTTATCCCACTGAATTGTCCCAAAGCAATTCACAAATAATTGCCGTCAATGCATTTAAAGACAATTGTAAACACGTTATTTTGTGCACAGCAAAGTCCAAAAAACCTCTATGACGTGAATGATCCATTTATCTTGTGGTTTGTTGGCTAGGATAGCAGGAGAAATTTCCTTCAGTTCTGTATGCTTTTGCATGCAGCCAGGATCTCAGTTTAATAGCTCACCTGAAGAATGGCAACAACAACAACAAATTACACTTGTTTAGCGCCCTTTACCTCGGAAAGACCTCCCAGGGCGCAAGACAATCAGTGGTTTGGGCAACTTTACAATGCAGCAATACCCAATATTACAATAGAATGCCAGTTAAACCTTTAACTTTCTGAGACTACAATTCTACTGACAATTGAGCCAGCTATGATACTCAATTCAATTCTGCATTGCAAATCATGGTTTTGTTTTGCTGCTTTTCAGAATCAACGTAAGCTAGATCCCAGACAGTTTTGAGGCTAGAGGTAGCATGACACAGCATACAGTACCTGCACATTCAGTACATGCCCTCACCGCTGCCCTGGAGTTGTCTGAAGTCCTCTCACTCTGGCCTACCTCCCGCACTGATTTATCCTCCTCAGTCACTCTCCTCCACAACTCCTTCTGTACCATTCTTGAAGCCCTTGGCCCCTCATCTCACGAACAAACTCCTATTCACGTAACCTTCTGCATCAGCCACCTCCACTCACTCAAGAGTCAGGTGAGTGCCGTCGAACTCACCTGGCTCAAATCTGATTTAATGGTCACCGGCAGATCTGGCTGGACCACATCAAACCTTATCACTCTGCTCTTGCCTCCGCTATATCGTCCTTCTATTCCAAGGTAATCTTGGAGGCCAAGGACAACCCAGGCTCCTCTTCTCCACTAGCAAACTGGCTCCTTCATCCACCCTCTGAAGCCTCGCCCATCATCTCCTCCAATTGCGAGGAGATACTGGATTTCCTCAAGACCAAAATTGAGGGATCCATTCAGCCGCTTCCACCCTCCCAACCACCACCCCCTCCACATCCTTTCCTCATACACCAACCCCTACCACCCTTCCCTCCACACCTTTCAATCTGTCTCCCCTCCTCTCTTACCACCACTTTTACCCGCATGAAGCCCACCACCTGCTCCCTCGATCCCATCCCTACTCCTCTCCTTACCTCCCAGCTCCAACTCCTCACCCTTTATTCTCAGACCTCATCAACCTCTCCCTGTCAATGGGCATCGTTCCCACCCCTCTAAAAATAGCTGTCATCACCCCTTTTCTAAAAAAACCTTCTCTGGACACATTCCTGTTCACAAACTGATCTCCAGCCTCACTTTCCTTTCCAAGATCCTTGAAAGAGTTCCCAGTTTTCCAGCTTTGCTCCTTCCTCTCCTGTCACTCATTTTACAAACTCATCCAATCGGGTTTCTGTGCTGCCCACAGCACGGAAACAGGTCTGGTCAAGGTGACAAATGACATTCTGTTCATCTGTGACCAGGGCTCCCTCTGTCTCCTCGTCTTCCTTGACATCTCTGCTGCCTTTAACACTGCACCGCTCTATCCGCCTCTTCTTTAATCTTAGCCTTCAAGGATCTGTCCTTGAATGGTTCAGATCCTATCTCTTACACCAGCTCCACTTTATTTCCACAAATGGCTTCTCGTTCAACCCCTGCACCATCTCATGCAGTTCCTCAGGGCTTTGCCCTTGGTTCCTCTTCTTCAACCTGCACATGCTCCCTCTTGACATCATCCGCAGACATGGGGTCAACTTCCACATATATGCGGATAACACTCAACTCTGTCTCTCTGCCTCCACCCTCGATCTAAGACTGCCTGTCATGCATCAAGTCCTGGATGAGAGCCACCTTTTTGCAGTTGAATGTCGACAAGACCGAAGCTCTCCTCATTGGTTCACGCCTGCACCTCCGCACCTCAGGCACTGGCAGCATCAGTATCTATGGCTGCACACTTCACCTCATCAAGCCAGTCAGGTGTCTTGTTCGACCCTCAACTATCATTTCTCCCCCAGATCTGCCTCCCCCCACTTCCACGACAGGCCGCTGACACCTTCATACATGCCTTCATTACATCTAGGCTCAACTTTACCAACTTCCTGCTTGTCGGCCATCCCATCTCTTCCCTCCACAAGCTGCAGAACATCCAGAACTCTGCAGCTCTTGTCCTCTCCTGCTACATGCTCCGTGACCCCATCAAATCCACCCTCGTATGGGCTCCACTGGCTCCCCATGGCCTTGCCCCCTCCACTCTCTTACCCACTCTGCCCTCCACCCTCTCTAAACCCAACCCCCCAGCCCACTCAGATCCTAATCTCTGACTGTTCAGCGCCGTAGGATGTCTCCACGACATGAAAGGGGCTTTACAAATGTAATTCTGCATTGTATTTTGTGCTGAAAAGGTCACACAGAAGAGAATTCACAGTCTAGGCTGACAGAACAGTGCAGCTGGGGGAGAAAGAAATGTGTACCATTCCTTCAGATGAGATCCTGTCCAGAAGGAGGATAAAGGGAAGGGAGTTTCTCTTGGTTTCCTGTCCAACAATCCACCAAATAAAATTAGTAATTGACGTCATGTCTGTTTGTGGGATATTGTGTGTACAATTGGTTGCTATATTTGCCTACAAATACACAATCACAACACTTTATAGAAAATCCTGTGAAGTACTGAGACATTTCATCAGTGCGACGAAGCACTATATCAAAGGCCAGTAAGATATAATTTTTTAAATGCAACCTCTTCCTTGGCCAGAAAGAAGAGAGGGGTGTGCGTTACATTTTATTTCCCATTTGACTCCATGTTGCGAAACTGGGGGCCCAAACTGAAAAAAATGTTAATTTGCCCTCATTGGCATCTTTCACCGTAATGATCGCAAAATATGTGACAAGAGAAAAAGATGACTTACATGAAAATCTAATACACTAGTTTTCAGTCATCATTGGGTTATGCTTGATTTTTTTCTTTTCCTATGGATCATTTTCAATTCTGACATCAATGAACACTTGAGAGAATGAAATAGAGGGATATAAGAGAGGGGAATAGAAAGTTTGCGCGAATATACGCACCAGCACGGACTAATTGGCCAAATAGCCTGTTTCCATGCCACATCATTCTATTTAACTGCATTTAACATTAATCACCTGAAATTATTCAAATTTGAAATACATCAATACATTTGACTTTCAATTGATGACTCAATTGCCGAAATTAGTCATCAAACATTTGCAAATTAATTTGGAAAGATATTAATTTGATTTTAAAATTAATTTCTAAAAGTATCAATTAATTCAGAAATATGTTGCCTAATTTTAATATGTAATATTTGTAAATTGACCTTAAAATAGTGTTAACTGTTAATTGAAAATATTAAATTGAATGAAACATCTTAGTATTTGGTCTTGTGAGAATAATTCACAGATCTAGGATTTTATATTATAATTTGTGCAATTGATATATTTAATTCGTGAAATAATTGTCCAAAATTAATTAGCTTCTACCTAAAAGAAAAAATCAGTTTAAAAATCAATTAAGTTAAATTAAGAAATTCATTTATAATATCATTTTGTCACTTTTGGAATGATAAATTAATTTATATTTGAAACTTCTATTTGTCCATTTATTCTTATGATGTTCTCTCTTCCTATTGGAAGGTCCATGATGCGAATTCCACATTACAGATACCCTCTGAACAAAGAAACATTTTCCAACCTCTCCTTTAATTCTCTTTGATATTAAGTTTACATCTTTGTTCTCTCGTTACTACCACATGTCAGCATTGCTCAGTTTGTAATACTTTGGCCTCTGAATCAAGCTTGTGAGTACAGGACCCAAATTGGGATTTGGAACTCATAGTCTAGGCTGACACTTGAATACAGGGCTGTGAATTGTTAACAACAACAACAGTCCTGTAGCTCAGTGGTTAGAGCACTCGCCTTGCAAGCGAGACACCTGGGTTCAATTCCAGGCAGGGTAAAACCTTGGGCAAGTTTCCTTACTCCACACGCCTAATAATAATCCCTCCAAAAACAAACACAGTAATAAATTGGTCATTTTCAATCCACGACTGTTTGTGGGACACTGCTGTGCGCAATTGGCTGCCACGTTTCACCCACAAATATACAGTCAATTCACTTTACAGCATATCAAATGCAAGGATTATTATTATTTATTATAACAACAGCAATAATTTGCAATTATATAGTGCAAGATAGTATCTTGGAGCAGTGCCAGAGGTGCCATCCTTCAATTGAGACATTAAACTGAGTAGTCTGTTTAGGTGTAAGTTCAAGATTTTATGACACTCATACAGGAAAGATAGGAGTTTCTCCTGGTGTCCTGGCCAACAATCCCCCTAATAAAATTAGTCATTCGCTTTATGGTTGTTTGTGGGACATTGCTGTGCACAACTGGCTGCTGAATTTTGCCCACAAAATACACAGTCAATCCACTTTACAGTATATCCTGTCATTGATCCATCGTTGAGACATTTTGAGGTATCTCAAAAACGTGATAAGGTGCTATTTACAAAATTGGCTGCCATATTCAAGCACAAAATCCACAATACTCCATTTTACAGTATATCCTGTGAAGGATTTTCAGATGTTCTCATGACATGAAAGGAGCTGTACCAAATGTAAGTATTATCAGTATTATAATTTTCCAACCAGTGTAAATGATCCATTTCTATGTATTGTTTGATAACCCTGTGAAGGGAAGGCATTGAACTTGCTAGTGAGGAAGCCCAACATTTGCAGCATTGATCTGGAGAAGAGGGATAAAATCCTGGCCTTCCTCTGATTCCCGACCCTGCCTGACCTCACTAGCGATTGAGTGGACTAGACCTAAGGCATCCAGTAAAGAAGTATGTTTTATTTCTGCTGGAGAAAACAATTGTTGCCTTTCATTGACAGGTCAGCACTGGAGAATTAATACCATATAAAAAATACTATAAGGCCTAAAATTCACAATTACACTCATCTTATGCAGTTCTGTAAAGGAGCATTACATTTCCAGAAATGTCCTTTTCCTTTTATATTTAAGCCTCACTTAAGCAGCCATAAATTAATACAACTCCAAACATAAACCATGGCAATTGCTGCCATGATGTGTGCTTATTCTCATATATAATTTGGCTCCCGAAATATTGGGTGTACATAATTTTTTCTTTCCACTCATTTCTTATGCTGTTGGTTCCACTAGCTGAATTAATATTGCATCACACTAGTACCTATGGAGTAACTTCAATATGGCCTGAGGTGATGATACATTCCAATTATTCCTGCACCTGGTAGAAAAACCTTCATAATTCATGAGTGCAAGTTATGCCAGGAGCCCTGGAATACAATGAGGTAGTGTTGAAATTGTATAAGACCTTAGTTAGATCATAGTAAAAGCACTGTGCTGTGTTTTGGGCACCCCGTTATAGGAAGGATAGAAAATATAAGGAAACCGTGCAGCCTCGATTCATTGCTATGTTTCCAGGGATGAGGGATTTCAAGTATCAGGAGAAACTTGAAGAGTTTTTTTTTAAGTGGAACTGAGAGGGCCAAGGGTGACCTTATAATAGCCATCAGATTATGAAGGGTTATGAAATGAGGAACAGTAATAGATTATTTCTACAGTTTGGTGAATCAATAAGGAGAGGGTAGAAATTAAACAGGGCAAAAAAGATTAAAGGAGAAAGTTGGATAAAGTTTCTTTCACTTGTAGAATAGTTGGAACGTGGACTCTTCTGGCATGAGCTTTGAAACAAAGTCTATAATTGTTTTAAAAAATGAACATTTCAAAACGTGAATAGATAGATGGTTGTAAACCAGGAATGTTAAAAGTTACATGGAGGGTTATGAAAACAGGGATTACACTAGATTCAGATGTTAAAAAACAAAGCATAAACGGTATGGGCCTATTTCTAATCTATTTATCAAATGAACAGAAACACTGGTTAAAATGTGTTCTTAAAGCCTAAGCTTAGAACTGAACATCCCTTCTCTACCCCAAATTGTGGACAGTTTGACAATATTTTTTGAAAGATTACAGTATGCAATATATACATATGTCCATACAAAAGGGTAGCATTCTTGCTTCCTGGTCAGAAGGTTGTGGATTTGTACCCCACTTCAGGACCTTGAGTTCAATGTCCAAGTTGAAGCTGCAAGGTAGCGCTGGGAGTTTGCTACTCAAATGTTGATGGTGCCCGAGAAAAGGACATCACTGTAATACTCCCTGCAAAGCAAAATAAATCATTTATATTGTGTAGAAAGTGCACATTTCCTAGTATTCCCAACCCTCACACCTTCTCTCATCTCCTTCAAGGTCTGTCTCACTACTTTCCTCTTGGCCAACTTTCCTCTCCACCTCCTTAACCCCCACTCCTTTCAAATCCAACCCCCAGCTCTAGTGCAACTATTGACTGTCCGGCATCTTGGGATGTCATCCCAACGTGAAAGCCACAATATAAATGCAATTTGTTGTTGTATGTTGTTGTCAGTTGCCAATTAATATCCCAAACAAGGAGATAACAAAGCAAAACATATGTAGATTTCTTATGAAACAGTCATATTGATTGATAACTGTAACAATGACAAGATTATTATTCATCAACAGAGTTCATTAGAGGAAGTAAACTGAACCATACTCATTCTCCTCTAAAGGTTAATAAGCAATCTTGGCACAGTAATCAATTGTTTGATTAGAATATTTTGGATATTACATTAGTTATTTCATAAAAGTTCAAACTGTGCATGAAATCAGATGAAGATACTAGAAAGTTACTTAATAAATGTTTAATTAATTCAGGATTTCTTTAGAAATTCAGCTTAGATCCTCTTGCTTTTTAAAGCTGCTAAAAAGTGGAATATCCAATAATCTGCTGTAAACCAGCTCCTTCTCAAACAATGTCAATTATCACATACTGGTTATTATCTCTATGATTGCTCTGGAGCATTGCTGGGTTGCCTGGCTCAGACGAAAACAAAAGAGAATTGACTTGCTTACAACATTCAGTTGCTAAGGATGTTACCTTAGAACTAGCTTGGCATTAAAAGAAAAATGCTAGAAAATAACAGGACTCCTCATAAATACCATTTACTTTCAAATCAACGTTGAGAATTATTTTACACAAACACTGCCCTTTGCCTTTAGCTTCAGAGCACCTGTATTCTTTTGGAGTCATGGCCGGTTCACATTGTTCTATGTTGCAAATCAAAATCTTTTTTGTGTGGAAATTAAATCCTGCTCTTAATGGTAATCGGCAGACTGATCACTGTGACTAGGGATTTTTCCAATCAGCTCCTGTTAACCCGCAAAACAAAGCCTTAACCCGTAGAGAAGTCCTAGCTGGACAAGCAGCAGAAATTATTTTCAATTAATGAGCTCTGTGGTTTTAGCTGGTGAATTTACAGCAAATACTCCCATTAACATCTTGGGGTCCCCAAGCCTTGGCTCTCACCAATCTGTGCCTAATATTATATTATACTTTATTTAAATATATTTAAGGGCAGCAATTTAAATGCCGCACACAAAAATTTCCATCTGCGACAAATAACAATGGGAACAGTAAAAATAAAAAATAATCATAAAAAAAGAGCCATCTTTTGGATGAGATGTTAAAGACAAGACCCCTTCCACCTGTTCAGGTAGATGTTAAAGATCCCATGCACTATTTGAAAGTGAAGGGAGTTTTTCCAAATGTACTAGTCAACAATCCTCCAGATAAAATATTACTAATATGATATTATATTCCACTTTGTAGTATATTCTGTGAAGTTCTTTGAGAAGTGACAATGAGGTGATAAGGCACTGTATCAAATGCAAGGATTATTGTCATCAATGCTCTCCAGAAATAGGTAAGCAGGATGCATCCCTCCAGGAAAAAAGAGTATGTATTTCATTTTAGACATGGGGTACTTCTATGTTTAGGTATTATGCTTGTCATCTGAATCCCATCTTCTGAATCCCACCCCTCAGAATTTATTGCTGTTAATCTGGCTGGGTCTTCATGTTTGGGTCTAGAATCAGTCCGATCATTAATGACTGAAGCAACAACAACAACAACAACAACAACAAGATTCCATTTATAGAGCGCCTTTCACATTGGGAGGACTTCCCAAAGTGCTGTACAGTTATAATAATAATAATCCTTGCATTTGATATAGCGCTTTTCACGTCGGGAGGACGTCCCAAAGCGCTTCACAGAACACACTGTGAAGTGAATTGACTGTATATTTGTGGGCGAACGCGGCAGCCAATTGTGCACAGCAATGTCCCACAAACAGTCGTAGATTGAAAATGACCAATTTATTATTGTTTTGGTTTTGAAGGGATTATTATTATTAGGTGTGTGGAGTAAGGAAACTTGCCCAAGGTTTCGTCCTGCCTGGAATTGAACTCAGGTCTCTCGCTTGCAAAGCGAGTGCTCTAACCACTGAGCTACAGGACAGTTGGGTCAGGCTCTGATCAAAGGGGAAATGGTCAGGGTGAGGGGAAGGAAGGGAGGGATCGAGGAGGGGGTAGAGAGTCGAGAGGGGAGCTGAAGGCACAGTCAAAGAGAAAGGTCTTGAGACCGGCCTTGAAGGAGGAAAGGGAGGAGGCAAGGCGAAGGCACTGGGGGATGGAGTTCCAGAGCCTAGGGGCTGAGAGGCTGAAGTCCCAGCCACCGATGGTGGGGCAGTTGGGGCGGGGGATGTGGAGCAGTTTCCATGCCAGCCTATTGCAGTCTCCCATGGCCTTGGATGCTCCCACCTTATTCCCCACTTCATGTACTTGACAATATTTTGAAGTATATTTATAAAGTGTAACCATATCTGCTGTTCTATTTTTCATTACTTCATCACAGACGTGAGCATGGTTTAGTTGATAATACTCTCGCCTCTGAGTTAGAAGGTTGTGAGTTCATGCCTCAAGTTAGGATTTTGAACTCACATATTCTAGGATGATATCCTAATGCTTTGCTGCAATACAGCTGCATTCTCGAACGTGTCATCTTTCGATTGAGATGTTAAAACCGAGATCCCTTCCACCTGTTCAGGTAGGAGTTAAAGATCCCATGGGACTATTTGAAATTGAAGAGAATTTCTCCCAATGTACTGGCCAACAATCCTCCAGATAAAATTGGTCATTCATGTCATGGCTGCTTGTGGCACAAATACACTTTATACTGAATCCTGTGAAGCACTTTGAGATGTCCTCCCGATGTGAAACACTCAATATCAAATGTAAGGATGATTTAATTATTAGTGGATAAAAATGTAACTCACTCATGAGTAAATAAGCAAAGGCAACATGAATAATGCAGGGGTCATGTTGAATTGGTTTTCAGCATATTAACACAACATGAGCAAAACATTGAAATGCATTCATCTAAGAGATTGCTCTGTAGCAATAGGATTAACTAATTCAGAATTAGACTTCTTCAAGCAGATTTCAATCCCATTGAAGACTTGGATGAAATACAATTAGCTGAACTCCCAAATGTAAGTGAGTTTAAAGCTATCCATCTGATTTAGATCCTTTGGAGAAGTTGTGCAGGGAATTCTGAGCCAGAACGGCGAACTTCAGAGTTCTTTGTAACAAAACAAAACATCAATTACAAGCAATGAGTAATCATTTTGTCCCTTGCTGAAAGTTTAGATCACCTGACTCAATTTCTAGAGATAGATGTTAAACTGGATTTGCCTGAGCTACTCTGAAGTATATTATGCTGCTTATTGTGAATACTGAAGTGCTCCTGTATTCATTCTCCTTCTGAAGGATAAAAGGAGTTTGAAAGCCAAAGAACAATGTATGTGTTGCAACAGAAGCAAGTGAATTGGATTAACCTTTTTTTAAAACTTTCCCCAAATTATAATAATAATAATCCTTGCATTTGATGTAGCGCTTTTCGACATCTCAAAGTGCTTCACAGAATAGACTGTAAAGTGAATTGACCGTATATTTGTGGGCGAAACTCAGCAGCCAATTGCGCACAGCAGTGTCCCACAAACAGTCTTGGGTTGAAAATGACCAATTTAGTTTTGTTTTATTTTGGAGGGATTATTATTAGGCTCTGTGTGGAGTAAGGAAACTTACCCAAGGTTTCGCCCTGCCTGGAACTGAACTCAGGTGTCTCGCTTGCAAGGCGAGTGCTCTAACCACTGAGCTACAGGAGTCCAAATTCAATAACTTGAGAAATGATTTGATGTATAATATTCCACCTCATAATTTTGTTATGCAGAACAAATCTTCCAATGTAAGTGGATGACGATAGAGGCTGCTTCTCAGAAATTCTCCACTCAAATTGTCAGAACTTTTCAAAGCACTGAAGTTGAGTATTATTGTATAATTTAATACATGCATAAGAAATGTGTCCCACATTTTGTCTTTTGTTAAGTAGTAAAAATGAGAGAAAAGCCAGTTTAACCCATTTTTAATGGTGGAATTGACATTGGGCATACTTCAATGCTATGTGTGACAGTGATCTTACTAATGCGGTTGAAAATGCCCCCTCCCTCCTCTTTTAAAATTTACTTTAAGACCTATCTCATGGACCACTCTTTCAGACAACTTTCCCACCTCCTCACTCTCCTCAGCTATTCCGCCTCAAGCTTGGGTGCCCAGTCAGCTGCATGAAATGCTTTAAAGCTTCCCCCCTATACGAAAGGAGCTACTTGAATGAAAATCATATTTTACTGTATTGTAAACCTGAAACCAGCATGATCAGCAAATTTAAATACTCTTGTCACGATGAGCATTTTGTGGTTCCGATGCAACAGATGAGACACTTGAACTTACAAAAATCCTGACTACTGACACAGTATCCTGATACAGCTCAGGAAAATGATTTCAATGTGAGAACAGCTGAAAAACAAATTTGGGATAGGCGATTTTGTGTTAAACATTTGGAAGGCAGTGAAACAACAGTGTCAACTCTCTTTGACAAGTATAGGTTTGAGCCCTCGATAGGTGGAAAGTAGCTACTGGGAAACCCTTGCAACAATGAAAACAATAAATTGCAGGACAACTCCTATTTCCTCTGCTCAGCTAACTCAGGCTTGCTTCACACTCCCTGCTCTTCTGCTCACAGCAACAATAATAATAGGTAATAATCCGTACATTTGATATAAACTCCTCACCACAGGGTGGTCCAGGCTTTTAGCTGCCATGGGCCAGAATCCCTATTTGAGAAAGGTCTGCGGCGTGCATAAGCAGTATTTTGTGTTTCACTTCCAGAAACATAACAACATTTACACAACAACACCAAATTACATTTTTATAGTGCCTTTCACATTATGAGGATGTCCCAAGGTGCTGAACCTTTTCATTTTGGAAGGACGTCTCAAAGCACTCAACATTGTCGGCTGGGCACCTGAGCTGGGGGTAGGAGCTGAGGGAGGTGGGATGGGAGTGGAAAAGATGACCGAAAAAGTGGTCAAAGAGTTAGGCCTTGACGTGCCTTAAAACAGGAGAGGCAGGGTGCGAGTCAGAGGGACTCCAGGAATGGAGCTCCAGAGTGGGGAAAAATGGTGATGGTGAGGCAGATGGGGTGAATGGACAAGCTAGTGTTTGCTCTGAAAAGGGAATGGCCAGGTTGGGAGTTCGCAGAGATACGGATGAGGAGGGACGTGGTAAGTGAAGGATGTAGAGAAGTTTTTCACTTGAGAAAGAGGAAGCTTTCTGTGAAGAAACTGCATGGCACAACACTGAGTGTCAGTCCTCAGTCCCCCTGTAGTGGGCGAAGGAGGCTTCGATTATCTGTCCTGAAAGTGAACTGAGAAATACTACCCTAATTTCTTTTCTCACTGTGCTCTCACTCTTTTTACTTCTTTCTCTCCCCCATGCTCTCTCTTAATCATTCTCCCTACTCCCTCTATCTCAAACACTCTCGCACACATTCTCTCTCAATTACTCTCTCTCAGTCCCTCTCTCTTCCTTCTCACACTCTCTCTCCCAATTGCTCTCTCCCACCTCTCCCTCAATTACTCTTTCTAATTCCCCCTAACTTCACACAGACTCTTCTATCTCGTCACACTCTCTCTGTCACATCAAGGCTCGATTATGGGAACTCCTTCCTCATCGGCCTTCCCAACTCTTCCCTTCACAAGCTACAGATCATCCAAAACTCTGCAGCTCGTGTACTCTCATGCACCAGGCTCCGTGACCTCATCACTCCTACCCTCTCCTGACTCGACTGGCTCCCCATCCCCCAGAGGATCGAGTTCAAGATCCTCATCCTCACCTTTAAGGCCATCCATGGCCTTGTCCCCTCCTACCTCTCTGAAATGCTCACTCCCTCCATTCATCAGGCTCCAGCCTGCTCCATGTCTCCCGCCCAACCCGCCTTACCATCGGTGGCCGGGCTTTAACCTCTCTGCCTCCACACTCTGGAAGTCCATCCCACGGTCCCTTCACCTCGCTTCCTCCCTTGCCTCCTTCAAGGCCAGTCTCAATTCCCTTCTCTTTGACCGTGCCTTTGGTCTCCCTTCCACCTCTCTGCCTTCCCTCACACCTACACTACCCCTCCCTCATACTCGGGCTCGGACACCTGACTGTTCAGGGCTTTGGGACGTCCTCCCGATACGAAAGGCACTCTATAGATGTAATTTTGTTGTTGTTGCTCTCTCCTTCACTTTCTCTGCTTCTCTCCCCCTCTCCCTCACATTTTCTCTCTCAATCACTCTTTCTCTCCCCTTCTCTATCAATCACCCTCTCTCAATCTACCCCTCTCTCATCTCTCACTCACTGCACTCTGTTCCCCCCTCTCTCAATCATTCTCCCCCTCGCATGCTCTCACACTCTCCCCTTCATACTCTCTCAATTGCTGTCTCTACTCTCTCCCTCTCTCAACCATACTCTCTCACACTACTCTCTCTGCTAATCCCTGTTTACACCACCACCCCACCTGTCAATCACTCTCTCTCTTCCTCCTCTATCAGATTTCTCTCACTTCCCCTTTTTCACCTCTCTCTCAATCTATCTCTCTACTCTCTCCCTCTCTCAATCATTCTCTCTTTCCCCCTCTCCTAATCACTCTCCCTCTCTCTCTGTCACTCTCTCCCCACCTCAAACATTTTCTCCCTTCTTTCACTCCCCCCTTCCTCATCCCTGTCACACACACTCTTTCACACTCCCTCTCAATAAGTTTTTCCCCTCTCCCCATGTCCCTCCTCTTTCAATCCCTTTCGCTCAACAATCAGTCGGGACACGGGTCGCGATGTGTAATGGCAGGAGCCAGTGGTTGGTAAGGACGCAGTGGATAAGTGGACGCACTTGCTTCAGCTCGGGAACACACTGCAATAACGGCCGGCATTATTTCCACTCTCCGCTTTGCATCACCCCAAACAACTGCTCCTGTCTCTGACTTAGCAGGACCACCTGTTGGACCAGGCTGCCTCATGACATTGTTGAGACACCTCAAACCGCGTTTGCTGTATACAATGTTTTTACTGTGAACTATAGTGACTGTGTGCTTGTAGGTGAAGGTGGCAGCCAATTTGGGCAAAGCAATCACCCACAAAGAGTCAATGGAATGTATGATTGATTTTATTTGGGGGATTGTTTAGCCAGCAGTTTGGGAGAAATTCCCTTTTCTTCAAAATGTCTTTTTCTGTAAATTCCTAATGCACATTTCACTTAACCTCCTTTTTTTTAGCTGCACCTTTTGTAGTGTGGCACACCAAACGAAGGAAGTTGGTAAGAGTTGTACAACTTTTTTTCACTTGTGTAGCTGAGATTCCAGATTCCTAGTGGAGAATGTATGTGTCAAAGGGTACAATGTTCTGGTGCCTTCTGCCTTTGCAACAGGACTACGAATGTCTGAGCTCAGCATAAATAAGATGGCACTGGCATATTCACCTGACAGCTTGACCCAAAAGAGACATTAATTTATGGAGATTTGCAAAAATAAATCTATACTTGAAGGAACATGTTCCTCCAAGCTGACATATTTTCTCCTTCTAAAGGAGGTTTGAGAATCCTTTCCTTAAACATAACAGCTCTAAAGTTGCACTATAATAATAATAATAATAATAATAATAATCCTTGACTGTGATATAGTGCCATATCACTAATCTTAAACTCAGGCCAAAAGGATGGAATTTTCAGAGCAAATTTATGCTGAGTGATAAATTAGCAATTAACAAGGTATAATTACAGTTTTACACTGCCACACATTTATTTATACTTCAAAAGGTCTCCAGAATTTCTTACATTATCAAAAAAGAATTATTTGCTTAACTGTTAAAATTCCATCATCCTCTGCGATTGAAAATATTAAGCTGGAATTTCAGACTCAGGATTTCCATCACGCTAAATATAATGACACTACTACATTTGCATCAGAGCAGTGCATCAATGCAATACCCCCAATGGATATATGTACATATTCATGTTTCTACTCAGAATGTACCATTTTGTACTGAAATAGTCCTGAGTTGGTGCATTTCTGTATCATGATTGAGATCCACAGAGGAGGACCATCTTAAACCCGGTCAATACTCTTTTCTGAAACAAGGACTGAAAACGATGGACTCAGGAGCTGATGTTTATGGAGAAAGCATAGGCTGAGGCACAGAGCAAAGGTGAAGTAGTGACATTGATGGTTGGTGACGAGAGACCAGCTGATAGACTAGTCTTTGTAGATGCTTCAGGACTAAACAGGTCTGTGCCGTCACAGTTTCCCAGATGAGTCTCTGCTCTGAATGCACCACTCAGATAACCTGCTCGATTCCAGTAAACCATATGCTTAGGATAATACCTGCTTGGTGTGAATTCTCTGATCTGCTGATAAATATTCATGTTTCAAAGTGTTTTCTCAGCTGCACAATGTTGCAAGTGTAAATACACCCATGAGTGAGCTAACAACCTTTTTCCTCCTTCTCACTAAACATTTGAACTCCAGTTGATGAATTCATTCAAAACGTCAACTTTCCCTAAAATGCATATGTTACTACTGCACAATAGTGTTCCTTCTTTATTTCTGTAGTTGCCCATCCCTTTACCTCTTGACTAAAATTTTCCATTTCTCAGCCTCCTTCATTCCACCTTCTATAAGATCCAACTGTTTCAAATTTCTGCTGCCTGCATCCGCACCCATAATAAACATGACATTTCCGTCACCTAGTCCACATTGGGCTTCACTTGCTTTCTGTTTCGCAAAGGATCAACTTCAATATTTGTTACTTTTACACCACTTTGATAGACAGTAGTATCGGGAGCCAAGCAGGTCTGGATTGAGACAACTGGGACAATAATCAGCTAACAAAGGCAGCGCTCAATCAAGTAATTGTCATGGTAATGTACCACATACAGTCACAATGATAAGGGCGTAAGTATAACATATCTTTCAGTGCTTTTGGTGGAAGATTTCAGAGTGATTGTTTCATTATATTCACGATAAGGTGTTGGATTCTTTCAGACTGCTGAGGAGAATTTCATAGAAATGTTTTGTATGCATGTTTTCCGACCTAATACATTCACAACAGTATCTCACTAAAAATTCATCTTCCAGTACCTTTCTACCGGTGGCATGGTTATGATATTGTGATTTTGGCATTTATGAGTTATCTGGTCTTCCTCACTTGTGGAATTATTTCTAGTTACACTGTCACCTTCCTTCCTTTGAAGAGCAGCAGAAATCAGAGGCCTGAATTCCTTTATATATTAAATAAGCTACATTATTATAAATGGGGAATCTATTAATCAAGTGATTTATGGTAAAAAAAACAAGTCAATCATTATCTTAAAATTAAAATCATGCTGAATTTTGTTCAATTCTTACCTGCCAATACTGAATACTGAATTTAAGATTTATTTTCAAATCCTGCATAACCTGAAAATTAGACAACCGTCTTAAGGTTTAAACCATGAGGGATTTCTGGCCTCAGCACAAGACTGAATTGGAATAATATGATCTAATAATACATTATTTCATAACTTAAATAAAAAGATGAAATGAAAATTCCCTGTGGCACATCTATGAAAGATCCATCTGTGTTTGTCAAGTTTAGGAATGCCTCCTGTCATGGTGAATGTGTTGCACAGTGATATCATATGCAACAGCCATTTGTACAGGATTTTACAACTCACTCTTAAGGTTGCTTCTGATAAGTGTCACTTGCAATGAACTTGGGTACGATCTAAACTAAAATGATTGTTCAGCACCTTGGGATGTCCTACTGATGTGAAAGGCACTTTATAAATGTAATGTTGTTATTGTTGTAAAATCTAATTGTTGTTTCTCCATTACCTGTATTCTTAGAAACTCCAATAACATATTTCAAAACTTTGAAGACTCACACTAGGAAAACATTATTTTCCTAAATGTGAAAAATAACAATTATAAAGTCATTTGCTGCTAAGACTACAAGGCAATGCTGTTCTAACATTAGTTGCCTGCAATGTATTTTGGAAGTCACAGCTCATATTAACTCAAATCTGTCATTGGAATAAAATGTGCAACATGCATATTACATTAACTACTGTATAGCTATCAAAGGGAAGGTAACATGGTAACATGATAATTCTGGGGTATTTTAAAAAACACAAATAGTTATGTATTTTGCAAAATATATGTGGTGCTGTGTAAAGCATAATGTATTCCTTTGTATTTGTGATCAAATTAACAAATTAAATTTAAAAAAACACAGAGATTATTTATCCATAGCTACATATGTATATGTAGTGCACTATTTAAAGATGAGAAACAAGGAGAAAACCTATTGTAAAAGAATATTGTAAAATAATATGAAGAATATGATGCTAGTTTGCCTTCCCGAGGTAAAGAAATATAATCAAGTCCAACCTTAGAAATGATAGAGCTATGCGCAGAGGTGCAATATTTGGCAATGCATTCAGGCATGGTTATCTGTCAAAACTAAAGTGTAGTCATCATAACTATAGATATGTGTATAATTGAGGAACTGTATGAAATATAGCACCTATTCTGATTGCAAGATTCAAGTAACATGGATCTAAAAACAGAATTGTTTTTAGTTCAATTGGTAATTCTAAAATAAAATTAAAACTATTGTGTATATTTTATATGTATATTATTGAGTTCAGTTTCACCTATTCAAATGAATATTGCCAGCTAGATTTCTATTAGCAAAATCATTATCTCTAAAATCAAGGTACTAGATCTTGATCAATAAATTATAAAATACGTATCAAATACTTAGCATGCAGAGAGTAGTTATGCTATCTGCTACAATATTTATTGAGTACTTTCAAGTTCATAAAGTATACCAGAAAGAATCGCTAACCTAAAGTGAAAGCATTAACCCTTTGACTGCTGTGAAGCTTACACAATCCGGTCACTTGAGGTCACTCAGCTCTGGCATGGCAGCAGTGAAGCAGCAATCTGCAGTCATTCAGAAGTCTCCTGCAGGTTATATACATGCAGAAAATATAGACAAGGGAAGAAGGTACTGGGGTAATGCATAAGGGCATCCACTTGGAATGTAGTAAGAGCAGAATAGTCAATGTGCAAGCAGAGAGTGCAATATTAGCCAGAAGCTTGAGCAATTCCAAGAAAAGATGTAAGACAGAAATGTCTCAGTTGAACTAAGAGGTGGCTTTGTTTTTGTAAAATCTGAGAGAGAGCGTGTTTGTTTCTAAATTGATTTCCTTTCAAGTAAAGAGATGATTCATGATGACTACGTGGTAGCTGGAGGGGAGAGGAATGTTGGTTCACTTGTGCTGAGGGCAGCCAAAGCCCGAATGGGTTAGGTGGTCCTAGCAGGACAAGCCGCAGGAAACTTACCAGATAGTGCTCTCAATAACAAGCTATTATCTGAGTGTAAAGAAATTTACAAGCATTTCATGCATCTTGAAATCAAAATATAAACTTTAATGTTTGAACTATGATAAATGTCGCTACTGCTTCTTGTTTTTATTGAGCATGCGTGAGACGCAACCTAGCGATGATCGACCGGTTGGCGAGCACTCCTCTAGGGAGAGAGTCCGTTTCCGACACAGGGAAATTTATTGCTTCCGTATTCCAACAATGCTTCCATAACCTTTGGACTTCTGATAAGTCTCCTGCTCTGTGGCCCATCCAAAACTATCTCATGGCCCCAAGGGGTCTGTGGACCCTAGTTTGGGAGCCACTGGTTTAAAGTAGGTACAGTCTGGAAGAGTCAAAGTTTGGGGACTCCAGATTGTGTGTTGGATACTGCCGGAATTTAACCAACTAAAACTGCAGAGCTTGCTGTTGAAAATACTGTCTGGCCTATTTCCCATTGCTTGTCTAGCTATGACCACTGTTAGGGCTTTGATTTGCAGGGATAACAGTGGAAAGAATCGGTGCCTTCAGTGACTAGTCTGCCCCTCCAAGTCCTACTGACAAGCCTGGCTGGCTTGTATTGTATTGTATTGTAGGTTCTATATTTTGAATGAGACAAAAACAATAATTTGCATTTACACAGCACCCTTCATGTCGGAAGTCGTCCCAAGGTGCTGGACTGTGAAACATTACACCAAGGTGCTGTGTGCCTTTCCAGGTGGATGGTAAAGATCCCATGGCACCATTCAAAAAGAGATGGGAATTTCTCCTGATTAGTAATCACCAGATCAAAAAAAATGGTTGTTTACTTTGAGCTTATTTTTTGGGTCATTGCTCTGTGCAAATTGACTGCTCTAATTGTCAATGAATACACAAACACTTCACTTCACAGATAATCCTGTGAAGCACTTTGAGACACTTGAACATGATGAGGCTCTGTATCAAATAGAATGTTTATTATTATTAATGAGAAAAACCTCCATTTGGTTCACTTTCAGAAAGCAAGTTATCAAACACTTGCATATTGTACTATTCAATGGTGCATGCACTTCCTTGAAAAATTGAAGGCCCCCTCCACTACCACCACCAGCATCACCAGAAATGCTCTGTGCCTCATGCTCTGTCTTCTGATGGTTACCTATTCTTTCATAAATATTGAAAACATTGACATTTTCATACACATTCCTTAGGAATGCCAATCACTTGGGCGATTTTGTCACTGTTTCAATAGCACATTCACAAAATGTGGTTGGTTTTCTTCTATTTTTCACAAAAGGAGCCTACAAAAGAGTTGGACCCAATATTTCTGAGGGTCCTTTTGCATCATAATGGAATACATTAAAAAGATGCTAAAATAAAACAACATATAAACGTTCCTGAAATTGTTTTTTAGTTATCATGGTAAAGAATTTTAAAAACCCTTTACTTTATAGATAATAATCTAAATCTGGAATCAGTGGACTGAACTTCCCTTCAGTATTAAAAGTAATGACATCCACCGCTTCAAGCAGGATTTCACACATTAGAAATCCTGTCATTGCCATTGTCCACTGTCAATGCCATTTCATGTAATATCGAAAGGATTTTAACTCTCAGTTGAGTTCAATCTCATGGTTTAAAATTAGATTCTGACACTGTTACTGCCGTGCAATTCATTCCCACTCATCCAGGATCCTCTGTTGTAGGTCATAAACTATGTTCCAAGATGACACATTGTAAATGTTGAAATTTTAGGATCCAAGTAAATCCGATGGATAATAATGGATGTGTTGCGAAATTAGACATCACTCCCAAATGTTCCGCAATGAAGAATGTTGACTGAAGCCATTTGTAACTGCAGCAGGGAATGTGCAGCTACATCTGTTACAATTCCTTATGCATTTCAGACACAGTGCTGTGACATGCATATTGAGTTCTTAATATACAAGATCTTTCAGTGATCACTGCAAACAGAGGTCATTACTCTATGGACTGTCATATCTGGTTGAAATGATGAATGTTACAATGGTACGGAGATAGAATGCTTGATCAGAAGGATGTAAAATACAGCCAAGCTCTGTAAATTACAACAAAGCTATTTTGTTGCAGGGTTCTGTCGAGTTGCAATTCAAAACAAATGGAAATGGCTTTTTGATCTATAGTAATCTGAAACTGGAAGGAAAAGTAATAGTTCAGAATCATATTTTGCCATTCACAGAAAATTCATGATTTTTATTGCAATAAGCTTTAAATAATATCACTAAAGTTGCCCATTGCTTTTATTTTAATCCTCTGCTTAAATGTATGCAGTGATTTTATCTCATTTTAATTTATATAATCGAGATAATCTCATGGGATGCAGATTTAGATACGTCAACAATAAACTGCACTTATATAGCACCCTCCACGCAGGGTAGTGTCTCAGAGTACTTAACTCCGAGCTTGGCTCCGAGCTAGGGAGAGGGGGGAGGTGGCTGTAAGCACGGTCGAACAAGTGGGTCTTGAAAGATGGGAGAGAGGGGGCAAGGCGGAGGGATTGAGGGAGAGTGATCCAGAGTTTCAGGGAGTAGTGGCTGAAAGCACGACCTCCGATGGTGGGGCAGAGGGTGCGAGGACGAGCAGGAGGTCAGTGCCAGTCGAGCGGAAACACCGGGTTGTGGATTGGGGAGCGAGGAGGTTGGAGAGGTAGGGAAGTGCCAGTGAGTAAATGGATTTGAACACGAGAGTGAGAATCTTGAGGTTGACCTGTTCGGTGATGGGGAGCCAGTGGAGCCTGGCCAGAACTGGCGAGATGTGGGTACAGAGTTTGATCCAGGCAGCAGAGTTTTGAATGAGCTGATGTAATATACACAATTGGGATGTTATTTTACTAATGTCATCATGCATGAGGTCCTGTCATACCATAAGACATGAATTGGAACAGAAATCATAGAAAGTCTAAGCACAAGTGTTTCAAGATTAACCAATTAACATTACATTAATTTTAAGCAAGGAAATTGCTGGGTTACTGAGGCAACTTGTTTTTGTTTATTTTACCCTGCAAACTCAGCAGGATATTTCATTTCTGCTGACATTTGACCATTAATGTCAGTGCATATTTTAAACATGGGCATTACCTTGTAAAAAGCAGGAACACTTGAAGTCACATAATGCTTCATTTATCAATCTGGAAAAGTGAATGTCAGGAGTATAAAAGTTGAATCTGGCATATGTTTTTGATGTAAGGTAAGAGAAAAGATTCATTATTAATTCAATAGTCATACTACGTACAATAGAGAATAGTACCAATTTGGATCGTGGGTAAGACAAGGGCAAGGTTATTTTCAACTACTGATTTAAATAAGAGGGAAGTATAATCCCCCAAGAAAGGAGTCATGTAAATGAAAGCAAAGATGGGAAGAAGACAATGTGAACACATGTTTATAGTATTGGAAATGGTGAATAGATTCTCTTAAGAGATGATAAGTGAACTGAATAGTGGATTTGGGAGAGAAGAGGATGAAAGAGAGGTAGGAAACAGCAACATGAGTAAAAGAGAAACACTGTCTAACACTGATATACAGTAGACTCCTGAACCCTGGCTTAACGTGTCACGACCAGTTAAGTAATCATGCTATCAATATCCCAACTGCATTTGCTCATGTATTCATACATATGCCGAACTCGCTACTCTGGTTAACTTGTCATTGGGCCCTTTTCCCTTGGAGTAACATTTTATCAGGTGTTTACTGAAATTATAATTCTGAAAAAAAAAGGAATGAGGTTGTTGAAGACTTTATATTCAGCTGTGGTCCTTGTACGCAATCAATGTGTAGATGAGTTGTTCATAGACTTGGATAGCATTGTCAAGATGTCTAAGGGCACATAATATTGAAATGATAAAAATAAGAGTACAAGGAAATAGTGATGATAAGATTAGCAAAATTAGCTTGTTAATTTTGATTTAAAATTCAATGCATGTTTATCACCGCACAACACATTTCTGTTTATTGTTTCAGACATAAATAGAAAAAGAGCAAGTGAATTTCCAATATTACAGATTGGTGTCTTTGGGTGATGGATTACACTGGTATCTTCTTGCGATTAACGTACATCTGAACTGTGAAGAATATTTTAATAGTTTTTTTTGCAAGTATGGAATTAAATGTTGGAAAGATCTTGAATTATTCACTTCTATCCTGATTTACTGAACAATGCAATTTTATATGCTCATGTTATAAGAATATATAATAATAATATTCCTTGTCTTTGGTATAACACCTTTCATGTTAGGACAATGTCCCAAATCGCTTCACATGATATACTGTGAAGTGACGTCACCGTATTTTTGAAGGTGATTGCAGCAGCTCAGGTAAGGATGGCAATGTCCCACAAACAGTCATGAAGTGAGTGACCATTTTTTGTTGGCTAGGACATCAGGAGAAACTACCTTCTCTTTTCGAGTAGTGACATGGCATCTTTATCATCCACCTTACAAGGCAGACAGGGCCTCAGTTTAACTTCTCATCTGAAGGATGGAAACTTTGACAGTGCAATACATCCCCTGAACTGCATTAGAGTGTCATCTTAGACTATGTGTTTTCACAGTCATAGTGTGTTGAACCCACAATCTTCTGACTCAGAGAAGAAAGAGTGCTACCAATGGAACCAGACTGGCACATACTTGCCCATTTTCTGCAATGAAAATAAACAATGAACAAAAAACAACATTGTTGTGGTTTGATTTAGTTAAAGAAGATTTCAATCCAGAAGATTCTAAATTTCTGTTCCTCTTTCAATGGGATTTAAACAACAACAACAAATTACCTTTATGTAGCACCTTTCACATTGTGAGGACATAATGTCCACTGGGCATTAAGATCAGATTAATATTAAATGTATAGCATTTCATGATAGACAACAGATAGAGGACTCAAAGGGTTAATGAATAAAGAATATGCAATAAGTATGTCTGGATGAGGCATCAGTATCTGGCAGTGCCAATGGCAACTCCAGAAGCAATTTCTAAAAGCTTACTTACAGATAGTACAGCACACAGGGACAATGCATTTTAGTTGACATTCAGAAAGTAATGTCAGCAAATGTTCAATGTTTATTGTCTGCAAGGCTACTGCCTATTTTTTCATGTCTAAGGATAGTTACAGGAATGCCATCGGAGATATCATTAAGATCAGAAACCAGAAGCTCTCAATGAATGTCGAAGCAGAAATAAATGCTTTCATTGATGTTTCAATCTCTGTACCATTGCTCATTCATTGTTCAAACTCAGTAAAACTGTGAAGATTTCTCTGATTCTCAGTTTTTAAACCAGAGTATTATCAAAACATCAAAAAATTGTCAGATTCAAAACAGGTATTAAAATGTCATATTGTAAAATTTTGCACCAAATCCTTAATATCCTTTGATTTGCATAGGGACACATGATAATATTATTGGTCTCAGAACGGATTCATGAAGAGATGTCAGCTGCCTTTTTTATGATAGAGCATAATGAACTGTGTTCACTGAACCATGTCAATCAATTATATGTTCACTAAAAGCACACTGAGATGAAACAGTAGATGTTATTAATTTCATTGAAATTTATAAGGTTCTACATTGTTTAACACAGATATTGCTGAGTGCTTGATGTTGGCAGGTGTGTTCTCTGTTCTCAGGTTCTTGAGTGTTTACAAATAGAACAGAATAAAGAAAATACATTTAGAGCTGTGCATAACCAGGAAAAAATTTCTTTCATCCCAATATAATTATTTTGTTTCAATCTGTGTTTTTCTCTGAAATGGGGTGTAAATAGGGTGGAATAAATACTGCTCCATATATTATATGGCTGAAAGAATAAGAATTTTTTATCTACAGGAAATAATCCAAATCCGTAATTTTAAAATATTATAACTATTTGTTACAAGAAGATGTCTGGCCATCAAGTAAACCTGTTGATAATCCCCAAGTCACACAGTGCTCTAATGAATAAGATTCAGCCCGATTATTCTAAGGGTTAAATATGGCATGATATGTGTGCGGAGGTCACCTTCCACATCCTCATGTTTGTGATCAAACACAATAAGTCTATTTTTTGTGTCACTCTTTTTCACAGATCGAAAGGATACTCAGATTGAAAATAGGATGATTCCAAACATAGTTGGCATAACTCGCTTCAAGATTTTTTTTATTGAGGAATCCCATATGAAATTGACCTGTTTTAGACGCAAGTATCTTTTATCCTATACTGCATTGATACACAATGATTATAATAATAATAATAATTCTTGCATTCGATAACAACAACTTGGATTTATATAGTGCCCTCCACGCCGGACGGCGTATCAGAGCGCTTTACAGTAACAGATCCTGGGGCCGAACCAGGGGGAGGGATGGGAAGGTGACCAAAGGCGCAGTCGATAAGAAAGGTCTTCAGCAGAGACCTGAAAATGGGAAGGGAGGGAACGAGATGAAGGGAGTGAGGAAGGTAGTTCCAGAGTTTCGGGGCATAGTGGCTGAAGGCACGGCCGCCGAGAGTGGAGCGGAGGACTCAGGGGACAAGGAGGAGGCCAGACCCGGAGGAACGAAGGCAACGGGTACTGTGCTGAGGAGAGAGGAGGTCAGAGAGGTAGGAGGGTGCAGAGGAGTGCAGGGACTTGAATACGAGGGTGAGGATCTTGAAATCGATCTTCTCTGGGATAGGCAGCCAGTGCAGTCTGGCAAGGAGTGGGGTGATCGGGGAGCGGATATAGCAACTTATCATGCTTTCTAGAACTCTCAAAGAGTTTCATAGAATATACTGTGAAATGAATTGACTGTATGTTTTGCAGGCAAAACATGGCAGCCAATTGCGCACAGCAGTGTTCCACAAACAGTCATGGATTGAGTGACCAAATTATTATTTCTTATTTTTTTGATAGGATTATTACCCCTGGAAAATCGATCCGTCAATTGACTAACAATTGGGTTCCTACTTACTGCTCGGTAAACAGAGACATGTGGAGTGAGGAAACTTGCCCAACGTTTCGCCCTGTTGAGAATCGAATCCTGGTCCTCTCATTTGTGCGTCGAGTACTCTAATTAATGAGCTGCAGAACTCCACTTAATATATCATAAGAAGTAGGCTTTCAATGTTTGATATCATATGAATTGTTACCCTCCAAGCAAAATGTCTCGCAAATGAAACTGCAAAACTGTGACAACCATCTCTTTCAAAACATTTCAAAAGCAAGCACCTAAATTGGTCAATTATTGTTATGAAATGCATTTGTTTCCTAGTCCTGCCTTATATTTGCTGTTTTCAATGGCGTGATCAGAGTGCCAAGTTTGGGTCCTTGGTTTCTAATCTGGCCTGATGGAAAATAATGTGAAGTGGCTTGTATGAATTTGTCTTTCCACTCTGTTTTGCTACACTGCCAGAGGCAAAGTCTGTGCTACAGCCAGGATAAATAATAATAATAATAATCCTTGCACTTGATATAGTGCCTTATCACTTCCTTTTTGACATCTATAAAACATATATACACCATCCATGTCTGAAAAGAGTGTAAACAGGAGTGGAATGAGGAATCAGCTTGCAATTCAAATGCAGAATTTTGCTCTTCAGAAAAAACAGAGGTTAGATTCCAAAGTGCATGTATAGTGTTTACATTGAAATTGCTCTTTCAGTTACTAACAACAGTTAGGTTGGCTAAATCCTGTTTCAGTTTGGTGTCACTTTGCAACTTAGATAGTCATAATATAATATAATATAATATAATATAATATAATATAATATAATATAATATAATATAATATAATATAATATAATAACCCTTGCATTTGATATAGCGCCTAATCAAATCATTGCGAAGTCTCAAAGTGCTTCACAGAATGTACTGTAAAGTGAATTGACTGTATATTTGGTAGGCAAAAAGCGGCAGCCAATTTGTGCATAGCAGTGGATTGAGTGGCCAAATTATCATTTTTTTTAGGGTTATTATCCCTGGAAAGCAATCCACCAATCAACTAGCAAGCAGGTTGCTATTTCACTGCTTGGTAAACAGAGGTACGTGTGTGGAGTAAGCAAACATGCCTAAGGTTTCGCCCTGCTCGGGATTCAAACCCAGGTCCTCCCAATTGCAAGGTGAGTTCTCTAAACAATACGCTATAGGCCTTTCATTATTGGACTTAAACCTAGCTGTGAAAATATTTTTAATTTTATTCTATTCATGTTATGAAATAGGTTTGATTCCAGTCCTGTTCTGCCTTATATTTGCTCTTGCTCTTTCTACAGATGGCATTTATGAGCTTAGTTCAATGATGCAGCACAACAACAAATCCAAGATAAATTCTCCACTTGGTGGGAAGAAGGATATGTTTGCAGAACCTCTGTTACTAATTATATCTGAGAATGTTGTGTTACACAGTCACAGAGCACTAAAGGCATAGATAGATGTCCAATATTCACCACCTAATCTTTTCAGTGTGTCAATGTGAGAAATTATAAAAGAGGTCAATTTGTTAAATTCTCCCTTTTTTAAAAAACAAACTTCTGTAGATGTAATGGTTCCAAATTTAGGATTTAGATTGTTTAAACCACGAAAATAAAAGTGCAATTATTGCTGGAACATTTTAGTAACTAGTACTTTGGAGCATTCTCAGAAACCCTCTTGCCGGTTCAATAATTAATGAATCACCACTTTTAAATTTACTCAAAGCTTGTCCAATTCACACATCTCCACCCCATAGGAAGAGTAGAATGCAAGATTCCCCACTGAGAAGTGAAATGGGAGTAGTTTCACAAAATTTACCATAGTGTTGTATGGTTTAGACACCTGGGCTCTGCAGCGCTGGTAGAAATCAAAGTGTCTGTTCTGGTATCCTGAGGGAGTTCTAGTGCTGTGAGAAGTCCTTTGTTTTACACTGCTGAGTACAATCCACACCACTAGCAGCAGCAAAGAAGAAACTGAACATTTATCCAATTGTTGTCAAGTCATGGATCCTGACTTACAGTATTTTCTGCCCATGAAGAGTATCTAATATTCAAGCTTCATGCAGACCTGTGCTGTGAAAATCACATTGCTGACATAAATGTGCAGACTGACAGTTCACCCGCAGTCTGAAAAGCATGAGGGCCACCACTGTGAAAAATAGAAGTGGATCTTCAGACATGCTGTGCATCTGTGCGAGAATACCAATAGCTTCCAAAAAGCACTGAGATTGAAGAGCCAAGTTTACTAATCTGTTCATTGGCGTGAGAGGGTAGAGAACATTACCATACATTAGTAAGCCTTGCTCGGTAACCTCTAAATCAGGTGTGATTTTCACGGAAATTTATGGGATGTATAAATTTCAAGTGCAATTAAAATTATGATCATTGCACTTGATATAGCACCTATTATGGCAAAACATCTAAAAATGCTCCACGAATAATTGCTATCAAGTGCAGTTACTGTGCAAACCCAAACGTGTACTTATAGTCCATAAGGTTTTGGCATCTGCCAGCCTCTACTTGTACTCTTCTTACAGCAGTCAGTCAATTTATAATGCACCTTCATACGATTCATGCATGAATGTAAGAGAATGCAATTAGTCTTTAAAGGTGCTTTCTTTTAATTTAACCAACGCACAGCTTATTTTAAATCAATAATTGCTGATATGTTAGAGCCTGGAAATACCAACTGGCTGTCCATAATCTATTTACCATAACACAGCTTGTTGCTGAAAATGATTAGTGTTGGTACTTGACTGTACATGGTACTTTTGCTTTCTCACTGATAATAGACCCTTCTCTACAAGAATTTACTGATCTCAAATTAAAATTCTTATCAATGATGACTCGACTCATAATTCCAGCAGCTTCAAACGCTTACCCCTGGTGTGATGACTCTTCTTCCTTTCTATTTGCCAAGGATATATGCACTCATACATTATTTATTAATTGCATTCTCTTACATTCATACTAATTCTTTGCATTTCTACCTTCCCAATTTAGATGGTATATGGTCTCATTGTTAGACAGAATCTAAATAGAAACCGTCTCTATTGTTCGGAACAACCCACATGTGAGTAAGCAGCAGTAGCATGTTTCTTACAACTTTTGCAACGCCACAGTGTTGATACTCAATTTATTCAGTCAAAGTGTCTTTTCCTACAAATATATGATCACTACATCTTATATTTCCAACGCAAAGATGCTATATCAAATATAAGCATTATAATAATAATTATTATAAAAGAAGAAAATAATGGATAAGAGTCTTCATGCCCTCCAATTCTCCTCCTTACGCACTGAAGGTAAAGTCTACCCAGTTGCAGGCTTCATCCCATCCTCTTCTCCCTCCTAGCATGAACTTCTGTCTACAATAGATACTTATTTTCAAATGGAATTAAACTAAAATGTCAGAATATTCATCCACTCCTATTTGGTCTTCAATCCTCATCTACATCCCTTCACAGACAACATCACCCCACCCCCCCCACCCCGACCCGCCCCACCACAGCCCCTTTCCAGGTCTCGGCAGCACATTTGTGTTCCTTGATTTCTGTCCTAAAGCTAATAACTACCCAAGTGGCCATTCTTCTTGTTGGAGTCCAGACAGAGATTGTTGGCAGATTAATCAACCATGGAAAGCATCACAGCTCAGCAAAATCCTATTCTAGCATAATATCCACACTTGGAATCCCAGAGGATCGCTGGATAGTGTCCAGGACAAGAAACCCTGAAGTACTGTGTTGATTTAAGTGAGCTAATTCCACACATCCTGGGATTAGAACCTGCAACTTTCTGGCTTGCAATGGCTTATTGCTACACGGAGCAGTGACTCTACCCACAAAGCTTTTTTCTTTTCCCCAGAATTCTTTTGTTATAAAAATGGTGAAAACAGTAAATTATTAGGGAGAACACATTTCACTTTGCAAAGTCACATCAGAAGATTTCAACGTGTGTTGTTCCTAATACTGGCATGAACCCATTTAGCAAATATCCAATAGTTTATAACAGAACAATGCATTTGTTAATTATTGAATCCAATAATCAATAAGAATAATTCTTGCATTTGATATAGTGCTTTATCACATCATCAAAACTTCTAAAGTGCTTTACAGTATTTCACATGAATTTGCAGGTGAATTTATGAAAGGTTGCATTTTCACCCCCAATTTATTTTAAATCTTGTGATCGATTCATTTTGCTGTCAAAAATATTTTTGACATCTGAATTTGTATCAAAGTATTTGTTAATTTCCTGCCAGATTGTTAGTTTGCTTCATATGTGCAGTAAAAACAATTACAACCACTGCAGAAGAATGGAATTAAATGCACACCCGAAGGCTATTAAGCTACGTTTGAAATGATCATAAACTTGTAAGTTGTATGGGTGATTTTCTTTAGCATATGTCACAGTCTTCTAGGCCTGCACACACAAGTGACACACATTAAAAGCAGGAAATTGCTCTTCTCCTGTGATGTAAATCACAGTGCTCTATCTTCATTATTTTATTTCATATGCTGTCATTAATCCGACAGAAACTAAGCAATAATTATTCTTTAGTTATTAGCTGTGTCAAAGACAATGCATTATAGTCTATAATTCCACTCCCTTATGGAGATAAGGTTCAGAATTTCCTCAGTTATCTTTTATTCCAATTAGTAAGGACAAGAGCTGATTTATGAAGTTTGGTGTTTTAATGTCATCATGATCAAACTAAATTATCATGGCATATCTGAATGAATCAATACAGATCATACAGTGAACAGCTTAGAATGTGGCTTCCTTAGATTATAATCTTTATGATGATGTTAACAAAAGCTCAACCACTAAGGCAATGGATTTTCAAGGAAGGCTATTAGATTTATCCAAAACACATTAGATGTCTTCATTAGAGCCTATTGTTAAGTATTTCCAAAGCTGCATTTATTTTTTTAGAAATTTGTTAGGATGTGGCATGATCCATACATTTCTCGATCCTGTGAATTGTATGTGTCAGGGGTATTCCAAATAAATTATTTATGATGTTCAGCTTCAACAAACACCATTTACATAGCTCCCTTCACATGATTGAGTCTAAGAGCATGTAACAGCAGTGTGGATTGACGCCAAACTAGAAAAGGTGGGGAGGTGATCGAAGACACAGAGTAACATGAATCAAGTGTAATTTGAAAATGGATAGAGAGGGTGCAAGAAGGAGAGATGGAGGCAGGAGTTCCAGAGATTAAGGACATAGCTCCCCTCTCGACTCTCTACACCCTCCTCGCTCCCTCCCTTCCCTCCCCTCACTCTGACCATTTCCCCCCCTGCTCGGGTCCTGACCCAACTGTACAGCACCTTGGGACGTCCTCCTGACGTGAAAGGTGCTCAATAAATGGAATCTTGTTGTTGTTGATAGTTCCTAAAAGCTTGGCCAACAATTGTGGAGTGGAATGGATGAGGGATATGCAGCAGATAGCAGACTTGTGCGAGCTGAGCCAAGGTGGTGGATAGAGGGGGATGATGTGAGCAGACAATAATCAACAACAAAATCAGCAATTTGCATTTATACAACACCTTTCATACAGAGTCACCTATTGGAGTACTGAAGAATGGCTTAATTTGATGCTGAGCTGGGGAGAAAGGAGAGGTGACCATAGGCATAATCAAAGAGGAAAGTCTTCAGGTGTGATCTGAAGAATGTCAAAGAAGGGCCAACATGGAGGGATTGAAGCAGGGAGTCCAGAGGTTTGGGGCGTAATGGCTGAAAGCACGGCCGCCAATAATGAAGTGGAGGGGATGAGGGATGCGTTGAATTCCCAAGCTGGTTGAGCGTAAGGGCTAAAAAGTGAGTTTGAGCAGGAATTTAACATATGAGAAATCTAGTTCAACATTGTGAATTCGATAAATGACAATTGACCTTGAATGGAAAGAGTCGTTCAAAAGGCTGAAAGTGGATGAGCAGTGAAGAAAAAATGGAGATATTTAAACTGGAAGAGAATACTTAAGAGGAAAACCCTCAATGGAATACACTAACTAATTAATGGTAGAGGTAAAATAAGTCAATAAATAATGAGAAATCCATTTAGAACGGATAGCAGGAAACACATGTCCAATCAATGAATAATCTTTTGTTTGATCAGCCACATGTGGAAAACCATCACCATTATTACAGATATCCAAATCCGACTAAGTGTTCAACATGTATATGTGGACATTTCCATTTGTCTGTACTTATTGAAAAATATTAATATTAGTGAATATAAATTATTATATTATCTACTAAGCAAGACAATGTCAGCAAAGTGTTATATTTATCTGAAATAATATTAGATATGTTTTAAACAGTAAAAATAAACATCTCAGAATTGCAATTATTGTGCTTTTGTATCAAAAAATTGCACATTATCATCTCAAGATTCTGCTTGCCAAGTTTTTTCTTTTTGTTCAATTTTACAGTATACTGGGTTAGCACAATTTAAGTGCAAAGATGACTTGACAGGACAATCTTCAGTCATTGCAGTGAATAGGCAAGTTGTTGGATAACCAAGTTAATCCCAACTGATTCCAAATTCTGCTGCCCAGCTCTATAGTTTGTACGCGCATCATGTTAGTCTTTGCTAAGTTCCACTGGATCCCTGTCATAGATCAACTTCCAGATCCTCACAGTTGTCTTCAAATCCCTTCATGCCCTAGCACCTCCCTATCTTTCTAACCGGCTTTCTCCCCACTCCACGACCAACAGTCTCTGCTCGGTTGGTTTCAGCCTCTTGCGTGTCCCTCTGCTCCACTACATCCCGAAACTTTGGAATTCCCCTCAATCCCTCCACCTTGTCCCCTCCTCCCCCATTTTCAGTTTGTGCCTGAAGACCTTTCTCTACAACCAATGCTCATCAAGAAATGTCATTAATTTAAATGTTTTCTGCATTTTTTTATTCCTTGAATATACTTGATGGTGTTGACCTTAAAGGTTAATATGGTAAATGAATATGATAAATCTCAGTGACTGCTCTTGCAACTTGCCTAACTGCTGTGAATAAAATTCCAGGACTCATTTTGTTGCTGCACTCTGCTACTCTTAAGCACACAACTGACGTAATCTAATTTCATGCATCTAAACTTATCTATGCACATACTTGGAAGTGACATTAACTTAATGTATTTTGTAGTACTGTATCATGACTCCCAAATACAAAAATGCAATGTTGTTGAATGACGGAGGATAATTGCCAGTTGTTTTTGTTGTTGCTGATTCATTATCTCTTATTTGTCCATTTCCATTACCCTTCAAGGAATACAGTAAGAATTTTTTTTACACACACACAGATAAACTTCCAAAGGCATGTTTACGGTGATTTATTTGTAGAAGGTGTTATTTAAGACACTAAAAAGCCACGAACATTCTCATGATAAAACTATATTTTATGTAATGAATGCTGAGCCTGCGCAAAGGCAATCAACAACAACAACAAGATTACATTTGTATAGTGCCTTTCACGTTGGGAGGACATCCCAAGGCGCTGGACAGTGTACAGCATTTCAGACCCGAGCTGGGGTCAGGGGGCAGAAGGAAGGGGAGGGTAAGTGGGGATGGCCGAAGGCATGGTCGAAAAGGAGGGTCTTGAGGTGGGACTTGAAGGAGGCTAAGGAGGGGACGAGATGGAGTGATTAGGGGATGGAATTCCAGAGGTTGGGGGCAGAGTAGCTGAAGGCTCTCCCGCCAATGGTGGGGCGGGTGGGTCAGGGGACGTGGAGCAGGTAAGAGCCGGCTAAGCGGAGGGAAGGGGCGGGTTGGTAGTGGGTTAGGAGGTCGCAGAGGTAGGGTGGGGTGAGGCCATGGAGGGCTTTGTATGTGAGGACTGGGATCTGGAACTGGATCTTCTGAAGAATAGGGAGCCAATGGAGTCGGGCGAGAGTGGGGGAGATGGGGTCATGGAGTTTGGTGCGGGAGAGAACACGGGCTGGACATGAAGTCATTTCCATTCTTACGTGGATCAAAACTATGTAACAATAATTTCTAATTTACAGAATTTTAACATATAATTCAGTTTCTGATTATGCTAAAAGTTCATTTTTGGAACCACACATTATTTATACACATACTGGGTTGTCAACCTTCAAAATCTTCACTATCACCTATAATTCCCTGCATGCCCTTGTTCTTCCCTATCTCTGTGACTTTTATCAGCCTCACTCTCCTGCTTGTTCCCTATATTTGTCAAAACTATGCATTTCTGTGCCAAAAAAAAATGGTCACTTCAATCCACAACTGTTTGTGGGATACTGCAGTGCACAATTGGCTGCCGCATTTTGCCCACAAAATATACAGTTAATTAACTTTACAGTATATTCTGTGAAGTGCTTTGCGAAGTCTCAAAAAGATGTGATAGGGCACCATATCAAATGCAAGGATTATTATTATTATTCTTCATCCCCTCTGCCCTGAAATTGGAGACTGAGCCTTCAGCAACTGTTACTCTATTTGGAACTCCCTCCCTAATTCCCTCTATCTTGTCCCCTCTCTATTTGTCTTTAACAGCCTTTTGAAAGCAAACCCCTTTCACCATGCGTATAGTCATCTCCATCCTGCCATTCATACACCCTTCCTGCTTGATGTCTTCTAGCACAGTCTCTGAAGTGTTTAAAAAATATACCTTGTGTTAAAGGTGCTGATTAAACACATTATGTTATAATTATTACCCACCTACTTAGATTACATTATGTCTATTTGATTTTTGAATATTAATTTTCTACTGATAATAAATCAAGCTAACAAAAGTGAAATAGGTTTTGATTAATTATTAATCAAATGTAGTGAGCCTGAAAATAAGCCATTGATCACTATCATATATATTACTGAATGAATGGCATTTATTTTTGTCAGGAAGCTACATTTGTGGAAGTTGAATCTTCTCTTGATCGAAAATAACACCATTATTGGAACTGTTAATTTACCAAATCTCAAGGAGTACTAAATATTTTGATATCATTGGGGTTGTAATTACTCCCCATTTGTAAATTAATTAGACTTGGCAGTACATATGTATTTTGGAAAATCCCACTACAGTCCCACAGTACCAAGGGGTTGAAAGTCTATTGGACAAACGTAAGCTGAGCCGATGTTTAAGTGAGCAGAATGTGGGGTGGTAAAAATTCCGATATGATCACACTTTTAAGTATAGAAACGAGAAAATGGTACGCTTCAGGGCTAACCAGAACGTAAGTTTTTGAAGACAGCTATTCAATTCACTAAATTATTCAACGGCTTCTTGATCCCCAGCAATAAAAACAGAAAAAAAATCACTTTGTCAGTCTTCCATACAATCTGATACAAATATAAATTTTAATTTATATAGCGCCTTTCACAACGGATGGATATTGCAAGGTGTGTAACAATCCTGGCTTAGCAGCCAGACTGGGGGTGTGAGCCAAGGAGGGAGAAGGCAAAAGATGACTGAAAGTCAAAGAGTTAGGTCAAACCTTCCTAAGCATGAAGCTGTTCATGGAACTCCCCTTTTATAACTTGATTAGCAAGCACAGTTAAGGACCTCCTATGCGTACTTGAAACTCTTCCAGCATAATGTGTTATCTTGTAAGATCAGCGTCATGACAAGTATATTCTATGAAGCGCTTTGAGACGTCTAGAAGAAGTAATAAGGCGTTATATCAAATGTAAGGATTATTACTACTTCCATGAATTGGTAAAGTTGGCTCTCCAACTTTTTGGTTGCAAATAAAATTGTTATTTAAAGTCTACACCAGAAATGCTAGGACATCACCACAGGCAATCCAATGCAACATTTTTACACCTTTAGATACTTTGATCTGTTCGGCTTTGTTTTTCCTCTGCTCAATATCAAACCATGCCACTGTACAGCACTCCATCACCCTATCCTGTGCAAATGGTGCTATATTATTGTAAGTTGCTGTTATTACTCAAAACAAAGCTGTGGAATCAATGACTTCTCTGGTGGGAATTTAAGCACAGACAAACTTTAAGATAAACAAATAAATCATCTTCCATAACAACTATTCCTGTTATAAATGTAAGATTCTCCTGTTCTTGAAAGCTATATATTACATACAATTTGAAATAGCAAGTGCTTTGGGATGTCTCAATGACCTGATCAATTGCAAAGATTTTCAAGGGGAGTGTTGACAGGTGGATATTGTTCAAAAAGGGAATTGGGTTTCTCCCAGATAAAATTGATCATTCTTTTTTTTGGATCAACTGGGTGTCTGACACAAGCAGAAACCCATCACCATGCTTAAGAGTATCCAGACCAAACTGTGATATCCATGCATCCCACCTACACGTGGAAATCTCAGAGATAGATTGTTGGAACGGAATGCACATTCTCTCCCTGGAGGAACTCATCCTGCTTACACAATTCGGGAAGTATTAGACACAGGCTGGCAAGAGCCAAGGCTTGGGGACCCCAGAGTGTGTGCTGAGGTACTGCTGGGGGCTAATCAGCTAAAACTGCAGAGCTTGACATTGATATCATTGTCTGGCAAGCTTTCCCACTGCTTGTCCAGCGAGGCACACCCTACGCATGAGGGCTTTGGCTTGCAGGGTTATCAGGAACTGGATGGGATGACTCCCTGCCCCCAGTGACTGGTCTTCCCTTCCAGGTCCTGCCAATGAGCTAGGCTGACTGTGCTGCCATCAGCAGTGACCTGAAACACTGTGGACCCAGCCTGGCTCAGGAACCAGACTACCAATACCGACACAGAGGTTTGGCTTGATTTCGACATTCCATTGCCAGGCATGTCACCTTGGAGCCAGTTCAGCTCCAAGGACCCACGCTTACCCCCCCAAACAGCCCTCCCCCCCCACCTCACAAGGATGATAGAATTGATCGTTAACTTAATGGCTGTTTGTGGGACATTGTGTCTAACAAATTGGCTGCATTGTTTAACTACAAATATACATTCATTGCACCTTACAGTAAATCCCATGAATCACTTTGAGATATAATCCCGGCGTGAAAAACTATATCAGATGCAAAGATTATTTCTAATTATTTTTAACAATCATATTATTCATAATAGGGGATAAATAACAGCCAGAAAAAGGAACTAATTGTTTTTTCTCTTTTGATTACAGTTATTGACTTGAACATTAAAAAGGTTAAAGGAAAATACAATAGCTGTTTGTATCCTCTTTATTAAAACGTACACTCAATTTACTTTACCATATATACTGTGAAGCACTTTAAGAAATCTCGAAGACGTGATAAGCCGCTATATCAAATGCAAGAATTATTATTGTTATTATTATTATTCTATTGGCATAGTATTTTGGCCTCTTTTTCATTTCCAATCACCACATCTTGCTACACCCATCCTCATTTCTCCTGTTACTATCTCTCAGGGGTACAGTATTTGCAAGAACAGAGTTACGTTTGATAAAAAATGTTTTTACCAGGTTTATAATACTCTGAGGTTTGTAAGAAAAAATAGTTAGGGAAAAAAGTCCCAATTTCATGATAAAGATTCCTTCAGTTGAACATGGTGTTTTCTGTTACAGCCATTAATACTGGTGAACTATCAACAATGGTGAGAGCTGCATCTGCTTGTTGGAGTAATTGAAACCTTCAATTCCAATGTTCAAACCACAGCGAACATATGACCGAATAACTTGAGCTGTAGTGCATGTGTTATTGAGATAAAAAGAAAAGCTGTGATTTTTTAAACAAAACTGAAACGTTTCAAATCGCTGCAGATCAATCAACATCTGAGCAAAAGATAAAAAACACTTCCTCAATCAGAGGCTGATTAACCTGCTGTACGTTACTGGTCTTTGTTTTTTAGTGCACATTTGCCATCACTTGTTCTTAAACCCAAAACACATTCTGTCCTTTGCTGCATTATGAATTTCACATAATGAACATTTTTCTCTAACGTTTCCCTCTTCCTCTTAAAGTATTTTGATTCCCTTTTCCTTATACCGGGGTACAGTTCATAGGCACCAGTCATCCTCTATACATCGCTATAATTCATGTGACAGCTTTGACAGGAAGCTATTTGAGAAAGGAGAGTGGTTGATCACATTCATGCACAATGTCTGCACACACACACACATTCCACCATGGTTCCCTGAATAGTGAAATAGCGATTTCAATATCCTCATACTCGTTTTTAAATCCCTTCTTGCCCTGGCACCTTTCTATCTCTCCGAACTGCTTACTCCCCCACCTCACTACCCTCTGCCTCCGCTCAACTGGCTCTGGCCTTCTGCATTTCCTCGTGCCCTCGTTCCTCATTCCACCATCGACGGCCTGAAGACCTTCCTCTTTGATGGTCCTACGGTCACCTCCACCCTCCTCCCGGCTCAGCGTCGTGCTCCAACAGTGTCAAGCGCTCTGGACGCTACCCTGCGTAAGGGGCGCTATATAAATGCAGGTTGTTGTTGGTGTTGATAGCGATGAGAAGTGGAGAGGCCAAGAATAGTGCTCTAATTACTGCCACAGTTGAGATCAGCGAACTCAGCATACACTCGATTTGATTTTAATCATCCTGTCAGTCTGTATTGCCTTATGTTCACCAGGTGATGGCTGTAATCAAATTTCAGAAGCATCCAAAACAAAATCTGAATCTGAAATCTGATTGAGTTTAAATGTATTGTCAGTCGTATCCTCCAACAATCAAAAGAAGGTTCAATGAACCGAATAGCCTCTTTCTGTATTGTAAAATGTATAAATCTAAGTTATAGCAACAACACCAATAACATTATTTTTTGTAGTGCTTTACATGTAGGGTAATTTATTGGAGTACTTCAAAAAGACAGAGCCAGACACCGAGCAAGTGAGGAGAGGAGAGGAAGGTAGGAATGGTCGATGAGGTAGATTTATAGGTGGGATCTAAACAGTGATAGATACAGGGTCAGATTAAGGGAATTCCAGCGGATAGGGGTAGAGCTTCTGAAGGCTTGGCTGCCAAAGGTGGATCAAAGGGGTTTGGGGGGTGTACAGCAAGCCCAAGGTAGCTGAGCGGAGGGACGAGCAGAGAATGAAGAAAGACAATTGCAAAGAAAGGGAGTTTTTATTCGCTGGTTGTCTGACACATGCAGAAAGGCTATCACCAGGCTTGAGTACCCAAACCAAACTGAGCGTTCCATGTATCTCATTTACACATAGAAATTCCTGTGTATTGGCATGGAATGTGGACTCCTCCATGGATAAACGCATACTATTTACCTAATTTCAGAGAACATTAGACTCAGGTTGGCAAGAACCAAAACTTAGAGATCCCAGAGTGTGTGTTGGGCTACAACTGGAATTTAACCAGCTAAACCACCCTATTGTGAACAATCTGGCAAACTATAAAAATAATAATAATAATCCTTGCATTTGATGTAGCGCTTTTCACGTCTTCTAGACTTCTCAAAACGCTTCACAGAATATGCTGTAAAGTGAATTGACTGTATATTTGTGGGCGAAACGCGGCAGCCAATTGCACACAGCAGTGTCCCACAAACAGTCGTGGATTGAAAATGAGCAATTTATTATTGTTTTATTAAACTTTCCTGCTTCTTGTCTAGCTAGGACCATTCTACCCATTAAGGCTTTGGCGAGCAGAGTTAACAGGAGGTGAGTGGGAAGAGTCACTACCCCCAGTGACTGGTCTGCCCTTCCAAGTCCTACCAATAAGCCAAGGTGGCTGGCCTGTCAACACCAGTGCCCTGAAGTACTTGAAACCCACCTGGTTCAAGAGCTCGACAACCGAGAGCACCAGTTAAGCTCCAAGGAGAACCCATTGATCTCTCCCCTCCCCAGGAGGATATAGATTGGGAGATTCTAGGAAGTGAGAATCTGTGGGAAAAGTTAATAATAATGATAATAATCATAATAGTCCTTGTATAAGACATAGCACTTTATCAAGTTTTCAAGACGTTTCAAAGCACTTCAAAGGAGTATACTGTAAAGTGAATTGATTGTATATTTTGTGGGAAAAGCCCGGAAGTTATCATAGGATTCAATTTTATAGATACATACACCAAATAGCAGTTCCATGATGTGGTCTTTCAAACAATAATGGAAAACAATAACTCATTCCTCATGGTCAAACTGATAGGTCTGTCATATTTCTTTCAGAATCACCCACATCAATTTTATGTTTTGTTTTACCCTCGATAAGAGGCAGTGGTAGGTAAGCAGCAGTGATCAAAGGAATCTTTCAATGGTTCTATTGTATCTAAAAAAGAATAATATGCGTAAATTAAATCCTTTTCATAACGGAAAAGGATGATTGCTGGAGGACGATTGAAGGACATAAGGACTAAATTTAAGGTTAGAACTAGAAACGTAAAAAGGGAAAATTAAGATTTTTCTCCCTCAGGGGTTATAAGAGCATTGAATAATTTACAAGGGCTAGCTGTTGGTTCAGCGGCATTTTCAAGGGAGTTAGATAAATTACATGCAGAAGAAAGTATTCGAAACTTCACAGGGTAATCGGAAGGAATTGGGATTAAGAGAGGTGGCTTCATTGAAGAGGCAAACACAGCAACTTCAACTTGAATTTATATAACATCATTCACACAGGAGAGTATCTTGGAACCCTGAAAGCATCCTATAAGTAACAAATACAGTGAATTTAATTATTTTCTACAATTGTAGATTGCTGTGATTCTATGGTTCAGGTCAAACAGTATGAGGCAATATCCAAATTCAGCATCTTCATTTTTTCCAAGGTGTTTTAGTTATGAATGTGATTACTATAAAAATGGCAATGAATGCATTTGGGTTTGTTATCAAACATTTCACAAGATTACAAGAGGTGCACAGATTTAAAAAATCATTTGGTTCATTTGATGCCCGTTTTCTAGACAACCCATCCTACTGTCTTACCATTACCACATTAGTTTTTTTCTCAAATGTGCTTAGTTTTCCTGGTCTCTTCTGCCCTTCCTGATAAAACCATCCAGCTATTAATTGATCTCTGTATACAGAAATATTCTTGGCGACTGTCTGAAATTGTCCTTCACAATCCAGAATACTGGACTCCTGGAAACTCTCTGGGGAAGACGGTTTGAATACAATGTTCCTATGGGTTAGCATGATGTACTACCGATTAGTAGTATGAGTCACCTTATTAAGAAATGCTACAAAATAAACCCCATTATCAAATATTCCATCGACATATATATATATATATATATATACATGTGGATGAAAGGGAAAGTAGTTACCAAGGTCATATCTATCCAAAGATATCTAACTTTCCTGTTGTCTTCAAATAACTTTGTCATAATGGTTTCAAGTGATCACTTACTTGCCTTTATATTTCAATAAAGGTTTCATGCACTTATCTCTTCTTCTAAAGATTCATGTCAGTCGATAAGAAACATTCCGTTTTCATGGAAGTCCAAAAATAGACCTATTGTTGTTCAGGAGACTATATAATGAATGTCTAGTGCATTATTGTGTATTCAATAAAAGTTTGATGAAGATGTGCACTAAGATAAAAATAATTTGACAGCAATGATCAAACTTCTTTTACTATTAACTTTTTATAAAGAAAAGTAAGTGTTCTGTAAATATTATATCCCAAATTTTCTGCTCTCTGGACTCTGTTTTGGGATACGCCAACAAAATACACAGTCATTACACTTTATAGTATGTTCTGTGTAGCACTTTGAAATGCTTCGAAGACGTGATATGGCGCTATATCAATTTCTAGGATTATTAATAGGATTATTATTATATACTGATCTCTGGGTGCTGGCAGCTCTGCAGCAAGTCCAAATAGCCACTGTTTATATAAAAAAATGTGTGTTGACAGGTTATTCAATTATGGAGCTCATAACAGAGCTTAATCCTGTTCTCTGCTGACATTGCAAGATTAAATATGAGGGTTCACTGAATCATTGAATCTGGAAAGGGAACCCATTCTGAAATTGCTCCCTCACTAGCTCAGGCAATAAGGCCACTACTGACAAAACCACATGCTATCCCAGTTGTGTCTGCACACACAAAGAACCTGCTGAATGTTGGTCAGTATGATCAGAGCTACCCTGAGCTTTGGCTTTATCCATTATCTCATTGGGTAAAGCCATAAAGCCTTGGGGTTTACAAAGTAATTTGAAGTTCTTCATGGTTGCCTTAAACACTTGAGAGCTTTTCATGTCTCAGAGGAAAATCATGTCAAGAAGACTGAAAATTTATTATCAATATATTGAAAGAGCTGTTGAATTTGACAATAATTATTGGGACAGTGTGTAATGGTGCCCATTTATTGTGCATTTTACCATATCAAGGACATATTGTATCAACATATCCTTTAAAAATATATTATAACATATCAAGGACCATCATCAAGGACTTCTGTGCTGCTGGTCACCTTCCTGTGTTTATATCGCACCTTTCATGTCAGTACCAAAGCCCTGAACTACAATGACAATAATTGTAAAACGTGCAGAGCTGACTGATGTCAATCAGACTTTCGTAGGGATGCTCCAATTGGCCACAGTTCCGCAGGCCAATGAGGGAAAATATCAGGCAAGACTACTCCTAATTGTTTATTTAGTAATCCCTGCTGGTAAGAGTTTGTGTGGAATAGGACATCACTGGTCTTGAATCTGATGCCTCATTGGTTTGTGAATGACCTAATTGCTGTCCAATACTTTATCCTGCATGAATAGAATGTGTGCAATTCACTGCCCTGCTCCCCCCACACCATAGTTGAAGAAATCTGTTAAGTTGAACACATAACATATAGTCACTTGGGTTGAGTTTTGGATAGCTGCTGCCAAGCATATCAGTTAACACACTCAGAAAAATGATTGGAAAAAAATTGGTGGGGAGAAAAATCTCAGTGATAAACAGCGCGCACAGCTTTTTATCATTGCTATTAAATTAGATGTGCGCTTGTAGTTTTTCTACATTTCCCATTAAATCTTTTTTAATTTATTTCCCATAGCTGCCGAGAATTTTCCTGAATTACAAGCAGCAGCTCCGACGTAAAATAATGATAGGTTCTCAAGTGAAGAGAGACTGTGTTAGAAAATAAAATCTTCTTTTTGAGTTCCAATCAAACACAACCACTGTTTGCAACCACAAAAAGTGTATATTCTAACAACTGTTCATCCAATGTCAGATTTACAATGGCCCACAGACAATTAGTTGCTCCCTTCAGGTTTGCTGGGCAACTTATTAAGGTGCATATTACATAGAACACCCTTGTTGCTGTGTAAGAATAGCATGTAAAAGTCTTTGATAAGCTTATTAGAGAATGATGTGTTTTCTTGTGTGAAAACATTTTTTTTTACTTGACATTTTTTAAAATATAGATTTATTTATAAATATAATATTTAGTACAACAGAAATCCAAAATAGACACAAAATCTTCTGTTACAATTGTTTTCCTTTTCTCCCGATACAGAAAACATTCCGTTGTTTGCAGTACATTCCTTCCCCCCCCATCAGTTGTGCACACGTTTTTTGGGACGCTCCCTTTAACGCGGTCGGGAGTCGCCCCGTGTATATCACATTCATGTCCATGTTCGCACACACTCTGATAAGATACACTTGCCTCTTTCGGTAGGTGCCCCGATGTGCACCATACGTGCACATTTTTACCGTATGTACATTTTGGGGATGTTCTTTGGTTACATCTCGAGCGTCCTTCTGTACCTTTGCTTCAGTCAGTTTTGAGTGTGCTCGTGGGCTACCCGGTGGGTGCGGCCCTGAGTGGGTTGTGCCACAGCAGCTCCTGCCGGGGTCAAGCCCCATCGGGCCTTTGCCGTGGTTGAGCTGAACTTCAGCTTGTTCCTCAGTGTGTAGTCACTGATCCTACACCAAAGATCAAATGTACAGACATTAAACTGAAGACATATATTTGATAAACTCTGCAAAACCTCCATTCAATCACCCATTTTACAAGCTATGAATAAATTCTGTTTACTTGTTTAATTCATAATTGATTAAAAACATACTTATGGGATGCTAATCAAAGGTTTTGTGAAAAGCATTTTATTTTACATTTTATTAAACTATATTTAGGATTAAATATAGCAACAAACAACACAAAGGTGGTTTATAAATCATACAAATCCACGCACACAAACATAACAACACACATTACAGTTTGACATTTGACACAATTTATAACTCTCAGGGGACAATGAATAAATTTCAATGAATTTATCATTGTAGGAGGAACAGCTGGACAATGAATTAGGGGACTATATCTGTTGGCATATAAATTGGCAGGCATTCAATTCAATCTTTGCTTTTTGGTCAGCCGGGTGTCTGACACATGCGGATCCATCAGAATAGCCAAATTGAGATTTCCATGCAGTCCACCTGAATAGCTCATTCAAACTCATTCAAACTGTGCTTTATACCAGTAAACTAAAAGGACACCAGAGGCAGATAATTTGATGGTCCTAGTTTTAAGACCGTAGTTTTAAAATGTAAAGTAGTGCAGAATTGAGAATTTCTTTGAAATTCAGTTTTAATTTTTAAGTTTTTTTCCCACAGCTCGGTTTTGGCTTCCAAATTAATATTGAATTTAAGAATTTCACAAAAATTGTGCACAATCTTACATTTTGAGACAATGATCTTAAACCTAAGAACATAATAAATGTTGGGTTCCAAATCGCTTGGGACAAAGGAGGTTTCCAGGGTTGTGTGTTGGGATTACTCCAGCTCTCGTGCTGGACCTGCAGATTGATAGTAAGCATTCTCATTGTGGTACAAACCTGTGCCACCAGATAACAGAAATGGAAGGTCAGCAGGTGAACTCTAACACTAAACTGTTTGTTGTACTGCAAAAAAATATCCAGAAATGTGTTCAAATTGCTCGAAGGTGATTGACGCAATATAAACCAACATTTCTGGAAAGTATAATAGTAAGCTAGAAAAAAAATCACATAATATACATAATATTAAGTCAATGGGGATAAATTATATCTGCCTTTTTATATTGATTTTGTTTATATGGTATTTTGTATAGCATTACTGAATTCAAAAGACATTACAGAAAGTCAGCTTCATAATTAAGTCTATTTAACAATTTGCTAAATTCTAGACATTCCAAAATAGATAGAATAAGTATAGACAAGTGAGGAATTTCTTTCCTCATCTATTTTAAAGGACTTTTGCATGACACAAGTAATAATAATAATCCTGATATTTGATATTGCACCTTATCACACCTTCAAGATGTCGCAAAGCATTTCACAGAATATACTGTAAAGTGAATTGATTGTATGTTTTGTGGGCGAATTGCGGCAGACATTTGTTCACAGCAGTGTCCCATAAACAGTCGTAGATTATGTGATCAAATTATTAATATTTTTTGAAGGGACTATTACCCCTGGAAAACGATCCACCAATTGACTGACAACCAGGTTCCTACTTACTGCTCGGTAAACTGAGGCTTGTGGAGTAAGGAAACTAGCCCAACGTTTCGCCCAGCCCGGGAATCGAATCCAGGTCCTCTCGGTTGTGAGGTGAGTGCTCTAACCACTAAGCTACAGGACTCCACAATACAATACAGGATGGAAAATGTAGTGATTTTGAATGGAATTCCTTAATCAAATTGACCCACTGGAACTGTGCTCTGACTTATTGGACTTTCAGAGCGGAGTTCCTGTGGGTCAGTGTGACTCACCTTTGGTTATTGGAATATATCCCTGTTGCTACTCAGAGTCATCACTTTGTAGACCTGAATGCCAGATTACCACTTTTTTGGGATCCTATCCTTCATGGGGATGGTGTAACACCTCGATTAGCTTTTACGTTAAGTTGAATTTGCAATCGCAGTTTATTTCACTGCCTTTAACAGTCAGTCACACAGAATTGTTCTTAAATCTACCATGTTTCTGACCTGAAAGGTTTAAACTAAGTGTATCACTCCAATAATTAAATATAAACATTTTAGAACCAATAGTGCCATGAGCAACGACCTTGTAAATTCCTACAAGTCCCCCAAGTGTGACCAATTTTCAGAACACTCTAACGGGAACTCAATCATAACTTCGAGAATACCATTAATTTCAAACATGAAATATTGGAACTCCTCCAAAACAAGAGAACCCCAGGAGAATTTATTTCACTCGCATTTTGCCAAAATCGCTGACATTTTATTTCCAAAGGTTGCAGAATTTTATACGAATATATAATAGTAATTAAAAGGTTAATTGTAATTATCAGATTTGTAACATGCTTTAACCTACAATAATTGCAGGGTAAGTTTGCCATGATGAGAGATTAGTGTAGACATTTGAAATTATAAACATTACTAAAAATGTAACGAAACATTTTTTCTTCTTATGCCATTTTTTGCTTCAGGCATTTCCTCTCCTTTTTTCAATTCAAGGCATTTGACTTCCTTTCTTCTAAGCCTAGTTTGGCAGATGCCATAACTTGTTCAATTTATTGAACCTCAACAACTCTTCAATGGAATTCCTTTATCCAATTGAAATCAAGGTATATCCAAGGCTATTTGTTCCATATATCCTAAAATTGGAATGAACTACTGCATTCGATAGATTCAATAGGGAGAAACAATGTCTACTGGTCAGTGAGTCAGTGAATAGAGAGCATCAATTTAAGATAATTAGCAAAGGTAGCAAAGGGGAGATTAGGAAGAATGTATTTTACCCACACAGTTGTTGGGATTTGGTATGCTTTCCAGGTGCTGAGATCTTACACTGCTGTGAGTCATTACTTGGAGTCCAAGCTTGTGAACACGTGTTCATATTATCCAGGGCCTGGAAATCCCCACAACTCATATACTGAGAGGTAGGCAGCTGCTGCTCAAACTTCGCACCTCAAAGTGATGCAACCATTGCTCAGTGGATGGGGGCGTGCGGATGGGGGCATGTGGATGGAGGGAAGCAAAATGGTGATTATGCTTGCCAACAAAATTAATCCAATCCTTTCTGGTGGTTTTGGTAGTCTTGTTTCTGAGCCAGGGATGTCCCCAGTAATTAGGATACTGATGCTGACAGACCAGCCATGCAGGCTCATCAGTAGGAGTTGGAGTGGTAGAGTAGTTACTGAGGGCAAGGATTTTTCCTACTCAGCTGTCGTCAACTATGGAAGGCAAAGTACTAACAGATAGGGTGGTCTTAGTTGAATAAGCAGTAAGAAGCTTACCGGACACATCTTTCACTTGGCAAGCTATGTAGTTTTAGTTAATTAAGCTCGAGCAGTACCCCAATCAACACAGTGTTGTCCCTAGATCTTGGCTATTTCCAACATGCACTCAATACACTCTCAAATTAGATAAGCAAGTTGCATCCCTCCAGAGAGAGAATGTGCACTGCAATCTAGACATGGGAATTTCCATGTATAGGTGGCATACATATATCAAACTATCAGTCTGATTTGGATAGACAGTCTTAAGCACAGTGATGTGCTTCTGTATGTGTCAGATTAAATAAATGTCTTCAGCATTAACCTACATTTATCAGCTATGTATTTACTTTACTAAGTTGTTCATTGTACTTCTTTATTTCTTCTTTAACTTCTTTATCTTCTTCATTTGCAGAATTTTCTTTGAAATTTCCAATTCCCTTGAATTGATTTATAATTGTATGAGACCCTTTTTAAAGCAAGAATATAACATATGCTATCCTCCAATTCTGTAGTATCATTTCCATTTCCAATTTTTTTTGTGTGGGCGGGTGGGAGGATTTTGCAGCCAATGTGCATTTCTTCCCCAATCTTCTTCAACATTCTATGATATATACCTGATGCACTTTTTATTTTTGTTGTTTTGACTCTAAAAAAAATATTTTTAATATTCAATTCCACCAGATGCTCTTTCACAACCCCATATCATACAACAACAACAAAATTACATTAATAGAGCGCCTTTCAGATCGGGAGGACGTCCCAAAGCGCTGAATAGTCAGGTGTTGGGGCCCGAGCATGGGGGAGGGGTGGTGTAGGAGTGAGGGAAGGCAGAGAGGTAGGAGGGAGACCAAAGGCACGATTGAAGAGAAGGGTTTTGAGACCGGCCTTGAAGGAGGCAAAGGAGGAAGTGAGGTGAAGGGACCATGGGATGGTGTTCCAGAGTGTGGGGGCAGAGAGGTTGAAAGCCTGGCCACCGATGGTAGGGCGGGTCGGGCGGGAGACATCGAGCAGACCGGAGACCGCTGAACGGAAGAAGCGAGCATGTTGGTAGGGAGTCAGCAGGTCAGAGAGGTAGGAGGGGGCAAGGCCATGGATGGCCTTGAAAGTGAGGACGAGGATCTTGAACTCGATCCTCTGAGGAATGGGGAGCCAGTGGAGTCGGGCGAGGGTGGGAGTGATGGTATCATGGAACCTGGTGTGTGAGAGTACACGAGCTGCAGAGTTTTGGATGATCTGCAGCTTGTGAAGGGAAGAGTTGGGAAGGCCGATGAGGAAGGAGTTTCCGTAATCGAGCCTTTATGTGACAAATGCGTGAGTGAGGGTTTCGGCAGCCTGAGGGGTGAGGCAGTGGCGGAGTCTGGCAATGTTGCAGAGGTGGTGGTAGGCAGTGCCGGTCATGGTGCGGATGTGACCGGGGGAGAAAGGACAGTTCAGGATCAAACAAGATACCCAGGTTAGTGAGGTTGAGTGTCCAGCCATGGAGGCTGATGCTGCCAGCGCCCGAGGTGTGGAGGCGCTGGCTCGTGCCAATCAGGAGGGCCTCGGTTTTGCTGACGTTGAGTTGGAGAAAGTTGTCCCTTGTCCAGGACTTGATGTCGGACAGGCAGTTGGGCAGGACACCAGTAGTCCTGGAGTTCAGGGTGGAGGCAGAGAGGTAGAGTTGGGTGTCATCCGCATACATGTGGAAATTTACCCCATATCTGCGGATGATGTCACCATGTAGAGGGTGAAGAGGAGGGGACCGAGGACAGAGCCCTGAGGAACACCGCAAGAGACAGTGGGGTGCTGGAGAAGAAGTCGTTTGCTGCAATGAAGTGGAGGCAGTGTGAAAGGTAGGACATGAACCAGTCAAGGATAGAGTGGTCCACGGTGTCAGGGGGAGCAGAGAGATCGAGGAGGATGACGAGGCAGAGGGAGCCCTGGTCACACATGGTCAGAATGTCATTTGAGAACTTGACCAGAGCAGCACGGAAACCCGATTGGAGGGGTTCATGGAGGGAGATGGAGGAGAGGAAAGAGTGAACTTGGGAGGCAACGGCTCTCTCAAGGACATTGGATAGAAAAGGAAGGTTTGAGATGGCCCAGCAGCTAGATAGCTGTGATGGGTCAAGGGAAGGTTTCTTCAAGGTGGGGGTGATTATGGCTGTTTTGAGGGGGGAAGGAACAATGCCAGATGACAGGGAGAAGTTTATGATGTCGGCAAGTCATGGGGCAAGGAGGTGGAGCTGGGATTTAAGAAGAGGGCAAGGAATGGGGTCCAGGGAGCAGGTGGAGGCATTCATGGAGGATATGGTTGTGAAGACAGAGGAGGGGTTGACAGGTTCAAAGGTGTGGAAGGAGGGATGGATAATTGTCGGAGTGTGGGGGTGGGGGGGGTGAGGTAGGGAGGGTTTGGAAGTTGGGGGGGCAGTGGCAGCTGAGCGAATTCCCTCTATTTTGGATTTGAGGAAGTTCAACATTTTCTCACAGTGAGAATCAGAGAAAAGAATCTGCGAGGCGTGGCAGGGAGGGCGGAGGAGCCAGTTGGTGGTGGAGAACAGGAGCCTGTGGTTGTCCTACGCCTCCAGGATTAACCTGTAGTAGAAGGACGATTTGGCCGAGGCGAGAGCGGAGTGGTAGGTCTTGATAAGATTCAGCCAGATGTGCCGGTGGACTGTTAGGCTGGATTTGAGCCAAGTGTGTTCGGCAGCCCGCACCTGGCTCTTAAGCGAGCGGAGGTGGCTGGTAAACCAGGGTGAGGATCGGGAATAGGAAGCAGTTCCGGAGGTGAGGGGGACAAGTGCGTCGAGTGTGGTGGAGAGCGTGCTGTGGAGAATAGTAAGCGCTGCAAGTGGGTTGGTGCGAGAGGTGGGCCAGTGGGGGAGGAGTTCAGAGGACTCCAGGGCAGCGGAGAGGGACTACAGAGAAAACTTCTTCCGCGGGCTTCTTCTATATCATAGTCCCATATTTACCTTCCTCTGTAAAAACCGAAGCAAAGTACTTAAATGTAGCCACCATTCCTTCATTGTCAGCTACAAGAGTGCCCTCTTGTGTTAGTCTTGACAGTAAATGTCCATATGCTACTAGATTACAGAGGCATTAAAGGTGAGCCCAATCCTTCCAACATGGACTTGAGCAGGAGCTCTTGCATAGATGGGAAGTAGGAACACCAAATGATTTTATCCTTCCTAAACTTGTGGGTTGAGACCAAATGTAGCATTCTCTAACTTTCATAGCTGAGGACCCACTTACTTACCACAATTGGGACATTTGTGACTTATCTGCTCAATTGATAAACGAATGAGCCATTGGAAGAGCCTAATAAATTAATTATGAAAGAGAAAAGAACTTTCTGGAGAGTTTACCTTTCTGTTTGCTTAATGAATGTTGGATTCCATATCTACACAAAACAATGAGAGAGTTTATGCACATGGGTAGAAGTCAGATAAGGATTCTGAGCTCCCTTTAAAGTGAACAGATCCTGATAACATGGCCCATGCTCAGACGTGAAGAATATCCCTTCTGTAAGAGACAAGATAACTTTCAGAAGCTGTAAACTATCCCTTAGTTGGGCTTGTAGTATTCATTGTATTAAGAATGTGGCACCACTGAAACACCACTGAAAAAGCCTGTGATAGTATTTATCTTCACATTAGGCATCTAGTCTATTCCCTTTCTGTTTACCCACCCCCCGCCACCCTTTCTTATTCCTCTTTTTGAAGCATCTATCTACATAATTCCCATTGGATAATTTACAGTCTCTGCTTTAGCTATGCTCTGTAACTAATGTCACAACACAGCCATCCTCTGCTTTGAGGCGAGAAGGAAGGGGGAGAAAATCAGGCAGAGATGAAAGCTTCTTCTTTTTAGTTCTGACATGTTGTATTTAGAAATTATGGGATTGAAAGAGTCATGATTGAGATCATATTAGAGTTATAACTACCCTTAATTGAAAGCCTTGGTGCCTCTTTTCAACAAAGTCAAGGTAAAAAGATGTGAGGGATGCCATGATCGAGCAGGATTCAGTTCACAATGGCAGCTTGATATGAATCAGCAATGCAATTGACTGGCTTTGCAGCTGTCCACATAATTTCTTTCACATGTTATGAAAAGGAATGACTTCTCCCCTCTATGAAATGACTTGTTCTTTGCCCTCCTCCTTACCATTTTCACAATGTAATACTATATAGTAATCTTTGCATTTGATATAGCGTCTTATCACCTTCAGGATTTTTATTTAAATTATCATAGGTAGAAATTGCTCTTAACGTGTACTTCAACTGCAGGTTTGGGACTGATCACCTGAATATCAGGGAAATGGTTTAACCAAGAGATACTAATGATTCAGTGTCAGGCAGGATATATATTAAGATAGTCTAGACGAGAGGCTGCTTTTGCTCCTTTTCTCAGAAACAGCATTTCAGTACTGCTTAACCACAAACTGGCTTAATTTTACTTTTTAAGAGTGTTTTATAATGTCAAACCACCTGCAAGCATTTTACAATGATTCATTTCCAAGTATACATGGATACTTCATTTTCAAGTTTCTAAGAAATGAAATTAGCCTCATTTCAGTAGGCTAATGCAGCAGTCATGTTATGCACATCAAACGGCTATGAATGAATGACAACTTTATGCGAACATTTGTTGGCTACGATATTGGGAGAAACTTTCTTCTCTTTCGAATGATGTCATGGGATCTTAAATATCACCTGATTTCATCTTAACTGAAGGATGGCAACGCCAACAAATCAGTCAGAGCTCCTCCAGTACTGCATTGGAGTGTTAGCTTATAATAATAATAATAATACTTGCATTTTATATTGTGGAGTCCTGTAGCTCAGTGGGTAGAGCACTCGCTTTGCAAGCGAGAGACCTGAGTTCAATTCCAGGCAGAGGGCGAAACCTTGGGCAAGTTTCCTTACTCCACACAGAGCCTAATAATAATCCCTCCAAAACCAAAAACAATAATAAATTGGTCATTTTCAATCTACGACTGTTTGTGGGACATTGCTGTGCGCAATTGGCTGCCGCGTTCGCCCACAAATATACAGTCAATTCACTTTACAGTGTGTTCTGTGAAGCGCTTTGGGACGTCCTCCCGACGTGAAAAGCGCTATATCAAATGCAAGGATTATTATTATTATTATTATATTGAACCTTTCACATTGGTAATATATCTCAAAGCACTTCAAAAGGTATACAGTAAACTTGTAAAGAAATGTAATTAATTGTTTTCTTGGCAATGTCCATCCTCTGGATGAGACATTAAACTGAGACCTTGTTATCTGTCCAGGTGAACGTTAAAGATCCCATGTCACTAGTTGAAAAAGGAAGGGAGTTTCTCCCAATGCCCTGGCCAACAAAAGTGGTCATTCACTTCATGGCTATTTCTATGTCATTGCTGTGAGCAAATTAGCTGCCGAGTTTGCCCACAAAACACACACTCACACCACTTTACAGGATGTCCTGTGAAACACTTTGGGAGGTCTTCCTGATGTGAAAGACGGTCTCTATAACAAATGTAAGGATTATTATCTTGTGAGTTTTTATGTTGTAGGTGAACACTTGAGGTGGGTGGACTATGATCTTCAAATGCTGAGATGGACTTACAACTTTTCCGACCTGAAGCAAGAAAGCTAACAACTGATTAAAGCAAACAGCTGTTATGAACCTTTTTTTTTACACTGCCATATGCTTATGTCTCTTCAATCTACTGTTAGTGTCTACCCTAGGCTGGTGTGAAATTAACACATCTGTATTCAATTCAATGCCTATGGAATTTAAAAATGAAAAAAGCTTAGTGAGTTTTCTAGGCAATTTCAGTGTCAAATTAATTGGTTTCACATCCTCACTATTAATTTTAACATCTGTTTGAAATAACAGGATAGAATGCCAAATGTTCAAATGACAATTTATGGCAACAAAATAAAAAAATTCTGCAAATTTTAACAGAACTGAATAATGCCGTTAATGCTAATCATAAGTGAAATGTCATCCGATGGAGCCCTGAAGGAATTAAGTGGCAGGAACCAAGCTTATTCTTTCTTCACATCTTTGACCTAATATATTTGTTCCTACATGTAGAAGTTGCACTTACTTTGATTACATATACCTTTCATATTGGACGTATGTCTCAAAACACTGAAAAAATGAGGTTCTCTGAAAAGCATAAGAGGTTTTTATAAATGTTTTGAGTGTGGAAGAGAAAGAAGATCAAAGAAAGGAATTTTATAAAAATAGTATGAGGCAGCAATAGCATGCATGGTGGTTAAAGGCTCTGCCATAGTGGGGTGAGGAACAAGCATTAGACCAGAGATTTATTTCTTTAGACGTTCAATGATAAGTAAAAATAATATAAGGATCGTAAAATGCTGTGGTGGTGGGAATTCATAAACTCTGGTGGGTAAGATGCAAGGGAAGAATGGTTTTGTGAAGCATGGTGCAGAAAAATATAATGCTGCAGTTTTATATTTGTTGGAGCTAACCAAAGGACAAAACAGTGCTCCAATAATACAGAGCTCTGCATTGGTGTTTCAACTTGAATTACGTGTTCAAAGTCCTAACAAGTAGCTGGAACCCACACCTTCTGACTCAGAGGGAGAGTGCTGCCAATTACTTCAAAATAGTTGTTTTTTTGGTCAGTAGGGTGTCTGACACATGTGGATGAGAATCCAAACCAGGCAGAAGTCAACATATGTAATCCACCTACACATGGAAATTTTCCTGATGTTTATAGAACTCAATGAGAGATAAGCACTGTACTTACAATTCATATTATTTATTTGTGTTCCCTTCAGATCAGTGCAGCTTGTATGTTGAGTAATACCCACAAAACAGTACATTAACTGTCTGAAATTTAATAACACCAAACTGGAATCTGCTTTTATCACAAGAATGGCCATCATTGCACCCGAGGTCATACATTTTACTGCAGAGTAAACTTATATCTATGTTGTTTGCAGCTTTCATGAACAATTATACAATAAACTGTTGCCAGAGTATTTCATGGCAATAAACCAATAATTTCTGTCTCAATATAGTTTACAGCAATTCTCTGAAAATCACTAACTATATAGTGTGGACAATATCAGTCAACAATGTGAAATAAAAAACATTAATATGTTGTATTCACAACAATTTTTTTGGTGGGGGCTCAATTTTTTCTGTAAGGAAATGAAAAAATCAGGGGGAAATATACTTTTTAAAAAGAACATTTATTTTAAAACATACGCTTTCTGAACCCTATCTTGCTGTAATTCTGGTTCCAGGAATGTGTGTGCAATGTGATGTACACTCAGGTAATCCTGTTCCAGTATTATGTGCACATTCCCATAACCTTATATCGCATTCCATGTATATTCCTGGAATTGATACTGCAGAGAGGCCAGTTTCAAAAAAAAATAAGCCTCCATAATAATAATCTTTGCATTTGGTATAGCACCTTATCACTTCTTCAAGACATCTCAAAGTGCTTCACAGGATTTTACTGTGAAATGTAATGACTTTTAGTTTGAAGGCAAATGCAGCAGTCAATCATGCACAGCCATATCTCACACACACTATGAAGTGAATCACTAATTTTATCTGGGGGATTGTTGACCAGGACACAAGGAGAATCTCCCATCTCATTTCCAGTAGTGGCATAGGATCTTTAATGTCAGAGAGAACAGAAGAGTCAGACAGGACCTCAATTAAACATGGATCACATGGATAGAAGATGTTGTTAAAATAGGCCCATAAAACTTGATTTTAACACTAGGTTTAAAAGTGCCCTCCCCACTATACTTTGAGTAAATAGTTTTACCCAGCCCTGGCTGAAGATTCAGCACCTGTGTATTTTTTTATATATAAACTTGAGGTGAAGGGGTCGAGGAGGGAGGGAGGTGGTAGGATCACAATTATTCTTGGCTGTGGTCACAGAAAGCTGAAACAGAAAAATACAGACTCTCTGCTGAAGTCCAAGTACAAGAAGTGAATGAGTTTGAAACTTATTTCTTCTACCCTGAATCTTTCCTGCAGGTGTTTGAGGCCATCACTCTCTCTGCAAAGTGTCAATGAAACTTTACCAAGATAGTTATACCACTGAATTCTGACCAAAAATACTACACTTTTGGTCAGAATTCTGTGAAGAAAGAGCAACAAAGTTGTGGGCTGAAATGATTGCTTATATTGGACTGTTGCATCACAAGTATCACAAGTCTCTGCCTTGAAGAGCATGAATGGACATGTGCTTCAGTGTCAGGCAGCCTTGTGTGAACCTACTAAAATGGTACTATTATGAGTTGCACTAAAGATCAGGAACCTGCTGAAAGGTATGCATCAGCATGCAAGATTAAAAAACACATTTACAAAAGTGCTGTCTTAGCAGCCAGGCGTGAAAACATATTGCTCAGAGATGTGCTCAGCAACTTGATCATGTCTGATGTCTCATGCAGCAGTAAAATACCTGCATCCCTTCTGGGATTTATGTACTCAGCAAGATGATGAATGTCAGTACCAGGCTTTAAAAACTTTCCATCTTAGGTTCCTAATGTTAGCTTCATGAAACATTCAAACAAGGGCCATTTTTACCAGATATAGATTAAAACACTCTCCGATCTTCAAATGAACTAATGATTTTGCTCCATTCTGGCTCCAAAGTTAACTCCAGTGTTATTCACCTGTCTGTACCACATGCTCTTCCTACTTTAGTTTACTACTCATTCCTCCCTTTCCCTGTCTCACCTTCGATGGCCAAGCCTTCATTTTCCACAATGAACTTGCAAAGTAGAAGTCAGACACCTAGTTCACCAAATAAAATGCTTAGTTCTTCTGACTGCATTGTTAGAGACTCCATAATAATGGTCATTGCATCTGATTCAATACTCATAATGCCTAAACAGTTCAGAGTGCTCAGTAAGAAATTGCTGATTAAGAAGAACCAGTTATAATGCCTTTTGTTATAATGGGGTTCACTTAAAGCATGATGGGGATGTGGAACCCAACATTTTCTTATCCATAAATCCCATTTCCTGATATTGTGCATCTAAATCAGTTGTCACATATAGCTCTTCAAATGACATTATCTTAATAATAATAATAATCCTTGCATTTGATATAGCACTTTTCACGTCGGGAGGACGTCCCAAAGCGCTTCACAGAACACACTGTAAAGTGAATTGACTGTATTTTTGTGGGCGAACGCGGCAGCCAATTGCACACAGCAATGTCCCACAAACAGTCGTAGATTGAAAATGACCAATTTTTATTATTGTTTTTGGTTTTGGAGGGATTATTATTAGGCGTGTGGAGTAAGGAAACTTGCCCAAGATTTCGCCCTGCCTGGAATTGAACTCAGGTCTCTCGCTTGCAAAGCGAGTGCTCTAACCACTGAGCTACAGGACTCCACAAGGAGGGAGGGGAGGGGTCGATGGTTTCGGATTGTGACATAGTTTGAGTTTGTGAACACACATTCATAAATCCAGGGCTTGCAAACCACTTTGATTGGTATGCAGAGGTTCGCTGCTACTCTTGCTCCTCATGATATGTTGCCCCACACCACCCAGGTGAGAATGCACATTGCATTTCAGACATAAGGAAATTTCCGTGTGTCAGTGGCATACATACTCTTAAGCATGACTGACCCCCCCAAAAATCTCTATACCCTGTACCACTTACAGTGTTATAGGAACTTTCCAAACATATTTATGATTAATGAAAATATTTATTTTAACTCTGATGTTAAATCATTAATATATGGATTTAACAAGTTGAAGGTTAAATCCTTCCTGTGTGCATTCATTTCAAAAGAAAATTCCTTAGACCGCCTAGCATCACATCCCTACATATCCTTACTGTAGCTTTAATCTCAACATGCATTGGCTACAGAATACAAATTAATTAATGACTAGTAGCCAACCCCATGTCTTGTTCCCCCTCTCCACCCCCCAAACCCCATATGCACATATGCATAGGATGCAACATTATTAATAAACTAATGAATCAGAAGTCAGCCTTATTTTAAGCCAGCTTCAAGTTGCTTCTTGACAGATAATTGTTGAAGTCCACAAGTGAACCAGCATTATAAACCAGAGCATTTTAAAGGGGTTCCATGATACACTTCTCCCTATCACTTGCTGTACTCACAGAATGGAAAACAGTTTTAACTTCTTCCTTTAGCTCAAACGTTCATGCAGAAAAAGTATCTGTTGAATACCCACGTCTTGACCTGGCTTGTTCTTGCCTTCAAATATTTACATTTTCTGGCTAATCCATTGCCTTAGCAAACATACAGCATGGAATTCAGACAAGATCTCAATTAAGCTTAAGGGCCTCTGATTCCTGCTTCTGCTTTTTACTTTGGAAGACAGGAATAATTGTGTTCCCTCTCAAGCTGGCAGGGAAATGGTCAGTAAAATTAATCCAATCAAATAGATTTGCAAGGGCAAGGTTGCATTACTCAGGATGCATCTCACAAGTCTCAGCAAATAAGCTACAATCTCCTGGAGCTTTGTTTTATTTCACCAATTCCTGTATTTAGAGCTCTATAACCAATCAAGGCTCTGAAATTAATATTCTTCAGAACTTCTACCTTCCTTTGTTTAAAAACAAGATCCCTATTGAAACACAACCTGTCTCTAAATCCTCAGCTTTAACCTCTAACATTTAACTAAATAAGCCTTGCACTTGATATAACGCCTTTTGGGAGGATATGCTTTAAAGTGTAGTGATTGTGTACATGAAGACAAATGCAGCAGCCAATTTGCAAACAACAATGTCTCACAAATAGCCGTGAATTGATTGACCAATTTATCAGGGAGATTGTTGTTCAACTCCCTTCCCTTTTGAAATAATGTCATGGGATCTTCAAAGTCCGCTTGAACAGGATGATGGAACCTCAGCTTAACGTTTCATCCACAGGACACCACATCTCACAAAAAGCACATCCCAACCAACACTGTATTAGAGTATCAGCTTAGACTGTGTTCGATATTGCTTTAATGACTTAATTGGCAATTGGACATTGACAATGAGAAGCAAGCAAGTATAAAAGGATTCTGGGACAGTAACTGGGCAGATTGTGGAAGTGTAAGGTTTAAATAAAGGATCTAGTGAATCAAAACTGTTTTGGATTTACAAACTATATGATTTCCAATTCTAGATGCGAGCCTTGAAACCACAAACTTCTGACTCAGAGACGTGAGTGCTACCAACTGATAAATGTTCCTTTAAGCTCGCCTTTGTTGCTTACCCTTTTTTACCCTCCGAGCAATTTTTAACATGCTTTCTTTTTTGGCCACTGATTTCACATTTCTCACCTGCTGATTATTTTCAACTCTGCTCTTTGACAAATCTGTCTTAATGTTTTGGGTTTGAAGTTTTTTTTGCTGGTGATGAATTGTTCAAATGATCTGTTGTGACAGTCAGCTCAATCTAGTGCATTAACTGTTACAGCAATTTAGGGTTAGGGTTAGGGTTATTAGAATAATTGCATAATAATTTTGTTCTATTGTGTGTGATTTGAAATTACATTTCATTTTTGATACTGTAATCATATTCACCTATGTTTACAGACCAATGTCAATTAATGTGCTCTGCATTTCCAGCATTATCTGTTGCTTTTATTTCAGATTCCCAGAAAGTTCCAGCTTTTAACCTGTGCAACACCAAAGTTCCCCATATTTGCACCGTTGATCACTGTGTGCCAGTTTTAACGCTCTTAAAATCTGTAAATTTCTTTGTCGGTAAAATTCTGCCATGCAAAATTCCCATATTTTGTTTTTTTGGCAGATGAGATTTCATAAATACTTAATTTTAAAGTGGAATTATTTTTCTTTCAATGTCTACTATTTTATGCAGACAACCTTACATTGGGTCTGCGAGTGTCCTCAGCCCAAGCATGTATTAATCTATGAGTCGGGATTTTTTTTATTGTGATCAGGTGTCAGTGTGATTTAGTTAATCATGTCATGCATATTTATCACTAAGTTCCCTTTTATATTAATAAATAATAATCCTTGTGTTTGATGCAGTGCCATATCATGTTGTCTCAATGTATCCATGTGCTCTACAACAATTTACTGTCAAATATAGGGATTGTATTTTGAAGGCAAACATGGCAGCCAATTTGTGTATAGCTTTGTCGATTGAACAGCCATGAATTTTTATCTGGGGGGCTTGTCGTCAGGACATGGGATAAACTCTCTTCACTTTGTAAAAAGTACTATGAGATCTTTAATACTCACCTGAACAAACAGATTGAAACTTGGTTTAATGACTTATCCGAATGACAGCAGTTCCAACAGTGCAGCACATCCCAAGCAGTTTATTGGAGTATTTACTTAGATTGTGGGGCTTGAAACCTCAACCTTATGATTCAGAGTTGAGAGTGCTACCAACTGAGTCAGGTTGACAATTGAATCGCACTATATATGTTTTAACTATAGCACAGGTCACTTTGGTGCTTTTGGTTGAATCGAAATGGATTTCAATGCAATCATCTTTCACAAATGATTTGATATCATCCTATAGAGTCCTGTGGAGTTCTGTAGCTCAGTGGTTACAGCACTTGCTTTGGAAGCGAAAGACCTGGATTCGATTCCCAGCAGGGTGAAGCCTTGGGCAAGTTTCCTTACCTCACACGCCTGATAATAATCCCTCAAGAAAAAAAACAATAATAAATTTGTAATTTCAATCCACGTCTGTTTGTGGGACACTGCTGTGCACAATTGGCTGCCGCATTTCACCCACAAATATACAGTCAATTCACTTTACAGTATATTCTGCGAAGCGCTTTGAGACGTCTAGAAGACATCTCAAAGCGCTATATCAAATGCAATAATTATAATTATATCTGAAAGGACAATGTTTTCATATGTGCAGTATGGCAGAGCCAATATTTGCATTTATTGGGTTCTCCACTGTATTGTATTTTATTCCATTTTACTGTTCTGGCGTACTGTTACTGGCAACTTTTTTCCAGGTTACTAATTTACAAAACAAAACACATAGACAGGTAGAGGGAATTTAGGCACTGATACTGCATTATAACCCACATTCTCTCTACAAGGTTTCAATGCCCCAGTTGACATTAAAATTGGATTAGGTTCTACAGTATGAATAGTACCAAATGCCTTCATTAATGAATGAGCAAATGAAAGTTGCAGGTCTCGGTTAAACCTCCACACGGATTATAAAATACTTGCTGTCTGAATTCTTAGACAGACTGCTAACTTTTATTCAGAATTTTTAAGAGATTGCGACAAATCCTGCTCGAATGTATATCAATTTATCTTCAATATCATTATTAGAAACAACAATAAATCCCATTATTTACACTTCAAAAATTGATAAATTATCAGCAGTGACAGCAATCCCAATGGAGCTTGTGTTGAAGTACCACTTACCTTTCAGAGGAAGAATCATGCAAACCTCTCTATTTTCTCATTCCAAACCAAGAGGCAAATTATGCTTAACAGTTCAGTGACATGCAGTTGCCATGATTTATTCAAGAACATTGTTAATTGAAATATTTTGTCATAGAACAAAACCTGCTTGCAATATTTCCCTCCACTTAGGTACATTATTGTTTTTCTATAAGGTTAGACACAGAAATAATGTATCATCTGATTGAGCAAAGTTCCCAAGTTCCCTATGGAATATACAAAGCACAAAGTCGCACACAGCTGTCAATGTAATGGAAAATAAATGAAACATTGAAAAGTGAATAATTGATTAATTAACTAAGAATTGAATTTTATTTTGATAAAATATACACTGTTGTATGTACACTAAATTGTAACAATACTGTGCAATAACAGTAAATCTGAAAATGATAATAATAATATAATAATAATAATCCTTGCATTTGATATTGTGCTTCTAATGTCTTCTAGACGTCTCAAAGTGCTTTACAGAATATACTGTAAAATTAATTGACTGTATATTTGTGGGTGAAACGCGGCAGCCAATTGTGCACAGCAGTGTCCCACAAACAGTTGTGTATTGAAGTGACCAATTTATTACATTATTTTTTTCTTGAGGGATTATTATCAGGTGTGTGGAGTAAGAAAATTTGCCCAAGGTTTCACCCTGCCGGGAATCGAACCCAGGTTTGTCAGTTGTGAGGCGAGTGCTCTAACCACTGAGCCACAGGACTCCACTAATTATAAATCAATCTTGTAAAATCTTCATTATGAAATGAAATGCAAGTTTCACACAGACTATAATTTGCATTAATATTACATCAGATGGATGAAGAGAATACATTCAAGATATATCTTAAAAGGAATTACAGGTACTTCAATAAAAATTCTGAGTTGGGCCACAGAGTAACTGCTAATCTGAGGGAATTTTGCTGTGATAATTTAGTTTAGGAGGGAACTTCTTGAAGATCTTGAAAGATTTGCTGCAAATTTATACTAAAAATGTAAACCATTCATGTACAGATTGTGAACACTGGAATGGATGTTTAGCGCTACAGGCTGTTTTGATGAAAAAAATGATTTCCGCCAACCCTAATTATAATGTGAAACTTGTTAATAGTTAACTTGTGAAGAAGTCCTGGACTTCTTTATGTCTAAGATAGATAACATCTGCCTCCTCCACCTCCTCCCTCACCCCCATTCCTCCTTCATTACCCTCTCCTCCTATTATGGCGCCTACCACAATCCCCAACCTACACTCCTTTGCCTCCATCTCTTCCAGCTTCTGGTCACTCAACTCCCCCTCCTCTGGCCACTGCTAGCTGACAAAATCAACCAGTCCCTCTCCTCAAGCTCTGTCCCATTACCGTCAAAACAGCTGTCGTCACTACTCTTCTTAAAAAATCTAACATTGATCCTTCCAACCTCACAAACTTCAGACGCATCTCAAACCTGCCTTTCCTGGCGAAAGTTTATGAATGCGTCATTGCAAAGCAACTTCACAACTCCCTACTAGAATCCCTCCAATCAGTTTTTCATCCTGCCAACAGCACATAGGCAGCCCTCATCAAAGTAACAAATGAAATCCTCTCTCTCTGTGACCAGGGATCCCTCTGCCTCTTAATTCTCTTGGACATCTATGCCGCGTTCGACACTGTCAATCATGCCATTCTCCTCCACTGCCTTTACTCCCTTATCTACCTTAAGGGGATCGCACTCGCATGGTTCGAGTCCTACTTAACAAACCGCCCAACAATCATCTTGGCAAATGTTTTTTCCTTCCGCAACCGCCCGGTTTCCTTATCTATGTGCTCCCTCTCAACGATGTCATCCGCAGACATGCAGTCAACTTCCACATGTATGTGGATGACACACACATCTACTTCTCCTCCAGCTGCGAATCTCAGTCCGCTGATGTCCTGTCAACTTGTCTGACAGACGTCAAGGACCGTTGAGAGCAAATTTCTTGCAGCTGAATGTTGTCAAGACGGAAGCCATACTCTTTCGCTCCCATTAACATCTTGTCTCCAATGGGTCTGAACTCCTCAACCTTCCCGGGCTCTCCTTCAGACTCACCAAACCTGTGTGCAATTTAGGGGTCCGGTTCGATCCCCAGTTTATCTTCTACCCTCACATCCATTCCCTGACCAGGACTGCTCTTTTCCACCTCCGTTTCATTGCCCGCCTCCGTCTGTACCTCACAACCGATGCAACCAAAACACTCATCCACACCTACGTCACTTTCCAGCTGGACTATTCCAATGCCTTCCTCGCTGGTCTCCTCAGCTCCACCGTACACAAAAGTAAATTAATTGAAAACTCCGCTGCCCAGATTCTCACTCATTAAACTCTGTAACTGATCACACCAGTCCTTACCAGGCTCCACTGGCCCACAATTACTGAATGGGTTGATTTCAAGATCCTCTCAATCGTTTTCAAATCAGTCCGAGTCGGGCATCAGATATGGGGTTGAAAACCACATAACTAAAACTCCTTGACATTTTCATTTCCTGACAAATTTGTACCTCACTTTTTTCTGTTCCTTCTTACAATGGGGTGCCCAAAGTTAGGCATAATATGCAACAGACTTATATAAGTTCATCTTTAGCTCCTCTCCTTGCTTCAGTATTTGCTCTATGTCCTTAAATTCTTAAACATGGATTCTGTTTGCTTTCTACAGGCTTTATCTCCAATGTGCTGACACTTTTAATGACCTGTGTATCAAGACACATTGCTGCTTTTTGTAATTTATACTTAGATTGCTTCGACTTTTCATTTTTGACATTGAACTACATCAACTACATCTTCTAGCTATCTTTCAGGTTCTTTGTGAAATGTTTAATACCTCAAATGCTGATTCACAAAGCTCAGAAAATATTCTAATGCAACATTTAGTCTTGGTTCAGAACATTTGCTCATAGATTGGAATTCTTCCCTCAAGAGAACAGCAGAACGTAATGAAAATCACCTGATTAGCAGTTTATGTAGCTTGCCTTTGAGCAAACTTTAATTAGCCAGCAGGCTCAGGCTGAGAATGAATATGGAGATAAACTAGACTTCATATTCTCCAACAGATTAACCTGCTACTCAGAGCCACCACCCTCTTTCACCCATCCTTGTATCATTTTCCTACTGTCAATTATGTGGCAGTGAGCACGGAGAAAAAAATAAGCAATAAGATGAGGACTTGTTACTAATATTTTCTGCTCATCTAAAATTGTTTCCAATATATTTTTGATTATATTGCACTTGCAGAAAATCAAAGAATTCGAAAATAAGACACACGAAGCATTGTCCGTACTAAAATTCTTAATCTAGTGTATAAATAATAATTCTTGCATGGTCAAATAAAAATGGCCATTCACTTCTTGGCTGTTTGTCAGACTTTGATGTGTGTAAATTGGCTTGCCTACAAAGATGCAGTTACTACATGACACAGTAATATTCTATGAAGTGCTTTGAGATATCTTAAAAATGTGATAAGGTGCTATATTAAATACAAGAATTATAATATTATAAATGTCCAGTCAGTGATATAGTGTAGTTTAATAATTTAGCTATCCACAATTAAAATAATTGAGTTTGAATTCCCATTAGTATTCAACAAACACTGGTTGACAGCTTCTTTGCCCGTCAATCATCTTGCACTCCTAACTTAGTTAAGATGGGCATCTTTCGTTCTCAACAACAAAGAAGATTACATTTGTATATGGCCTTTCCCTTTGAGAGGATGCTCCAAGGCTTGAAATTTAATTTGACAAATTCCTATTGATTTTATGCTCTGATAAAATTTTACGAAATGATTTAACATCAGAAAAATATATAATTTTTGTAATTTTCATACTTCTATCAATGGTAACAGTAGAAACATCGAATGGGGTGGCCTCTTGAGGTTGAGATGAAGGATGAGATTGGACATTACATGTATCACTTAACAGTCATGATTGACAGGAGTTACTTTGTCAAAATTCCCAGGATGAAACTTTTGAAATGCTTTGAAGTCCTTACAAAATAGGCTGTGTTTGGTAAATTATAATTTTTGTCCCTACTTTTGTCTATTTCTGAGCAGTAGAGGAAGAAATCTGAAATGTGGAGGTGCGGCCTCTACCAAAGTTACTTATACGATATATATATATATATAGGTTACCTGAGAAAGCAAATGTTTTATTTCCCCAGGTACTTTAACTAAGTCATGAAGTTTGTAACCCTTATATGAGAGTGTGAGGAACAGTACTTCAAATCTGTTTCAGGAAATGTTACACCATGTTTCTGTTCAGTTTTGCTGTCTGTCAGTCACTTGTAATCCTTGCCTTCAATTAAGGGAGAGGGGGTTTGAAAAAGGTTTAAAAGTGTTTAGGATTCTATCACAATATCTTACAGGAGCAGAGTTGGGGAAGCATAACCTTCTTAGGTACTTGTGACAGATTAGGTCTGCTTTGAATGCTTCATGTCATTTTTTTTGTGTTGCTGGCTCCCAGAATTAAATTCTCCTAAACACTTTTTAGTGTTCACCATGCCAGTTCCGAATTTGTACCTTTAGGATTCATACTCTGCTGTGAAATGGAGCCAATTGATTTGCTCCCACCCATATCTTTAATTCCAGTAAGTTCATGAGCATTGTTACTCATCCATGTTGGTCTGCATAACCTTATGCAGGTTTCTATTCTATGGAATTTATGTAGATTAATACTTCAAAGATTTCTTCCTAATTGCATCTCCCACGGTGTTGCCTTTGCACTGCCCTAGTAAAACTTTGCCTTTATCTCCACATACTGTCCACACACCCAGCAGAGCACAGCATGCAAGATAATAATTGAGACATACATGGTGGCGATTTTACTAAAATCAAGTGATATTTATGATGTGTAGCTCATTATAACAATGTAATAGTGAGAAGAAGTGATTTTTTTCCTGTTTCTTCTGATGACTAGTTGCATAAACAGTGGTGCCCAGATCAAAGTAATTGCCAGGGATTGTGAACACCAATTTCAAACCCATTGTTCCGAACAACGTAACTCAGCTGTAAGTAAAATAATTCATCACACATAGTATGTATTTTGATTCATCCATGTTGCAAAGTAATAAGAGCCAGAAAAGTGTATTTTTTTAATTTGAGGACATATTCTGATCATACTGATCAGATCATAATCTGATCAGATTATTTAAATGCAAGTGAAAAGATTATTATTGACGAATGAAATGATCTGTGTTAGATCTTGCCTTTTAACCTACATCCATATGGGTTACATTTACTGAAGTTTTACAAGACTGGATTAGAAAAATCTTTTAACAAATTATATATTATGCTCCTTATAATAATAATAATTATCTTTGCATTTAATATAGTACCTTTTCACATCTTCTATCTTGATATCATATACACAGTCACTACACTTTGCAGTTTATCCATTAATCCTATGAAGAGCTTTGCAATGCCCTCCTGACATGAAAGTCATTGTATTAAATGCAAGTATTATCATTAGAATTTATACATTATTACAGATGTTAAATATGGTTTCTGTTGATTGGAAGGTCACAAACGTAACACGGCTATTTAAGAAGAGTGGGAGAGAAAAAATGGGGAACTATAGACCAATTAGCCTGACATCGGTGGTAGGAAAAATTCTAGAGTCTAAATTAGGGACGTCATCGTGTGGCACTTAGAAAGTCATAATACGATTACGCTGAGTCAACACGGTTTTATGAAAGATAAATCGTGTTTAACAAATCTTTTGAAGATGTAATTAGTTGCTTAGATAGGGGCGAACCAAAGGATAAAGAGTACTTGGATTTTCAGAAGGCATTCAACAAGGTGCCACATAAAAGATTGTTACTTAAGATTAGGGCTCATGGAATTAAGGGTAATATATTAGCATGGAGCGAAAAATGGTTAACAGGCAGAAAACAGAGAGGAGGGATAAACGGGTCCTTCTCAGATTGGCAGGTTGTGACTAGTAGAGTGCCACAAGGATCAGTGCTTGGGCCTCATCTGTATACAGTCTACATCAATGCCTTAGATGAGAAAATAGAGCTCAATATATCTAAATTTGCCGACGATACAAAGCTAGGTGGGAAAGTAAGCTCTGAGGAGGACACAAGGAGGATACAAAGGGGTATAGACAGTTTAAGTGAATGGGCAAGAAGGTGGCAGAATAAGTATAATGTGGGGAAGTGTGAAGTTATTCACCTAGATAGAAAACATAGAAAAGCAGATTATTTTCTAGAGGGGGAGAGACTAGATAGTGTTAGTATTCAGAGGGATTTAGGTGTCCTTGTACACCAGTCACAGAAAGTTAGTTTGTAGGTACAGTAAGCAATTAGGAAGGTTAATAACATGTTAGCTTTTATTGCAAAGGGGCTATATTGCAAGAGTAGGGAAGTCTTGCTGCAATTGTATGCACAGGTGAGACCGCACCTGGAATATTGTGTGCAGTTTTGTTCTCCTTATCTAAGTATGGATATACGCGTCTTAGAGGGGCTGCAACGAAGGTTCACTGGGTTGGTTCCTGGGATGTGGGTTTGACCTATGAGGAGAGGTTGAGTAGACTAGACCTATATTCTATAGAATTAGGGGTGATCTCATAGAAACCTATAAGATTCTTAAGGGTTTTGACAGGGTAGATTGTGTGAGACTGTTCCCCCTGGTTGGAGAATCTAAAACTAGGGGTAATAGTATCAGGATTAAAAATCAGCCCTTTAGAACTGAGTTGAGAAAACATTTCTTTACTCAGAGGGTAATGAATTTATGGAATTCTCTATCCCAGAAGGCTGTAAATGCTCAGTTATTGAACATATTCAAGACTGAGATTGATAGATTTTTAAAAATAAAGGGATTAAGGGATATGGGGATAGGGCGGGTGAATGGAATTAGGTTAGAAGATCAGCAATGATCTTATTAAATTGACAGGGCAGTCTCGAGGGGCCGAGTGGCCTACTCCTGCTCCTATTTCTTATGTTCTTATGCTGCCAATGAAGTACTGTAGCTTAGTGGTAAGAAGCACTCGCCTCGCAAGTGAGAGGACTTGGGTTCGATTCACTTGCTAGGCGATATGCTGGGCAAGTTTCCTTACTCCACATGCCTCAGTTTACCTTGCATTAAATTGAAACCTGGTTGTTAGTCAATTAGCGCATTGCTTTACCGGGGGTAATACTCACTTCAAAACTAAATACATAATAATTTGGTCACTCAATCCATGATTGTTTATGAGACACTGTTGTGTGCAATTGGCTGCCGCATTTCAGTCAATTTACAAATTAGAGTCAACTCACTTTATAGTATATTCTGTGAAGCGCTTTGAGACGTCTAGAAGATGTGATAAGGTGCTATATCAAATGCAAGGATTATTAGGCGTATTATTACTAACATTTAAAAAAAAAAAATTATATCAAAATGTCAGAGCAAAGAATGTTATAATAATAATATTATAATTCTTGCATATGACATATTGCCATTCACATTAGGAGGATGTCCCAAAGTGCTTCACAGGTTATACTGTAAAGTATTATCTTTTGAGACATGCAAAACACAGCTTTTTTTCTGCAGTTCTTTAAATATCCAAATTAGGATTAAATTTATGCATTTTCTACAGATGTATACATTATTAAATTATAAGACAAAATGGACCTGCAGTCTAAGTTTTAGATGGAATTTTGTGTCTCAATGTTCCAATCAATGACTGTCATGGATCAACTTCTGACTCCTCCAAATTATTAAAATAGTTGACGCAAAGCCGCTGGCTACAGCGATTGGGTTGGCCGATGGAAACTTTAAACCTGCCATCGTGTGGATCTCAGCATTTCAGTACTAAGTGAAGGTGTGGGGGCTAAAGGCTTAACTCCACTTTTAAAGACTAGCCTACTGTCCCTGGAAAAAAATCGTCCCCCCGCACCCCCCCACCGTTCCGCTGACTCCTCGCCCTCTGGGCTTCCTCCCACAATGAACTATCCTCCTTGGTCACTATATTCCACCATTCTCAGTGCCCTTGCTCCCCACTTCCCAAACTGGCTCCTACTCACGGAAGTCACCCTGGTACACCAGCCACCTCCACTCCCTCAAGGCAAAGGTGTGTGCCGCTGAATGCACCTGGCTCAAATCTAATTTAACGGTCCATTGGCAGATCTGGCTGAACCTTATCAAGACTTACTCCTCTGCCCTCGCCTCCCCTAAATTGTTGTTCTACTCCAAGGACAAACCCAGGCTCCTCTTCTCAATCATCAACCAGCTCCTCTGCCCACTTTCTCATGCCTCCCCATCCTCTCCTTCAACGCCAACTGCAAGGTGATGCTGGACTTCCACAAACCAAAGTCGATGCTAGTCCACTCAACTCCCTCTGCCTTTCCGTCTACCACTCCCCTCCCCATCTCTCCCTCAAATCATGGTCCCTACCCATCCCTCCCTCCACAACTTCAAAACCTGACTCCCTCTTGTCTCTCACCACAACTATAACCCACAAGAAACCGACCAGATGCTCCCTCGACTCCATCCCTACCCCTGTCCTTACCTCCTAGCTCCACCTCCTTGCCCCTCTTCTTACAGATATCATAAGTCTCTCCCTTTCGACTGGTAGTGACTCTCAAATCACCAACGCATCTCCAACCTCCATTTCCTTTCCAGGGTCCTGCAATGAATTGTTGTTTTGCTCCACCCTATGTTGCCACTCCCATCCCGAACCCCTCCAATTTGGTTTCCGTGCTGCCCACAGCACAGAAACAGCTTTCGTCAAAGTGACAAATGACATTTTGTCCATCTATGACCAGGGCTCCCTCTGCCTCCTTGTACTCCTTGACGTTTCTGCTGTCTTCAATACTGGTGACCACTCTATCCTCTTCCACTGTCTCTCCTCTCACCTCAACCTTCATGGTTCTGTCCTTGAATGGTTCAGATCCTACCTCTCACACCGCCTCAACCTTATTTCTACATACGGTTTCTCCTCTAGCTCCTGCATTGTCTCATGTAGTGTTCCTTAGGACTCTGTCCTTGGTCCCCTCCTCTTCAATAACTATATGCTCCCTTTCGGTGACATCATCTGCAGACATGGGGTCAACTTCCACTTGTATGCGGATGACACCCAACTTTATTTCTCTGCCTCCACCCTCGGCTCCAGAACCACTGCTGTCCTGACAGAGTGTCTGTCAGACATCAAGTCCTGGATGAGAGCTAACTTTCTATAGTTGAACATCAACAAAACCGAGGCTCTCCTGATTGGCTCCCATCAGCGGCTCCTCACCTCAGGCGCTGACAGCATCACCATCCATGCTTACACACTCCACCTTCCTAAGCCAGCCCGAAACCTTGGCATTTTGTTTGACCCTTAACTATCCTTTCTACCCCACATCCGTGCCATGACCCGCTCTGCCTTTCCCCACCTCCGCAACATCGCCTGGCTGGTCAGGGGAAACTCTCTTCCGGTTTCGAAAAGTGCCATGAAATCTTTAATGTTTACCTAAAGTAAATGGAACTTCGATTTAATATCTCATTCAAAGGACGGTTCCTCCACATATGCGGAGTTAAGTTTCCTAGCACTGATTAGGTGTCAACCTAGTGTGTGAGGTTTAAAGTCCCCAACATGGGGTTTGAATCCCAAGCCTGCTGACTCAGAGGCAAGAGTGCTACCAACTGAGTCAGGCTGACAACTGTTCTGTTTGGAACAAGAAACATGTACATGATAAAGGGATATTGATCAGCAGAAGTGGGGAGGAAAAGAATTGGGTGTGATTATTGATCATTCACTGATAATTTCCAGTCAATGTGATGCTGTTCTCAACAAAGTTAATCAAATTCTAGATTACAATTCAAAAAATTCTCAAGGGCAATTGACTGTAAATCAAAAGTTATTCTAACCTTATATAGATCATTGAAAATAAGGGCAGAGTAGATCCAGAGGTTTTAAATGTTAAGGAGAATTTTTTCTTTCATTCCTGCATCATTGAACTAAGCATTCATGACTAGAATAATTCTGTGGTGCTTACGGTACCTTCTGCTGGTTAATGGTATACTCAATATATAATGATATATAATATATAATGGTATATATATTAGTGCTGACAATGGATCATTTTACTCCATGTATTCAGTGCAATGACAAGAACTCCCAGGTCATGATTACTATGAGGTAGAGTGCAGAGCTTTATCTCCTCTCTAACTGTCTCCATCAACTTCAAATTGAAAAGAACACAAAATTTTACTTAAGTTGGGAAAGTGAACTCCATTATAGCTCTGATTAAGCACTACCTTGCTTATTGCATGGGTCTACTGTGGAAAGCAAATAGGCCAAGGAGTGCCAGATGAATTTCAATGTAGATAAATATACTATCTACTTGAACAATAAATATGCGCATAATTGAGGGGTATTTGTCAGCTAAGGACTAAAAGGATTTCTGCGATTATTAATCATTCATTGAACACTTTCAGCCAATGTGAAGCTGTTCTCAACTATTGTTATCAAACTTTAGGTTAAAATTCAAGAAATTCTCAAGTGCAATGGAATGTAAATCAGAAGATATTAGTGCTATTTTGTAGTGGTGGTGCCTGGGGCTAAAGAATGAATGTCTTGACCCCCCCCACCCCCCCACTACCACCACCTCTGCAATGTCACAAGGAGAGTTGCCTCATCCCTCAGGCCATTGAGACACTCATCCACGCATTTATCACATCTAGGCTCGACTATGCTAATTTCCTGCTTGTCAGAATTCCCAAATCTTCCCTCCACAAACTGCATATCTTCCAGAACTCTGAAGCTTGTGCCCTCTCCAGCAACATGCTCTGTGTCCCTATCACTCCAGTCCTTGCCTGGCTCCACTGGCTCCCCATTCCCCAGAGGATAGAGTTCAGCTCCTTCCTACTTCTGTGACCTGCTAGCTCCATATCAACCTGTCCACTCCCACCGTTCAGCAGGCTCCAGTCTGCTCCACATCCCCAGCCCAGTCCACCCCACCATTGGTGGTTGGGCCTTCAGCCTCTCGGCCTCCACCCTTTGGTACTCTATCCCACATTCCTTCGCCTCGCTCCCTGCCTTGCCTCCTTCACATCTCAAGACCCTTCTCTTCAACTGTTACTTCGGCCACCTTCCTACCCTCCCTTTCCCCCCAACTCTCACATCTCAGCCCCCTGCTCAGGTCCAAATCTCTGATTGTCGAGCGTCTTTGAATGTGCTCCTGACATGAAAGCTGTTATACAAATGTAATTTGTTGTTTTGCAGGCCATTTCAAAAAGAAAGTGCTATCAGTGGTGCTTCCTGCAATCTACATGCAAGAAGTGATATTGGTAACAACCTCACAATTCTGAAATTATCCATTTATTCACTTCTCATCATAACAAGGCCACTGAATTGGCCTGTGCAGTAAGCTTTCCCAGTAATTCCACTTCCAGCTCCTGCAACCAGACCATCTCTCCAAGAAAAATTAAGAAGTTAATAATCAGTTGAAGCTTTATATTTGTGTTGCTTGATATTGCAACTTAATTTCACTTGAGGTTGTTGACTCAAAGCAAAAACAAACAGCCAAACAAACACAACAGCAGGGAAAGGCAGAGTGAATACTTTAATTTGATTTCATCAGTCTGAATTGTATTCAAGTGCAGGTCTTAGAGGTGCAAAAATAATAATGTGAAAATTGCATCGTCCATAATCCTTCCCTACTAAATTGTAAAATTTGTTTCAAATGTATTGTCTCATATGACCTGTGAAACCTCTGCACTATAAGTAATCTGAATCAACATCTTAATAGCAGTGGTTGTGGTTGATTAAAGATTGACTCATCTGATAATACAGCATACATTCTCATGCATCGTTCTGGACAGCAGTGACCTTGTTAACATAAATTCAACAGAGAGTAATACAGCACCAGCTGCAGAATTTGCCTTTTATTTCACAAGTGTTAAAGGCCTTATTAATCACAAACTTTGCAATGAGATAAAAGGTAGGTGGTTCATCCACTTTTTGTGATGCATGTCCCTTCATTCAATACTTTCACGCAATATCTGCTTACTGTGAAATTTTAAAAAAAGGATATGTGTTTCATGGTGGATTTTCTTTTACACTTAAAGCATCGGAGCTAATTTCTCTGTTTGGTTGGGAGAAGGGGCATGTTCACTCCCAAAACAATTAATAGTTGGGAGCTGGGATTAGAAACAGAGGTGGAGGCTCATGTGGAGCATAAACACAGACTAGTTGGGAGAAATGGTCTTCTTTCTGTGTTGTACAGTTTATGAAATTCTATGCAATTAGTGAGCTGATGTGCTTAGAAATGCTTCAATATTGTTCCCCTAAGTTCTATTTTTTGAATGGTTTGATATGTAGATACAGTAAATGTAAATTACTTGCATTAGAATTAGTGAATACAAATCAATATTCACAAGCTTCCAGTAAAATAAAACGAGCTGAAGAATTTTTTTCCCCCACTAAAATTGGATGAGTGGAACAGAATACCAGACAAAGCAACCCAAACTGAGTCAATTAACACTTTTAAAGGAATAATTAAATAACTGTTTGGAAAGATATGAGGTTTCTGGGGATATTGATGGACATTTTAAAAAGGCATTTACGGATTGGAAATATTGTCCTGGGAATAGTAGAAGGCAGTTAGTTGAGGCTGAGAAAAGAGTGATGGAAAATGGATAGATATTTTGGAGATCACTTAATCATTAGACAGTTTAGCTAGATTTCTAGTGGAAGATCAAATATATTTGAGTGCATGTGTGTGTCAGTCTGTGTGGTGGGGGGAGGTGGAAGTCTCCCTAGGGATAGTTGTACATGAACTAGGAAAGAGTTGAAGTGATTGAGAACATTTACAGGTCTCAGCCTGCCTCAGTAGCAGCGCTTTCACCTTTGAATCAGAAGCTTGTGAGTCCAAGCCCTATGTCGGGACTTTCAACTTACAGTCTGGACTGAAATTCCACTGAGATGCTAGAGGTTTGCTGCATTGCCATAGGTACCAGGCCTGATTGGCTCGCGTCTCTGCACCTTAGGCTCTGGCAACATCAACCTCCATGGTTGCACACTACAACTCACCAAGCCAGTTAGGAACTGAGGTGTCTTGTTCGACCCTCAACTGTCTTTTCTCCCCCACATTCAAGCCATGACCTGCTCTTCCCTCACCTCCGTAACATCACCTGACTCCACCACTCCCTTATCCCTCAGGCCACTGAAACTCTTGTTTATGCCTTCATCACCTCCAGGCTCGACTGTGCAAATGCCCTGCTTGTCGGCCTTCCCAACTCCTCCCTCCACAGGCTGCAGATAATCTAGAACTCTGCAGCCCATGTCCTCTCCCGCACCAAACTCCATGACCCCATCTCCCCCACTCTCGCCCGATCCCATTGGCTCCCTATCCTTCAGAGGATCCAGTTCAAGATCCTGGTACTCACATACAAAGCCCTCCATGATCTCGCCCCACCCTACTTCTGCGACCTCCTAACCCCTGACCAACCCACCCGTTCCCTCCGCTCAGCCGGCTCTGGCCTGTTCCGCCTTCCCCGACCCACCCGCCCCACCATTGGCGGGAGAGCCTTCAGTCACTCTGCCCCCAACCTCTGGAATTCCATCCCCCAATCACTCCACCTTGCTCCCTCCTTACCCTTTTCAAACACTGCCTCAAGACCCTCCTCTTTGACCATGCCATCGGTCACCCCCATTCCCCTTCCCTCCCTTCTCCCTCCCTGACCCCAGCTCAAATCTGAAATGCTGTACACTGTCCAGTGTCTTGGGATGTCAGGTGGACATCCCTCATTCAAAAAGAGAAGGGAAGTACCTCCCAGTGTACTGACTAACAATCCTCCAGATAAAATTGGTCATTCATTTCATGGCTGTTTGTGGGACAATACTGTGTGTCAATTTCTTGCTGCATTTGTCTATAAAATACAGATTTATTCCATTAAAAAGTGGATAAAATGATTAATGGGATTGAAAAAGTAAACCCAGAACAATACTTTAGAATGCACCAACAGTAGATCAAGAAGACATAGGTTTAGTGGGGTAAAGGCCAATTTCAGAACAGACACCGGGAAGTTTTTTCTTTATCCAGAGAGTAGTTTGCACCAGCTCATTTGCAAATTGTTGACTTTCCAGTACCTTGGGAACTCCTCCTGACGTGAAAGGCACTTTACAATTCTAATGAATGAAAGTGACAGGTTGCCAAGAGGCTAGGACAAGGGAATTTTTTTAAAAGCAGTTTCATAGTGTGATGAGGGGATGGGAGAGTGAGTATTTCTGGGGGCATGAGATCAGACAGGCCTTCTTTATCATCTTCAGGAGTCCTGTACCTCAATGGTTAGAGTGCTCATCTGGCAAGCGAGAGATCTGGGTTCGATTCTTGGCAGGGCGAAACCTTGGGCAAATTTCCTTACTCCACATGCCTGATAATAATCCCTCAAGAAAAAAAACAATAATAAATTGGTCAGTTCATTCCACGACTGTTTGTGGGACACTGCTCTGTGCAATTGGCTGCCATGTTTCGCCCACAAATATAGTCAATTCACTTTACAGTATGTTCTTGTGAAGTGCTTTGAGATGTCTAGGTGTGAAAAGCGCTATATCAAATGCAAGGATTATTATTTATTATTACCCACTATGAGAAGGTGAAAACATTACTAATATTACTAAAACTTCATTTTAATGCTCTTAAAATCCAAATCCCGATCTTCACATTGCAGAAGACACCTTATTTCCTGTTCCTCATTATAAGTGTTTAAGGTTTGCACAGACCTATAAAATGTGGATTACCTGAATGAAATAAGTCTTGAGATGCCAGTTTGATATCCCCAATAGCCATTCTGTCAGTATTTAGCTCATCCATTCAATTTGCCCAAATTTTCTCAATTTCTCATGCAGACTGAGCCGAACCAACAGAGCTTGGTAACACAGGTGATATTACAAGAAGTAGCCTTTCAGTATCCTTCACAGACACTGTATATTGAATCCACCCACCCCCCCCCCCCCCCCCCCCCCACAACCAAGGTATTTCTGCTTATCTCAATCTTCTGCTTGCTCCTGGTAAGCTGATTTTCCTACACATGTAATTTGTTATTAATGCCATGAATGTACCAATTAATTCCATGAACTTTCATATTTCTGCAAGTCTCATCTGTGAAATCCCAACAAATCTTTTAATGAATTACTACCATTGAAGAAGACATCTTATTTCCTGTTGGATTTGGCCAAAATTTACTGATATGGGTAAATGGCGTTACTTAGCTAGATCTACTTGCTAAATATCTCCTCATTGAATCTGGTCTGAACACACATTTACATAGCGCCCTTCATCCGGGGTACAGTCTTGGATCACTTAACAATGAGAGAATTTTGCACCAAGCCATGGAGAAAGGGGAGGTGACTGTAGGCACCGTCGAAGAAGAAGGTCTTCAGATCTGAAAATGGGCAAAGAGGGGGTAAATTGGAAGGATTCAGGCAGAATGTTTTAGAGTTTTAGGGCATAGGTAAACGAAATAAATAAATGAAGTACATTTTCAGAGTAGTGAAGTTTGTTCAACTTTCCAAGTAAAATAAGAAATTGATTTGCAAAGAAACTACTTTAAGGACCAAATATTTCTATGGTTACAAATCAGTATAGAGACTGCTGAGGTCTGTAAACAGAGAAAAGATCTGAAGATTTTGTGTCTAGGACTTCTCTGAACATTTCTATTCCACAAATAAGTGTTCAATCTTCAAAAAAAATAGAGGAATGGGACTAATTGAGTTTCAAGTTGAGCAATGAATTATTAATGTCTGACTTAAATGAATTTAACAACAGGGAAGATTTTGAAATAGATTGCAGTGTGCAATGTTGGTTCCAGAGTGGGAAGCAAATAGTACTGGAATGTCTCATAAATGCTTAAGTACAGTCTTCTTCTTTGGAAGCCAGCTGTTTCAATTATTTTTAACACTAATGGAAAACCAATTTTCAAAATTTTCAAATTTTATTTTTTCCGCATTTCTTACACCTTGCTATTGAATGCACTGTCTGGCAAGCTTCCCACCACTTGGACAGTGAGGACCACCCTACCTGATCGAGTTTTGGCTTGCAGGTTTAAAAGAAGGCTAGAGAAATGAATACTTTTCACCAGTCTGCCTCTCTGAGTACTTTACCACTAGCTAGTCTGTCATCTGCAATGCCTTGACACTGAAGATCTGCCTGGTTCAGGAACTGAATTATCAACACCGCCACAGAACGTTGGCTCAATTCTGACATCCCATTGCCAAGCATGACAGCAGTCTACTGAGCTTCAAGGAGACCCTACCTAACTAGTCCCCCCTCCCCCCACCCCGGAGAGTAATTTAAATATTGGATTATTATCACATCACACAGGACTTGTCTCTCCCCAAAATCAAAATGGCTTGTTTTCTCGTGAGTGTTAAAATCATGATTTCTTCTTATCGCTTCCCCTGCATGTCAGTTGGTGTTACATTATCAACATGGAGGTAGTCTGCCTCAAATGGCATTCCCCATTATAATAACTGTGCATCGTCAAAACAGCAACATGAAACACTGATCGGAATTGCACCTTTCTGGTGTGTGAATCCTTTCTCTTTGAACATTGGAGCATGGTGATTGAAGCACAATGATTAGACCCATAAAAAAATCTTTCCTGAACTGCATTAAGACACTTAACATGACATATTCTGTATAATTTGCATAAATCTGCTATTTTCACATTTATTACTCTACTTTCTACATTATTGCTCACATTTGTCTGTCAGTACAGTTTTAGCACAAATCATTTATAAGATAAATTTTCCCCAATATGCATATATGTCCCGTGATCTTACTGTGCACCAATATTACCTTGATTTTTTTTCAAGTAGCACAGGACTGGTGGCTCTCCTGCAAGGTCTGTGGATTGAACAGAGTTTCCCCTGATATCCTGGCCAACAGTGCCCCAGATAAACTGATAATTGACTTCACTATTTGCAGGACACTTCTGTGCACAAATTGGTTGCCGCAGTCGCCTAGAAGTACACAATCACTACACTTTACCTGTGAACTGCTTTGAGGATTTTCAATGTATACGCACGATATCAAATGGAATTATTATTATTTTATTAGCAAATTAGGATGGAGGGCTTACCTGGGAATGAAGCAGCTCTTGGTAGGGCATATAGATAAACATGTCTCCCCTTCCCCCCCTTGAATGAGTCACTATCTTTTGTTTATCTCCGTGTGTTTTTCTATTTTTCTCCCTTGCTTCCTGTCTCTGTCCCTGTCTTTATGCTTATCTTGTCTCTTTAAGCATTTGTTCTCTGTGTGACTCACTCTGTATTTGTATCCATTGCTCTGTCTCTCCTGTCAGTCTTTCTGGGTGAGCCTTTGCCTCTCTGCCTGATTAGCAAATAGTGCCTCACACTCAGTTGCTCTTTCCAATCTTTCTCTTCCCATACCTTTACTTTTCATGAGAAAAGACTACTTGGAGGGGAACTTTATAGAGGTGTATACATTTTTAAATGGATACAAAAGTAAACCTGGAACAGTTCTATAGGATGCACTAAGCAGCTGAACAAGAAAACAAAGGTTTCGAGTTGAAAAGGGCAATTTCAGGATGGATACCAGAAATATTTTTTTTATTCAGAGGGTAATTAACAACTGGAACAGATTGCCAGGAAAAGTGGTTGAGGCCAGGACACAATAATCGTTTAAAAAGCAGCTTGATGTTGTGATGGGAGAACAGTAAGGAAGGTTTTCTGGATGATGAGTTCAGGGCCTTCTTTATCCAACCTAATCTTGTGATCTCTAACATTTCCCTCTTTCACAATCAGTCACACTCTGTATCTCCATTACCTGGATCTTTCTATATCAAACACAAGGATTATTATTATATTTGTTCCTTGGGTGTGACCCTCATTCTCTCTTGGCCTTCAACTCTGTCTTACCTTGCACTATCACATTCTCTCACACTTGTTTTCCATCTTACTCTCCTCTTTCTCTTCCCTCTCACTCACTCTCAATCATCTGTGTGAGGGGTGCTATATAAATGCAAGTTGTTGTTGATCTCCCCTTTTCTCGCCTTCCCTTCATTTATCCCTCACCTTCACTTCTCTCTCACCTTTATTTGCCTCTCTCTTCCCTCCTCACCCTTACACACACTCACTCCCTCTCAGTTTTTTTCTCTCTTCTCATTCTCTCATTCTTTATTTTACTTCCTATCTTTTCGATGACATTCACTTGGAACTGAAAACTAAACTCTGTACACATGCTTGAGTAAGCGTAGTTTCCATTGAGGTACAATCACGGATGGTAGATGGTTGGTTACAATGACAAGGAAGGTAACTCCACAGCAAACAAATACTGTTTCATCTTTGCAGTCATGAGGCAACTCAAATGAAGTGGCGAGCACGTCACTAAACCCTGGAAATTGAAGTTTCTGCAGAAACTGTCTTTAAAGAGGAAAGTAAGTTTAATCCACAGGCTATAATGTTACTGTAGGTCACTTCTTCATAGGTGTTTGCCTACAAAATATAGAGTCACTATACTTTACAAGAAATCCTGTGAAAGGTTTTGAGATGTCCTCCTGTGAAAGGAGCTATGTCAAATTCAAAGGTTATTTTTATTACACTATTCCTGCCTCAACAATATCTGTGAGCTGGAGGATCACCACTGTGTACCTGGCATCTTCCACTTTATTAATGAGAATGACCTGAGATTGTCCATTCAGCATGATTTCATTTCTTGAATTGAGCCTGTTTTCTACGCTATACCTATTCAGTGTGTTGACTTGTTTTTGCATGTGTCAGACACCCAGCTGATCAAAATGAAAGTTGCAACTTTTCAGGTAAGGCTAAAGCAATTTTATGAGCATTCCTTCAATACTTTTATTCAATGTACCATTCCTCCTGTTTGAAATGAACAGGGGAATATTGGCCTTTAAATCCTTGATTTCCTGGGAGGCACAATGAACAAATCAAGACGTCTCATGTTAATTGTGATTCCACAGCATGTTGGTCTATACTTCCTATTGATATTTTATGAGATTTGTGTTATAAAATGTCTTTTGAATTTTTCAAGGTAAACAAACAATCATGCTTCAAAAAATAAAACAGAACATATTTAGCATAACTCCACATTAACTGAAAAAGACATTTCCAGGGCTCTCCAGATCATGAGGCTGAAAATTTCCATTACATGAGAATTCTGTGTGTAGCCCAGTGCAACGGTGCATCCAGTCATGAATCTGACCTTTTATTCTCAGTGGAAACATGGCAAAAGGTTGAATAGAATTTCAGATACTGATTGTCTTCTCACAGAGATATACTTTGACTAACTGAACTAAAATAAAACAGATAATACCTTAGGTGTTAAATATGTTCATACCAAATAGGTTCCATCATTCACAAAAATAGACACAATCATTGTAAGCTAAATTAATTGTTTAGCTAAAATGGCCAATTTACTTTTGCAACATCAAACTTCCTTTCCATTTTACTTGTATGCCTCGAATAGCGAATCTAATGAGAACTCGATTATTGGAAAATGACAGCTAATTTTCTCCCCCCAACATCAGTTATCACAGAAGGTGAGTGAAACATGAACCAGAATTATCTTATTACTCAATTTCATGAACTGTGCTAACTGCTTTTATTGCTTTCCTCCAGGAACATGGACATTGGTCTCATAAACTAGAGCCTATTTTGTTAAATTAGAGAAATTTTGAACTGGGAGAAGGCGCCCTAGACATGTCATGATCATAATGAGGCATTTGTAGAACAAAAATAGGTTTTTAATTAATCACACCAACAGCTATCTTATTTTGGAGCACTGACACTAGGCATAGTGGTCTACCTATTTGCTCCTTCCAGATACTGTCCAGATCGGCAGTAGTGCCTGTTACACAAATGGACAAGCACACAAAGCTCTGGGCTCTGAACAAACAGCCCACTTCCTCCTTCCAGGAAATTAATTGCTGTCAATTTGGCCAGGAGGAACATCCACATAGTCCCTAACCCCAGTGACTTTACATTTTGTAGTATATTGGCAATAAGGTGAGATACACATAAATATGAATGTCCCAGTTTTCATTGTAAATCTTTCCAGACAGTGCTTTCAATGGCAAGCTAAAGTGTTTTTAGCTTGTTAAACCTCAGCAGTACCCCAATGCTCACTCCGTGGTTCCCAAGCCTTGGATTTGCCAACCTGTGCTTAGTACTCTTTGATAAGACAGGCTGCATGCATCCCTCCAGGGAAAGAGTGCACATTCCATTCCAAACCCCGGAATTTCCATTTGTCGATGGGATGCATGGAAATCTCATTTTGGTTTGGATACTCTTAAGCACGGTGATGGGTTTCTGCGTTTGTCAGAAACTCAGCTGTCCACATTTTTTTATTGTAATGTCTTTTAATTTTCTCAGGGCCATTCTGAATAAAAGTCCATGTACTGCATTAATAAAATGATTGCAGTTTGAAATGAGTTTGTACTTTAATATCGTAGAAATATAAAACAGACCAAAATTATTGAATTATAGTAAAATATATAAATTATAATGAATTGTTAATAACCATTGTTTCCTTTCAGGAAATCATTTCTTATAATGAATTGCCTTATTTGGACAAAGATTAGAGAAACAAATGGGTTTTTGAAGTGGAAATGGATAGAAATTTGTTCTTTATAAATAGAACGATATCGACTAATAGCTCTTGTGGTAGCTTGGTCCTCCAGCTAATTTTAATATATTTTGGTTGCCATTTTAGCAGCACATTTCTTTTTATGATCCTTGGCCAGAGGGTGGTGAAGAAGTGGAAGATTTTGCTTCAGAAAACTGCAGAGGTGCACTCAACAGAGATGTTTAAAACGGTGATAGACAGATACAGTGCTAATAGGATTAATGCGATATTGTGAACGGGTGCGGGATTGGGGTTAAAAATCCGCCGATAATTATCATTGCATTTGATGTAATGCCTCATCATGTCTTCGAGGCATCTCAAAGCGCTTCACAGAATATACAGTAAAGTGAATTGACTGTATATTTTATGGGCGAAAAGGAAATCTCAAAGCGCTTCACAAGATATAATGCAAAATGTCGTAACAGTATAACTTGCAGGAATATTGAATGGCCAATGATCAAAATGTGGGACACTAAAAGAGTCAGAAATTCATCCAAGATCCAATAATGTGGAGTCCTGTAGCTCAGTGGTTAGAGCACTCGCTTTGCAAGCGAGAGACCTGAGTTCAATTCCAGGCAGGGCGAAACCTTGGGCAAGTTTCCTTACTCCACACAGAGCCTAATAATAATCCCTCCAAAACCAAAAACAATAATTAAATTGGTCATTTTCAATCTATGACTGTTTGTGGGACATTGCTGTGCGCAATTGGCTGCCGCGTTCGCCCACAAATATACAGTCAACTCACTTTACAGTATATTCTGTGAAGCGCTTTGGGACGTCCTCCCGACGTGAAAAGCGCTATATCAAATGCAAGGATTATTATTATTATTATTATAATAAACATGTAGAATAGCTTGATGGGCTCAATGGCCTCATTCTGTCCCTGTTTTCCGAAACTCCAATATTTCTGATCAAACAATGAAATGCTACCAACTGAATCAAGCTGACACCTTATCAGCAATTGAATTAACTGTACTGCATGTCCTACATTTCTGTTGGTCCTGAATTTTTTTAAAAATTCAAATGTAATTATTGAAGAAAAATCAATGGGGTTGAGCTTCTAACTCTTTTAGCGTCCTGTATGTTGTTTATTTGCCATTCAATATTCCTACAAGTTATACAGTCATTACATTTTGCAATATATCTGGGGAAGCACATTGAGATTTCCTCTCAACATAAAAGGTGCTGTATCAAATAAGGATGCTTCTTATTTTATATTCCTACAATTAGCATTAAGCTATTACTGTGAGTTTTATTGCTAGAGAAAAATTGCTTTACTTTGAAGGACTCATAAAGTTCAATACCGACAAGATGGGCCAAATGTCTTATTTCTCGGTGCATTGAGGGCCACAGGGGAGCTGAGGATAATTCAATTTACACCCACAAAATGTATCGAAGGTGAACGCAGAAGCCAAGTTGCACAAAGTAATGTCCCACAAGCAGCCATGAAGTGAGTGACTTAGGGGATTGTTGGCCAGGACACAGGATAAACTCCATTTTCTTTTTGAATAGTACCATGCAAATTTTAATGTTCATCTGAACAGGCAAACAGAACCTCTGTTTAACATCTCAGCTTAAGGACGGCAGCTTCAACAACGCAGCACACTTCCAGCACATAAGAACATAAGAAAATAAGAATTAGGAGCAGGAGTAGGCCATTCGGCCCCTCTAGCCTGCACCGCCATTCAATAAGATCATGACTGATCTATTATAATTCCACCTACCCGCCTTATCCCCATATCCCGTAATCCCTTTATCCACAAGAAATCTATCAATGTCAGTCTTGAATATGTTCAAGGACTGAGCATCTACAGCCCTTTGGGGTAGAGAATTCTATAAATTCATTACCATCTGAATGAAGAAGTGTTTAGGATGGCCTGTCCCCCACTTCGTTCCACAGCATACTGCTCCAGAAAGCTATCTCTCATTCATTCTATAAACTCCTCCTCTACCCTACTTTTGTCGATTTGGTTTTCCCAATCTATGTGAAGATTGAAATCACCCACTATTACTGTATTACCTTTGTTACATGCGCCTCTAACTTCTTGATTAATATCCTGCGCTATGCTGTGATCACTGGTTGGAGATCTATAAACTACTCCCACTAATGTTTTCTGCCCTTTGTTATTTCGTAATTCTACCCATACCTTCTCTACATCCTGACTATCTGATTTGAAATCCTTTCTCTCTACTGTTTTTATTCCATCCTTTATTAACAAGGTTACCCCCCACTTCATTTTCCACATTGTCTATCCTTCCTATAAGCTGAAAACCCCGAAATATTTAACTCCCACCCTAGATCTCCCTGTAACCATATCTCAGTAATGGCTACTAGATCATACCTGTTTGTATCTATCTGTGCCTTTAATTCATCCATCTTATTCCGAATGCTTCGTGCATTCAGATATAGCGATTTTAATTTCACACCATTTCCTCTACTCTCTGCTGCCCTATCTTCTTTACTGAGCTTCTTACCCCTCTTTGACCTATTTTGTTTACCTCTCTCGCTATTCTGTTCTGACACCTTTAGTTTTCTTAATATTGCTGACTTGCAATTATTTCTAATCGTATTCCTCTCCCCCCCCACCGCCATTTACTAGTTTAAAGCTTTATTTACGTCTCTATGTATTCGGTTTGCTAAAACATTTGTCCCAGCCCAATTTAAGTGGAGCCCAACTTTTTGAAATTAGACCCCTTTTCCCCCAATACTGGTGCCAGTGGCCCATAAAATAAATCCCCTGCGATCCGCACCATTCCCTCAGCCATGCATTTAACTCTCTAATTTGCTTATTCCTGTACCAATTTGCACATGTCAAAGGTAGCAATCCTGATATCACTACCTTTGATGTTCTTTGTTTTAATTTAGTTCCCAGCTCCTTGAACTCCCTCCTCAAATCATCACAACTAACCCTACCTATGTCATTGGTATCCAAGTGATGTACCACCAATGGATCCTCGCCCTCATGTTTTAGATTCTCCTCCACCCTGCCGAGATGTCCTTCACCCCGGCCCCAGGAAGAAAGCAGCCTTCGGGTCTCCTGGTTGCGGCTGCAGATAAGTGTATCTGTCCGCCTGATAGTCTCATCCCCGATTACTACAACTTTCTGTTTGTTTCCCCTAATGTTGAAATCATGTTTTCCTTCCTCCTCACAGGCTTCCTTGTCCACACAGGTTGCAAGGATCTCGTACCTGTTGACCAAGATTAAAGCCTGAGGCTTCACTACCACTCTCTGGTGTTCCCTTATCCTCCTGCCTGTCAGACACCCTATCCTGTCCTTGACTGATACTATTCTCTATACATTCCCTGAGCCTCAGGGGAGTGACTGGCACCAGGATGAAACTATCCAGGAAGCACTCACTGTTCCTGATACTGTGCAATGTTTGCCACGGGTTCCAGCTCAGACACTCTGGGGCTGGAGCTGCCTCAGTTGCAGACATTTGGTGCGGGCGTGGTCGCCCGGACTCAGACTGCCCTCCAGCAACTCCCACATGTTACAGTCGTCACACAACAGCTGCCGCGCCATTGTCCCCTCTCCCACCCCCACTGTCTGCACACAACGCTGGCCACGCCATTGCCACCTCTCCCACCCCCCCCTGTGAATTAAAGTTTTATTTAATTAATTATTATTATTTTTTGAAAGTTAAATTCTTAATCTTTTTTTTAATTTATTTTATTTCAGTGTGGTTGATTAGCAGTTAGTGTTAGTTTACTGTTAGTTAGTTAGTAAGTTAGTAAGTAGTCAGTGTTAATTTACTCTTTCAGAATGTTTTGATTGTGACGTTGCTCTGACGTCACTTTTTAATTTTCCCGCTGGTCGCTTGTTTTTTTATCGCTCTCCTCGCTCTGCTCCTGACTGGCTGACTGCTCTCCTCACTCTCCTCACTCTGCTCCTGACTGCTCGCCTCGCTCTCCTTGCTCTCCTCGCTCTGCTCCTGACTGCTCGCCTCGCTCTCCTCGCTCTGCTCCTGACTGCTCTCCTCGCTCTCATCGCTCTCCTCGCTCTGCTCCTGACTGGCTGACTGCTCTCCTCACTCTCCTCACTCTGCTCCTGACTGCTCGCCTCACTTCCTCGCTCTCCTCGCTCTGTTCCTGACTGCTCGCCTCGCTCTCCTTGCTCTGCTCCTGACTGTTCGCCTCGCTCTCATCGCTCTCCTCGCTCTGCTACTGACTGGCTGACTGCTCTCCTCACTCTCCTCACTCTGCTCCTGACTGCTCGCCTCACTCTCCTCGCTCTCCTCGCTCTGCTCCTGACTGCTCGCCTCGCTCTCCTCGCTCTGCTCCTGACTGCTCGCCTCGCTCTCCTCGCTCTCATCGCTCTCCTCGCTCTGCTCCTGACTGGCTGACTGCTCTCATCACGCTCTTTGCTCTGCTCCTGACTGCTCGCCTCGCTCTCATCGCTCTCCTCACTCTGCTTCTGACTGGCTGACTGCTCTCCTCACTCTCCTTGCTCTGCTCCTGACTGTTCGCCTCACTCTCCTCGCTCTCCTCGCTCTGCTCCTGACTGCTCGCCTCGCTCTCCTCGCTCTGCTCCTGACTGCTCGCCTCGCTCTCCTCGCTCTCATCGTTCTCCTCGCTCTGCTACTGACTGGCTGACTGCTCTCATCACGCTCTTTGCTCTGCTCCTGACTGCTCGCCTCGCTCTCCTCGCTCTCCTCATTCTGCTCCTGACTGGCTGACTGCTCTCCTCGCTCTCCTTGCTCTGCTCCTGACTGCTCGCCTCGCTCTCATCGCTCTCCTCGCTCTGCTACTGACTGGCTGACTGCTCTCCTCGCTCTCCTCATTCTGCTCCTGACTGGCTGACTGCTCTCCTCGCTCTCCTTGCTCTGCTCCTGACTGCTCGCTTCGCTCTCATCGCTCTCCTCGCTCTGCTCCTGACTGGCTGACTGCTCTCCTCACTCTCCTTGCTCTGCTCCTGACTGTTCGCCTCGCTCTCATCGTTCTCCTCGCTCTGCTACTGACTGGCTGACTGCTCTCCTCGCTCTCCTCATTCTGCTCCTGACTGGCTGACTGCACCGCTTTGAAGTGTCAGTCTAAGCTATATGAGTTTGAAGTGGAGCTTCAACCCACAATCTTCTGACTCAAATGAAAGTGTCCTAGCAACTGAGCCAGGCTGAGACCCGGCTAGAGGGTTGGATATGTGCTGCTGTAAGCAGATCAGTTTTTCTTACTATGTAATAATTCTCGTCTTTGATGTAGCAGCACCTTTCACGTAGGGAGGACACTGTACAATGCAATGACTGAGTCACTACAATGAGCCTGGCTGACCCCTATTTCCAGCAGTAGAGGAATATGGAGAAGGAAGCCAGTGAATTTATATTTTATGCCTCACATTACATTCCACTGAGGCTAAGTTGAGCATGCGCAGATGATTAAAATTAGCTATTAGCATTTGAATGCTATTTAAAAGCCAAATGCTCAACAGACTTCTCATAAAATGAGAAAATGGTCAGTGCATAATTCTCGGTGCATTGAGGGCCACAGGGGAGCTGAGGATAATTCAGTTTACACCCACATTGTTTATGCTGCAGCAGTGTGAATCGAACTATTCCTCCAGGTAGTCTCAGGAGCAGAGTGCCTGTGTGATTCTCGCTGACTAAATTACATTCATACTAAATGTTTTGTTACAAATCTTTGACAAAATCACAGTTGATAATTTGCCACAAAACAGCTGCACATGAAGCAATCTTAAAGGTATCTTTCACTTTAACCAGAGATTAACTATAATGAAAAGCGTGGAATCAGCATGTAAACCAAGCAAACCTATTTCTTCATTTATGTTTTGCTTGTTTGTAAAATGAAATTACATATTGATATTTAGCAGAGAGATGGAGAAGTGAGCGAGAGGAAGGAGTGAGATAATTTAATAGAAAAGGGAAACTCTAAATTTTTAAAATCTGAAGGAGAGAAATCTCTTTCATAGGGTCAAATTACAGTGAACAGAATTTCTTAACAAGGAAACTGGAAGTATGTCATTCCAAGTGAAACTATTTTAACAAAAAATGAGAGAGTGTTGGACTACATTTTTTAAAGTTCCTAAAAGGTTACTGATCAGTCTGCTATTAGTAATAAAACCTTAGAAAGAAATACACACTTTGAGACAATTAAAATTGAGTGATTGGATGTTGTGTTAGAATAAATGCTGATTGAGAAAGGGGAAAACAGAGTGAAGATGAGAGAGAGAAAAAAGGTAGAAGTTTATATACCTGAATAAAGGTAATAAAAAAGAAATTGGACTGTTTGAGATACTAGTTTCATGTACAAAAAAGCTTGATGCTGTGATAATAGAGTGGGTATTCTGGAGGGGTGGGATCAAATGGGACAAAGGGCCTTCTTCATACAAACCTATCTTGTGATCTTGTGAAAACCATCTTTTATGAACAGTAAGCCATTAAATTGTTTATTGTCTACAATAATAACAACAACTACTTGTATTTGTATAATACTCTTCACATAGGGCAGTGGCTCAGCTATCTTAAATAGCATTTATTTAGTCAGCAAGATTTATGGAAACAACAACAAAATTATATTTGTATAGTGCCTTGCATGTCGGGAGGCATGAAAACCCATCACCATGCTTAGGAGTAGCTAAACCATACTGAGAGTTCCATACATTTATATTTTACCACTTCCTACATATAGACATTGCCTTGTGTCTGCAATGGAATAGAATGTGCATTCTGGAGAGACTCGGCCTGCTTGCCTGAATCTGAAAGTATTAGGAGCAGCTTGGTAAGGGCCAAGCCAGGTGCTGACCCCAAAATGTGCATTGGGGGCACTGCTATTACCAACCCACACATTCGGGTTTGGGTTTCCGGAATTAGCAGGAACTGAGTAGGAAGAATCACTGCACCCAGTGACTAGCCTGCCCTCCAACACTTACCACAAGCCAGACTGTCTGGTTTGCCATCAGAAGTACCTTGGAATACTGTGTACCAGCCTGGCTCAGGAACCAGCCAACTGAGACCATCACAAAAGTTGATTTGATTCCAATATTCCATTGCCAGGCTTGTCACCTTGTAGCTATCTCAGCTCCAAGAATAACCCACTTACTTTCCCCACAAGGAGGAAAGTTAATTATTTACTCCATTATCAATAATATTCACCCAATTTATAGCAGCATTTTCTTCAGGTGAAAATAGTGTCTTACATGGTTTAGGAAAAACAGATAAATAAGAAACGAACAAAGTCATAAACGTTGGCATTTGATCAGCAAACAAACTGATATTATAGAATTATACAGCACAGAAGGAGGCCATTCGGCCGAATATGACCTGACTTAAAAAATGAACATTTTGAATTACTTGTACAACATGCACTTATTCACTCACGGTAGATCGAAGTTTGAATTAAAACACTATTATGCAACATATCTTTCACAAGAGTCTGCTGAAGTGTGAAAGATGCTTGACATGTTTGGATGTGATTTTATACCATAGGCTGAGTAATGAAATAGCAAAAAGTGGAAAGAATATTACACATCAAAATTATACATTTGAAGTGCCTGGATCAGTATGTCTATTGTAATGATGGGACTGATGCTAAGTGACTTTCAATTCTCTGCCTGAATAAGTTATGTGTTTAAGTAGGGTTAACCGGAGTCAACTACTAGCAATGGTATTACAGACTACAGGTCCACAAAAAGTTAGTATGGGCTAATATTTGTGGTGTTTGATCATTTTAAAACAGAAAATTATTGTATAGCACAAATGTAAATCTATGAAGCCTATATTCCAAGTTTCCTAATAAATTGTTTCCTTGCATTCATGCCAAAAATAGTCACTATAAATCAACATTGGTTAATTTCAGTGCTATTATTTTATTATATCTACATTAAATAACAATGGGGTGAAATTCCTTAACTTTGAAGTCCTGTTAGCTCTTCCAGAATTTACAAGAAACACACTTCAAATTTTGGGCTGTTTTTAATAGTTTAGAATAAATCTAGGCCCAAGTGCAATTCCTCCCCAAATGAGTTTTCGTCCTGTACCCTTTACACCTCTGAAATAGCATTAGTGATGTGTTAAATCTGAAATGATGAGATTGAACACAGAAGATCTTATTGTTATTAATGAACAAATCTAACATGAAGAAAATGTTTGCATCATATCAAATGTTTCTCAGGAGATTGTCAATATTGTTAGATTGTGTTGGTGAATGGCTTAGTTAAGAACAGAACAAGAATGAGTCGTTGACCATCAATGCATATTTGCCTTCAGATAGAATGCAGGATAAGTTGTTTGGAAATTTGTAGACTTCATGTTCAAGATAACTTGCTGTTCCTAAATGATTTCTGACCCCAATTATCTAAGCAGCAGAAGAGAATATTATCTTATTACATTTTTTTCTCCTTTTAATGTAATTGCATCAAACCCATGTGTTAATGGTAATAACAGTCATTCTTATGTTAGAAAGT